>NC_056441.1:89599009-89669009 GCF_018296145.1 Oncorhynchus tshawytscha
CTACCTGCTCTGTCTACCCTGCCTGCACTCACCTGCTCTGTCTACCCTCTACTGTCCCTGCCTGCACTCACCTGCTCTGTCTACCCTGCCTGCACTCACCTGCTCTGTCTACCCTGCCTGCACTCACCTGCTCTGTCTACCCTACCTGCACTCACCTGCCTGCACCCACCTGCTCTGTCTACCCTGCCTGCACTCACCTGCTCTATCCACCCTGCCTGCACTCACCTGCTCTATCTACCCTGCCTGCTCTGTCTACCCTACCTGCACTCACCTGCTCTGTCTACCCTACCTGCACTCACCTGCTCTGTCTACCCTGCCTTCACTCACCTGCTCTGTCAACCCTACCTTCACTCACCTGCTCTGTCTACCCTGCCTACATGTACCTGTCTACCCCACCTGCTCTGTCTACCCTGCCTGTACTCACCTGCTCTGTCACCCTACCTTCACTCACCTGCTCTGTTTACCCTACCTTCACTCACCTGCTCTGTTTACCCTGCCTTCACTCACCTGCTCTGTTTACCCTACCTATAGTCACCTGCTCTGTTTACCCTGCCTATAGTCACCTGCTCTGTTTACCCTGCCTATAGTCACCTGCTCTGTTTACCCTGCCTGTAGTCACCTGCTCTGTTACCCTGCCTTCAGTCACCTGCTCTGTTTACCCTGCCTTCAGTCACCTGCTCTGTTTACCCTGCCTATAGTCACCTGCTCTGTTTACCCTGCCTATAGTCACCTGCTCTGTCTACCCTGCCTATAGTCACCTGCTCTGTTTACCCTGCCTATAGTCACCTGCTCTGTTTACCCTGCCTGTAGTCACCTGCTCTGTTTACCCTGCCTGTAGTCACCTGCTCTGTTTACCCTGCCTATAGTCACCTGCTCTGTTTACCCTGCCTATAGTCACCTGCTCTGTTTACCCTGCCTATAGTCACCTGCTCTGTTTACCCTGCCTATAGTCACCTGCTCTGTTTACCCTGCCTGCAGTCACCTGCTCTGTTTACCCTGCCTGCACTCACCTGCTCTGTTTACCCTGCCTATAGTCACCTGCTCTGTTTACCCTGCCTATAGTCACCTGCTCTGTTTACCCTGCCTGTAGTCACCTGCTCTGTTTACCCTGCCTATAGTCACCTGCTCTGTTTACCCTGCCTATAGTCACCTGCTCTGTTTACCCTGCCTATAGTCACCTGCTCTGTTTACCCTGCCTGTAGTCACCTGCTCTGTTTACCCTGCCTATAGTCACCTGCTCTGTTTACCCTGCCTATAGTCACCTGCTCTGTTTACCCTGCCTGTAGTCACCTGCTCTGTTTACCCTGCCTATAGTCACCTGCTCTGTTTACCCTGCCTATAGTCACCTGCTCTGTTTACCCTGCCTATAGTCACCTGCTCTGTTTACCCTGCCTATAGTCACCTGCTCTGTTTACCCTGCCTGTAGTCACCTGCTCTGTTTACCCTGCCTATAGTCACCTGCTCTGTTTACCCTGCCTATAGTCACCTGCTCTGTTTACCCTGCCTATAGTCACCTGCTCTGTTTACCCTGCCTATAGTCACCTGCTCTGTTTACCCTGCCTGTAGTCACCTGCTCTGTTTACCCTGCCTGTAGTCACCTGCTCTGTTTACCCTGCCTGCAGTCACCTGCTCTGTTTACCCTGCCTGTAGTCACCTGCTCTGTTTACCCTGCCTATAGTCACCTGCTCTGTTTACCCTGCCTATAGTCACCTGCTCTGTTTACCCTGCCTATAGTCACCTGCTCTGTTTACCCTGCCTATAGTCACCTGCTCTGTTTACCCTGCCTGTAGTCACCTGCTCTGTTTACCCTGCCTGTAGTCACCTGCTCTGTTTACCCTGCCTGTAGTCACCTGCTCTGTTTACCCTGCCTATAGTCACCTGCTCTGTTTACCCTGCCTATAGTCACCTGCTCTGTTTACCCTGCCTATAGTCACCTGCTCTGTCTACCCTGCCTATAGTCACCTGCTCTGTTTACCCTGCCTATAGTCACCTGCTCTGTTTACCCTGCCTGTAGTCACCTGCTCTGTCTACCCTGCCTGCACTCACCTGCTCTGTTTAGACTGCCTCATTAATTACTGTTGTGGTCACGCTCTCTTCTATAATTCAAGTGTGTTATTAGCAGGATACCCTCAGATGAACAATCTTCAGGTTTGTCTCTAGATTACTCCTCTAAACATACTTTACATTGTTTCCCAGATCAGACATAATATCACCATAATGTGAATGTTCATTTTTTCGGAAGTTGCTTTCATTTCAGCTCATAGTTAAATAAAGGTTAAATAAAATAAAATAAATACAAATAAATGAATCTTATCTAATTTGTAAACATTTCAACTCTATTAAATTCGTTGTTTTTTTCTACAAAAAAAAAAAAAAAAATCACGCATCAAAATAAAGTTATCTTTCTTGTAAATGATGAGATATTGCATTCATTCCCAGATGAAGCTTTAATAACCTCTACAGGATCGGTGTGTCCCCCCTTTAACGTGCGCTAATGTGATTAGCATGAGGTTGTAAGTAACAAGAACATTTCCCAGGACATAGACATATCTGATATTGGCAAAGCTTAAATTCTTGTTAATCTAACTGCACTGTCCAAATTACAGTAGCTATTACAGTGAAAGAATACCATGCTATTGTTTGAGGAGAGTGCACAATTATGAACTTGAAAGTTCATTAGTAAACCAATTAGGCACATTTGGGCAGTCTTGATACAACATGTTGAACAGAAATGCAATGGTTCATTGGATCAGTCTAAAACTTTGCACATAAACAGCTGCCATCTAGTGGCCAAAATCGAAATTGTGCCTAAACTGGAATAATACATTATGGCCTTTCTCTTGCATTTCAAAGATGATGGTACAAAAACAAAATAAAAGAACCACAGATCTACCAGATCTATTCTGTTATATTCTCCTACATTCATTTCACATTTCCACAAATGTCAAAGTGTTTGCTTTCAAATGGTACCAAGAATATGCATATCCTTGCTTCAGGTCCTGAGCTACAGGAAGTTAGACTTGAGTATGTCATTTTAGCCGGAAATTAAATTTGAAAAAAAGGGGTTCTATCCTTAAGAGTTTAGTTTTCATAGATTCAACGGAAAGACAGTGTATTCCATCGAGCCCATTTCAACCATTACCGGAGTGTGTTTGACAGGTCATAGGAATCATTTTCGAGCTTGTAAAGTTAACGGGATGAAAACAACGACAGGCACAAACAACAGTATGACAGAGTGGCAGGAGTCAAGTGAAAACAAACAATCCAGGGAGCTTTAAGTGGATCCCTCAAACAGGAAATTCATTGTCAGGTGGGCCGAGCAAGTTGCCAGTAGTCTCTGTTCAAGGTCTGCTGAACAACTGAGCACAGTACCGTTATAACAGGCACCAGCCAGCCCTCTCCTCTCTTTAAGTAGGTCAGTTGGAGAGCTGTGAATGTGGAATGAGCTGGAACTGAACTCAGGGGAACATAGCAGCGTCACTAGAGTCACTGGTTGCCTCATCATACATAGAGAGAAGATGGTGCTTTAAATCAGGTGTTAAAAACCCCCACATCCGGGTAGTATCAATTGGCCATTTTGTGCCGATGTTTCCGCCTCATGGACTACTGCTCATGGACTACTGCTCATGGACTACTGTATGTCAGGTGCATCAATCAATTCAAATGAAACTTTATTTGTCACGTGCGCCAAATACAACAGGTGTACATCTTACCGCGAAATGCTTACTTACGAGCCCCTAACCAACAATGCATAACAAGAAATATAGTTAATAAAATATTTACTAAATAAACTCAACTTAAAAAATGAAATAGATCAAAAGGTAACACAATTAATTTACTTAACGATAACAAGGCTTTATACAGGACTTCTTGTGCCTGGTCTGAACTCTAGATAATTTGTGCCTGGTCTAAAGTCTAGACGATTTGTGCCTGGTCTAAAGTCTAGATGATTTGTGCCTGGTCTAAAGTCTAGACGATTTGTGCCTGGTCTAAAGTCTAGACGATTTGTGCCTGGTCTAAAGTCTAGATGATTTGTGCCTGGTCTAAAGTCTAGATAATTTGTGCCTGGTCTAAAGTCTAGACGATTTGTGCCTGGTCTAAAGTCTAGATGATTTGTGCCTGGTCTAAAGTCTAAACGATTTGTGCCTGGTCTAAAAACGATTTGTGCCTGGTCTAAAGTCTAGATGATTTGTGCCTGGTCTAAAGTCTAGACGATTTGTGCCTGGTCTAAAGTCTAGATGATTTGTGCCTGGTCTGAAGTCTAGATGATTTGTGCCTGGTCTAAAGTCTAGATGATTTGTGCCTGGTCTAAAGTCTAGATGATTTGTGCCTGGTCTAAAGTCTAGACGATTTGTGCCTGGTCTAAAGTCTAGATGATTTGTGCCTGGTCTAAAGTCTAGACGATTTGTGCCTGGTCTAAAGTCTAGATGATTTGTGCCTGGTCTAAAGTCTAGACGATTTGTGCCTGGTCTAAAGTCTAGACGATTTGTGCCTGGTCTAAAGTCTAGATGATTTGTGCCTGGTCTAAAGTCTAGACGATTTGTGCCTGGTCTAAAGTCTAGATGATTTGTGCCTGGTCTGAAGTCTAGATGATTTGTGCCTGGTCTGAAGTCTAGATGATTTGTGCCTGGTCTGAAGTCTAGATGATTTGTGCCTGGTCTAAAGTCTAGATGATTTGTGCCTGGTCTAAAGTCTAGATGATTTGTTCCTGGTCTAAAGTCTAGATGATTTGTGCCTGGTCTGAAGTCTAGACGATTTGTGCCTGGTCTGAAGTCTAGATGATTTGTGCCTGGTCTGAAGTCTAGATGATTTGTGCCTGGTCTAAAGTCTAGATGATTTGTTCCTGGTCTAAAGTCTAGACGATTTGTGCCTGGTCTGAAGTCTAGATGATTTGTGGTTAGATTCATGTTGTTTATTGTTAGTAGCCTGAACTGAATTTCATTGACTGTGACAGTCAATGTCACATGTTTGTGGCATGCTGCTCATCAGCTGTTAGTCACACGCCATTATGATATGATATAGGATTCTGGTCAGTCTATCAGCAAGACAGTCAATAGGATTCTGGTCAGTCTGTTATCCAGACAGTCAGTAGGATTTGGATCAGTCTGTTATCCAGACAGTCAGTAGGATTTGAATCAGTCTGTTATTCAGACAGTCAGTAGGATTTTGTGGCCTTTCAGGTCTGGATGTTCTCCCATATCCTCCATAGTCACACTGACAGGCTCCTCCTCCATAGTCACACTAACAGGCTCCTCCTCCATAGTCACACTAACAGGCTCCTCCTCCACAGTAACACTCCTCAGTAGTCTCTCCCTCTGTCTCAGCAGTCTATCAATCTGTTACGGCCCAAGTGGACCACGTACAGAGAGACATTCGGCATTGTGGAATTGGTGTGACAGACTCTAAGTCTGCTGTCTGTCTCAGCAGTCAATCCCACAGAGTGAATATGAGACAGTTTGTTGCTATGGAGAAGGAACAGGACTGGCTGTACCTGAGGTAAAGCATGCTGTTATTATGTCGTTATTAAACACCTGTTCTGCTCTAAGCACAACACAAGGGAGAACCATCTCTCTCTTCTCTCTTCTCTCTCTCTCCTCTCCTCTCTCTCTCTCCTCTCTCTCTCTCTCTCTCTCTCTCTCTCTCTCTCTCTCTCTCTCTCTCTCTCTCTCTCTCTCTCTCTCTCTCTCTCTCTCTCTCTCTATTCTCTCTTCTCTCTCTTCTCTCTTCTCTCTCTCTCTCTCTCTCTCTCTCTCTCTCTCTCTCTCTATTCTCTCTTCTCTCTCTTCTCTCTCTCTCTCTATTCTCTCTTCTCCTCTCTCTCTCTCTTTCTCTCTCTCTCCCTCTCTCTCTCTCTCTCTCTCTCTTCTCACCCTCTCTCTCCTCTTCTCTCTCTCTTCTCTCTGTCTCTCTCTCTCAATTTCAATTTAAGTGGCAGTCTGTTATCAAAACAGTTATTTGCATGGGAAACACATGTTTACATTACCAAAGCAAGTAAACTGGATAATGAACAAAAGTGAAATAAACATCAAAAAATGAACAGTAAACATTACACTCACAAAAGTTCCTAAAGAATAAAGACATTTCAAATGTCATATTATGTCTATATACAATTTTGTAATGATGTGCAAATAGTTAAAGTACAAAAGGGAAAATAAATAAACATAAATATGGGTTGTATTTACAATGGTGTTTGTTCTTCACTGGTTGCCCTTTTCTTGTGGCATCAGGTCACAAATCTTGCTGCTGTGGTGGAACACTGTGGTATTTCACCCAGTAGATATGGGAGGTTATCAGAATCTGGCTTTGTTTTCAAATTCTTTGTGGGTCTGTGTGTAATCTGAGGGAAACATGTGTCTCTAATATGGTCATACATTTGGCAGGAAGTTAGGAAGTACAGCTCAGTTTCCACCTCATTCTGTGGGCAGTGTTGCACAAAATGTCGTCTCTCTCAATTCAATTCAAGGGACTTTATTGGCATGGGAAACATACAGTACTGGTCAAAAGTTTGGACACACCTACTCATCAACCCTATGAAATAACACATATGGAATCATGTTAGTAACCAAAAAAAGTGTTATACAAATCAAAATATATTTTATATTTGAGATTCTTCAAAGTAGCCACCTGTTGCCTTGATGACAGCTTTGCACACTCTTGGCATTCTCTCAACCAGCTTCATGAGGTAGAGCACCTGGAGTGCATTGCAATTAACAGGTGTGCCATGTTAAAAGTTCATTTGTGGAATTTCTTTCCTTCTTAATGCGTTTGAGCCAATCAGTTGTGTTGTGACAAGGTAGGGGTGGTATACAGAAAAAAACCATAACGCGCTATGATGAAACTGGCTCTCATGAGGACCACCACAGGAAAGGAAGACCCAGAGCTACCTCTGCTGCAGAGTATACGTTCATTAGAGTTACCAGCCTGTTTTGTGGGAAGTTAACTTTGTCTTTGTTCAGGGCACATAGCCCAAAGCTTCACGATTTGGACTATAAGTATTCAGTCGCTTTACTCAGTACAAATACACATTTATTTGAGGAGTTTCTCCTGCCGTGACGTTGTATTAGTTAATGTGACGACTGTTGCTCATCGAATGATTAAAGGTTTCTAATTGCGTGATTAACTGAATCAAGCAATTATTAACTCATTAACCTGGGGCACCATGGGAAATCTAGTTTTATTGAGTTTCTATTTCCCAAATTAACTCAATTAACTCAGAATATTGATTTTACAACAGCCGCTAATTAATCAGTTACCTCTACAGTCTCGTTCTGAACGTCGCATAATCTGGGAATCTGCACGGACCCGGGCCTCACCAATGAGTTCGGAGCCGGGTCTCACCAATGAGTTCGGAGCCGGGTCTCACCAATGAGTTCGGAGCCGGGTCTCACCAATGAGTTCGGACCCGGGTCTCACCAATGAGTTCGGACCCAGTTTGGACCCGGGTCTCACCAATGAGTTCGGACCCGGGTCTCACCAATGAGTTCGGACCCGGGTCTCACCAATGAGTTCGGAGCCGGGTCTCACCAATGAGTTCGGACCACACCAATCTTAGTTGAGTATTTATTTACTAGAAAGCTGAAATGATGATTAAAGATCCACATACACAAAAACACATTATAGGCTATTGATTAGAACTTAGTATAACGGACCAACACACTATGGCACGTGTTACCCACAATGGGGATTTAAAAGAGAGAGTAAAAGAGAAAGTACACGAGAGAAATATACATTTGGGTGCATTTGTCGGCTATGCTTATTCTAACCCTAGCCTTGCACCAAACTGCTGCTCTTATGGGTCAGAATATAATTACGTGGGGAAGGTCTCTGTGGGTTCTCCGCGTGGACCGTTCAGGCTGTTCAATGACACACTTCTCCGGCGCAACTCTCTGGTCGTCCTCATGATGTCAGTTTCCTTTTGGCTTAGTGGTCTGATTCCTCGCCCTTGCTCTGGAAAGGCTCTTCTGAGGACAGACAGCTCTGTAGCTCAGAGCTCACAGCGTAGGAATGAAACAGTGTAGATACCACGATTCGATGGGGAGGCAAGGTGGTTGGACTTGAATTCACCCGCTGAGACACAGCTACTCATCCGTAGCTTGGGTAGAAAAATATTTCTTTGTCTTCAAACTTGTGTTGCGTTTTGGGTTTGTTGACTTTTTAGACCACGGCTGCAGCTTGGGTCACGTAGTCTTATCTGTTCATTCTTCACTCACAGGTTGTCACGTTCTGACCTTTATTTCCTTTGTTTTGTTTTTATTTAGTATGGTCAGTGAGTTGGGGTGGGCAGTCTATGTTTGTGTTTCTATGTTTTTTCTATTTCTGTGTTTGGCCTGATATGGTTCTCAATCAGAGACAGCTGTTTATCGTTGTCCCTGATTGAGAACCATATTTAGGTAGCCTGGGTTTCACTGTTGGTTTGTGGGTGTTTGTTTCCGTGTCTGTGTTTGTCGCCACACGGTACTGTTTCGGTTTGGTTATTTCACGTATTTGTTTATTGTTTTTGTATTTCATAATGTTCAGTGCTTTTCTTATTAAAAACGTCATGAACACTTACCACGCCGCATCTTGGTCCGATCCTTACTCCTCTTCAGACGAAGAGGAGGAAATCTGCCGTTACACAGGTTTTATACCCTCGGGTCAGAAGTGGGCGTAACCGCCTTTAGGGCAATTCTCTGGGCCTACCAAGTTATGGGCAAGCTCTAGATTTGACTCAAATCCAATTTTAGATAACTAACTACACATTTCATCTTTACCAAAACATTGTCTTTGATTTGGACATTTTCCATACAATGTACAATGTGTAAACATCAAACATATACTAGGAAAACTCTTCACGTTACAATGTTTTCGTAATAATAATAACGTCATCTATTAACCTTTAATAATAATAACAAAACAAAAATGACATACATTTTCATATTCCATCTATCGTCATGACCACCATTGTGGCTAACGGAAACCATTGTCCCAAAGTGCCTTTATTTCATATTTAATGTTCTGAGGCTGGTTCTCCATAGTAACAGGACAAAGGAATTTGTCTGTGGCCTAAGATTTACCATGTGCGCGAGGGGTCATAAAACCCCCACATCTTCAGACAACCTATATCTCTCCTCCTCTATTAGGGTTGAGAGATAATCTGTAGGGCTGTGGTCTCCTGTAACCTGATCAGGACACTCCCATTCTTCTCTGCAGATCCTCTCAAGCTCTGTCAGGCCTGATTGGTGGAGTGCTGTTGAAATGGTTGTCCTTCTGGAAGGTTCTCCCATCTCCACAGTCGGGTTGGATAGAGAGCGTCCCTGCACAGCTATTTTCAGGTCTCTCCGCAGCAATTCGATCCGGTTCAAGTCTGGGCTCTGGCTGGGCCACTTGAAGACATTCAGAGATTTGTCCCGAGGCCACACTTTCTTTGTCTTGGCTGTGTGCTTAGGGTTGTTGTCCTGTTGGAAGGTGAACCTTCACCCCAGTCATAGGTCCTGAGCACTCCGGAGTAGGTTTTCATCAAGGATCTCTCTGTACTTTAGTCCGTTCATCTTTCCCTCGATCCTGACTAGTCTCCCAGTCCATGCCGCTGAAAAACATCCCCACAGCACGATGCTGCCACCACCATGCTTCACTGTAGGGATGGTGCCAGGTTTCCTCCAGACGTGACGCTTAGCATTCAGGCCAAAGGGTTCATCAGACCAGAGAATCTTCTTTCTCATGGTCTGAGTCCTTTATGTGCATTTTGGCGAACTCCAAGCGGGCTGTCGTGCCTTTTACTGAGGAGTGGCTTCTGTCTGGCAACTCTACCATAAAGGCCTGATTGGTGGAGTGCTGCAGAGATGGTTGTCCTTCTGGAAGGTTCTCCCATCTCCACAGAGGAACTCTGGCGCTTTGTCAGAGTGACCATCGGGTTTTTGGTCACCTCTCTGACCAAGGTCCTTCTCCCCCGATTGCTCAGTTTGGCCGGGTGGCCAGTTATAGGAAGAGTCTTGGTGGTTCCAAACTTCTTCCATTTAAGAATGATGGAGGCCACTGTGTTCTTGGGGAACTTCAATGCTGCAGAAATGTTTTGGTACCCTTCCCCAGATCTGGGCCTCGACACAATCCTGTCTCGGAGCTCTGGGGACAATTCCTTCGACCTCATGGCTTGGTTTTTGCTCTGACATGCTCTGTCAACTGTGGGACCTTATATAGACAGGTGTGTGCCTTTCCAAGTCATGTCCAATCATATTGAATTTCTAGAAGAAAAAGAAACGCACACCTATTTAGACGAGGTGCTGGCTAGCGGTGCTGGCTAGAGGTGCTGGCTAGCGGTGCTGGCTAGAGGTGCTGGCTAGAGGTGCTGGCTAGAGGTGCTGGCTAGAGGTGCTGGCTAGAGGTGCTGGCTAGTGGTGCTGGCTAGAGGTGCTGGCTAGCGGTGCTGGCTAGAGGTGCTGGCTAGCGGTGCTGGCTAGAGGTGCTGGCTAGCGGTGCTGGCTAGAGGTGCTGGCTAGAGGTGCTGGCTAGAGGTGCTGGCTAGCGGTGCTGGCTAGAGGTGCTGGCTAGAGGTGCTGGCTAGCGGTGCTGGCTAGAGGTGCTGGCTAGCGGTGCTGGCTAGAGGTGCTGGCTAGAGGTGCTGGCTAGCGGTGCTGGCTAGAGGTGCTGGCTAGCGGTGCTGGCTAGAGGTGCTGGCTAGCGGTGCTGGCTAGCGGTGCTGGCTAGAGGTGCTGGCTAGAGGTGCTGGCTAGCGGTGCTGGCTAGAGGTGCTGGCTAGAGGTGCTGGCTAGAGGTGTTGGCTAGCGGTGCTGGCTAGAGGTGCTGGCTAGAGGTGCTGGCTAGAGGTGCTGGCTAGCAGTGCTGGCTAGCGGTGCTGGCTAGAGGTGCTGGCTAGAGGTGTTGGCTAGCGGTGCTGGCTAGAGGTGCTGGCTAGAGGTGCTGGCTAGAGGTGTTGGCTAGAGGTGCTGGCTAGCGGAGTAGAAAACTTGAAAATAAAAGAGAGACGCACACTCTAGGAGCTCAGATGCAATAATTTAATTACCAATGTTTCGACAGCCAAGCTGTCTTCATCAGGGTATAATCACAAACACTGCAGGATGACTCGTTTATAGAGTGTCAAAATACACAGGTGTCTGTAATCATGGCCAAGAGTGGCCTAATATCATTGGTTAATTTTCAAATATTAAAATGGCATACAAAGAACAGCATACAAACAACAAATGGATAGCATACAGGTCATTGATTCATTTTAGACTACACAAGCTGACAAACAATTACAATGGCAAAGTCACAATAATCACAAGAATGGCTTCAGATCAAAGTCTACGTTGAGATCGAAGGGAGCAAGGGTCTTTAAATTAAAGATCCAGGCAGCCTCTCGTTTTAACAATAAATTATCAAGGTCACCCCCTCTCCTAGGGAGGGTGACATGTTCGATGCCAATATAACGCAGAGACGAAATCGAGTGGCCTGCCTCCAAGAAGTGGGCCGCAACTGGATAAGTAAAGTTTTTACACCTAATGGTGCTACGATGTTCTGAGATACGTACTTTTAATTTGTGCTTTGTTTTACCCACATCATTTTTTACCACAAGGACAAGTTATAAGATAAATAACTGCCTTAGTGGAGCACGTAATAACACCTTTGATTGGGATCGATTTCCCTGTTTGTGGGTGTTTGAAGGATCTACATTTATAAGTGCCATTGCATTGAGCACAGCTATTAAACTTGTACTTTCCATCCAGTAGGGGCGCAAATAGACGTTGTTCAGGAATATCTTGGGGTGGTAAATCAGAGTGTACCAACTGGTCTCTGAGATTTCTGCCCCGCGAGAATACGACCAAGGCAAGGTCCGAAAACACAATCAATTGAATTTACTACAGATAAACATCTCAAGGATGATCAATGGAAACAGGATGCATCTGAGCTCAATTTCAAGTCTCAAATCAAATCAAATCAAATTTTATTTGTCACATACACATGGTTAGCAGATGTTAATGCGAGTGTAGCGAAATGCTTGTGCTTCTAGTAATGCAGTAATAACCAACAAGTAATCTAACTAACAATTCCAAAACTACTGTCTTATACACAGTGTAAGGGGATAAAGAATATGTACATAAAGATATATGAATGAGTGATGGTACAGAGCAGCATAGGCAAGATACAGTAGATGATATCGAGTACAGTATATACATATGAGATGAGTATGTAAACAAAGTGGCATAGTTAAAGTGGCTAGTGATACATGTATTACATAAGGATGCAGTCAATGATATAGAGTACAGTATATACGTATGCATATGAGATGAATAATGTAGGGTAAGTAACATTATATAAGGTAGCATTGTTATAGCAAAGGATCTGAATACTTATGTAAATAAGGTATTTTTTATTTTTTTATTTTAATACATTTGCAAAAATTGTCACTTTGTCATTATGGAGTATTGCGTTAAGATTGATGAGGATTATATATATATATATATTTTGTCCATTTTAGAATAAGGCTGTAACGTAACAAAATGTGGAAAAAGGTCAATGTGTCGCAATACTTTTCTATTGAACATAAAGGATCTCTCTCTTAAGTGGTAGTTTGTACCTTGTGATAGTTATTGCCTTATCAATACCATTTAGTTCAGCACTGACGAATGATAGGAGAAAAATGAGTATTATTGATGGGAATTAAACTCAGGAGCGTTACGGTAAGATGATAAAGGACAGCTACTGGAAATGAAAGATTTAAAATAAAAAGAGAGCTAACATTATTTTCAAAAATAAAAACAAAACAAAATGGAGGATCAAATCAAAAACGACATCAAACTGAGAC
Source organism: Oncorhynchus tshawytscha (assembly GCF_018296145.1). Lineage (NCBI taxonomy): Eukaryota > Metazoa > Chordata > Actinopteri > Salmoniformes > Salmonidae > Oncorhynchus > Oncorhynchus tshawytscha. The sequence continues at coordinate 89,611,788 of NC_056441.1, forward strand.
TTCTTTCAGAGAGGATGGTGTAGGGATATGTGGGTTAGCTGCAGAAAAATACATTTGAGATCAAATCAAAGTAAATTTGGTTGGGAAAATGTGATCATAAGGGTTTGAAGAGGCAGTTACACAGGGCTCTATTCATTTTTTAAAATCCTCTGTGTGTTCTGTAGCTCCTCAGGTAACTGGAGGTTAGCTTTGAACTCTCCTCTCTCTCTCTCCTCTCCTCTCCTCTCCTCTCCCTCCTCTCCCTCTCCTCTCCTCTCCTCTCCTCTCCTCTCCTCTCCTCTCTTCTCCTCTCCTGTCCACTCCTGTGAATGTCATGTTTGGACATTCTGTAGTTTGCTTATTGTTAGGAAGCTCCTACCATTAGAAAGGTTAGTTCTCTGCCTGGGAACAGTAATCACTTCAGACAGACAAGAAGGCCCAAACTATTCATCTGTGTAATCTGGTTCCTTTGGAAAATGTTTGTTTGTAGATGTTTGTTTTCTTGAAAATGTTACTGAGGGTTTCTATTCAGTGTCCAGATTTGAGTAGGTGTGTGGGCTTGTGTTCATGTAGTCCTGTGTTAGTAAACACGTCTTCTCTTGGGAGAGCTACAGTGCTTCATAAGTACTGCCACTCAAACATCAGAAAGATCTCTAAATGCCTATGGTATATTTTTCATCTTCTTTTTGAAATAATGATTTGAGATGAAAGAATAAGATGAGTGTTTGAAAACTAGGGCAGACCTCGTAAAGGGAGAGTGGAGGGGGAAGGGGGGAAATCCCCAGAGACATTTCTTCACGGGATGTTTTAGAATCCGTCAAAATCCCCAGAGACATTTCTTCACGGGATGTTTTTGAATCCGTCTAAATCCCCAGAGACATTTCTTCACAGGATGCTTAGAATCCGTCTAAATCCCCAGAGACATTTCTTCACGGGATGTTTAGAATCCGTCTAAATCCCCAGAGACATTTCTTCACAGGATGTTTAGAATCCGTCTAAATCCCCAGAGACATTTCTTCACAGGATGCTTAGAATCCGTCTAAATCCCCAGAGACATTTCTTCACGGGATGTTTAGAATCCGTCTAAATCCCCAGAGACATTTCTTCACAGGATGTTTAGAATCCGTCTAATATTTCCCCATGCAGCACCGTTTTATCAAAAAGAGTGACATGGTCATTTATGGTACCTTGTTTTCAGGTACAGTTGTTTTCAAAGCATCCTCAGACATGAATCAGTGTGTTAAAAAATATGCAGTTTACTTCAGAAAATGTGCTTACTGCTATCAGTGATAGTGAACCAGTGTACAGATAGCAGGTTAGCATATCAGTGTTTGTGAACCAGTGTACAGATAGCAGGTTAGCATATCAGTGTTTGTGAACCAGTGTACAGATAGCAGGTTAGCATATCAGTGTTTGTGAACCAGTGTACAGATAGCAGGTTAGCATATCAGTGTTTGTGAACCAGTGTACAGATAGCAGGTTAGCATATCAGTGTTTGTGAACCAGTGTACAGATAGCAGGTTAGCATACCAGTGTTTGTGAACCAGTGTACAGATAGCAGGTTAGCATATCAGTGTTTGTGAACCAGTGTACAGATAGCAGGTTAGCATACCCTACACTCATTGTTACTGCAGTAGTTTCCTGTAGCTTATTCATTGAAGGTGGCTGCTGGCTGGAATATTGCTGACAGTTGGTGTGTGTGTGTGTGTGTGTGTGTGTGTGTGTGTGTGTGTGTGTGTGTGTGTGTGTGTGTGTGTGTGTGTGTGTGTGTGTGTGTGTGTGTGTGTGTGTGTGTGTGTGTGTGTGTGTGTGTGTGTGTAAGTGCGCACACACCTTAGGGAATGTCCTCCCACGGATTTGCTGAGGTGGAGCAATGCTCGTTGCTATATATCACTGGTTCTCCTTCGTTGCTAGGGAGAACCAGTGATATATATATATATATAGCAGAGAGAGGCTTCCAGACAGAGAATTCCAGAGAGAGGCCAGCTATCCATAGAACATTGTCTTTAACACAGACGTAACTCTGTCACAGAGATAGTGTAGAAAAATGTTTGAATCTTTCCCGGGAATTCCCAGGTTTTTACAGAAATCCCAGTTGAAATATTCCTGAACTCAGGAAATCCAGAATCCTCCAACCAGGATTCTTGGAAAACCTGAGAATTTATGGGGACATGACCAGAACCGTAAACAGAGGACAGTAGGAGTAAAGGGGGATGAATATTGTTAGTCCCTGAGCAGTGAACACCTGATCCCAGATCTATTTGTGCTGTCTTGCCAGCACCTTTGGTCATTCTCATAGACGGCACAAACAGATCTGGGACCAGGCTAGTAAATACTGTGTCCTGTGCTATAAATCTCCTGCTTATCGTCTCTGGTGTCAATATGTTGGATAGGTCCGTGGTTATCTCTTTGTAGGGTGTTGTTACTCACTTCCTGTGGACAACATGTCACTGTTGTAGGATACAAACAGATACTGTCCCTGTGTAAGTCCCATATTTATTTATTTTTATTTAACCAGGTAGGCCAGTTGAGAACAAGTTCTCATTTACAACTGCAACCTGGACCAAAATAAAGCAAAGCAGTGAGACAAAAACAACAACACAGAGTTACACATAAACAAATCTCTAGAGTCAAGATAGAAGCACTTACAGTTTGCACTACCTAACAACTCTGTGGGAGATGAGAGGGTCAAGACTCCACTATTCAGGACAGTGATTGTCACGCCCTGACCTTAGAGATCCGTTTTATTTCTCAATTTGGTTAGGTCAGGGTGTGATATGGGGTGGGCATTCTATGTGTTGTTTTCTATGTTTCTTTATTTCTATGTTTTGGCCGGGTTATGGATCTCAATCAGGGACAGCTGTCTATCGTTGTCTCTGATTGGGAATCATACTTAGGCAGCCCTTTTTCCCCTCCTTTCAGTGTGGGTAGTTATCTTTGTTAGTTGCACTATAGCCCTGTAAGCGTCACGGTTGTTTTTCGTTTCTTGTTTTGTTGGTGACATTTTAAATAAAAAGAGAAATGTATGCTCACCACGCTGCACTTTGGTCTCCTTCTAACGATGGCCGTGACAGTGATGTCATATGAGTTATGGCTATAGTATGCTGCCATCCCTGGTTCAGGCTACATTGTATTGCTGTGATATAATTTGCATCTGGTTTTATTAGGTGATTGAACCCTTTATCGTTCCAGGTGACAGATGAGATGTCACACGGGTGTTTTAAAAAATATATATATATTTTTACAAGTCAGTTAAGAACAAATTCTTATTTACAATGACGGCCTACCCCGGCCAAATACGGGCCAATTGTGCACCGCCCTATGGGACTCCCAATCATGGCCTGGATGTGATGCAGCCTGAATTCGAAAAAGTGACTGCAGGGATGCCACTTGCACTGAGATGCAGTGTCTTAGACCGCTGTGCCACTCAGGAGACAGGGGTTATTATAAAGTAGAAAACCCCTCTGTATCAAAATGTCTTGACATTTTCTGCAAACTTTTTAAGTGTCAATCTTTTGTCATAAAACCTATACGTAGCATGCCATGATGTGAGATTATTCTACAGAGGTAGTTAATACGATATGTCTACATGATTGGTTTGTCTTGTTTTCTATCAGGTTAAGGATCTCCGATGCCATGCGACCCACCTCCTCTCCTCAGTGAGACAGCCCATACCTAAACCTCTAGGACCCCACAGGACAGGAGAGAGATGTGAATCCAGCTCTGGGCTCATGCTATAAGGCCTGAGAGAGAGACCCAGAGACCCAGACTCTGAGAGTTGTGGGTACACAGCATTATCTAATGGATGGCAGAGTGACTAAGTGAAGGAAGGAACTCAGAACAGAACTGACGTGAGGTCATAATGAGTGGTCAGCAAGGCGAGCCGGCCATTGGCCACAGGCATGTTGGTGAGGTCAGGAACAACAACCAGAACAGCCATGTTGGTGAGGTCGAGAGCAACAACCAGAACCAGCAGGCCGGGGGAGGGGGAGTGGGAGCGGTGATACCCGATGGGGATGCTAATGCTAACCAGATGATCCAGATGGGGGAGGGGGGCAGCGACGGCGGAGGGGAGAGTACAGGAGGAGATGTTGACACTCTGCCCCCCCTGATGTCTCAGACCACTGTGGTATGACGCTACACATCTGAGTGACTCGCAGATCTGATTGACTTACACATTTGACTGACTTACAGAACTGAGTGACTTACAGAACTGAGTGATTTACAACACATCTGAGTGACTTACAGAACTGAGAAGTACTAAGCGATACACAATTCCAATAAGCTAGACTGCCACATACCAAAGATCATTCTTAGCAAGAGCACTGAATTCTATTTATTTCTTAATTTGACTGTTTTACACTCCCGATGCTTGTCCACATAGTACGCATAGATGGTATCTCTTTTTTTTAAAGTCTTTAATGTTATTTATATACTGATGTTGAATCAACCTTTTACCTGAACAGGTGTCTCAGACAGTCACAGAGGAGCAGAAGAACAAGATCGTCATCTGGGGGACAGACTCTCAGTGTGACGACCCTGAGCTGGCCGAGTTTGAGATGTTAGAATGTCAGGAGCTGGAGGCATACCTGGTAGAAGAAGAGGAAGAGGAGGAGGTGGTATGTGTAGGAGTAGGAGTGAAAGGAGGTGCACGGCAGATCCTCCTGGACCAGCCTGTCTCCGTAGTGGATCTAGTCTCTGACAGTAGAGAGGGAGGAGGGAGGAGGACTATTCAACGGGGCTCCGGCGGGCAGGATGCCGCCACCATGGACTCTGGAGGAACCAGAGGGACGGCGGAGTATGTGACGAGGACAGAGTTCAGCTCTGAGAACCATGTCTTGGTGTCCCGCCTGTCCACTATGTTCAGTCCGGATGGGAGTCTGGTCAGTGCTCTGGATGCCGCTGGACGGACACAGGCCACCACCACAGACTCCTGGCACGTCCCCTCTGGACCCTCAGGACCAGATGGGACCATCTTAGAGGATCTCACCCTGGCCTCCCAGTCTTGTACCACCATCTCAGACCAGTCCAAGGCCTCTCAGCCATCCAAACAACCTCAGGCTCCATCTAAAAGCACAATACAACGAGCTGACCTCGATCTAAACCAGAACACAACTGTTAGGTCTGAGGAGGTGGTCGTTCCGGAAGCACAAGTCAGTAACAACGTCCTAGTGGGTCGTTGTAAATGTCAGCAGAACATGGAGGAAGATCAGGGCAATGAAAAGCACAACCAGAATCTGGAGCAGAGGTACCAGGATGTTAGAGGCAGTGAAGGGGAGGCAGTTGAGGAACACCAAGATGCTAGAGGTAGTGGGAGGAAGGCAGTTGAGGAACACCAAGATGCTAGAGGTAGTGGGAGGAAGGCAGCTGAGGTACACCAAGATGCTAGAGGTAGTGGGAGGAAGGCAGCTGAGGAACACCAAGATGCTAGAGGTAGTGGGGGGAAGGCAGCTGAGGAACACCAAGATGCTAGAGGCAGTGGGAGGAAAGCAGCTGATGAACACCAAGATGCTAGAGGTAGTGGGGGGAAGGCAGCTGAGGAACACCAAGATGCTAGAGGTAGTGGTGGGAAGGCAGTTGAGGAACACCAAGATGCTAGAGGTAGTGGGGGAAGGCAGCTGAGGAACACCAAGATGCTAGAGTCAGTGGGAGGAAAGCAGCTGAGGAACACCAAGATGCTAGAGGCAGTGGGAGGAAAGCAGCTGAGGAACACCAAGATGCTAGAGGCAGTGGGGGAAGGCAGCTGAGGAACACCAAGATGCTAGAGGTAGTGGGGGAAGGCAGCTGAGGAACACCAAGATGCTAGAGGTAGTGGGGGAAGGCAGCTGAGGAACACCAAGATGCTAGAGGTAGTGGGGGGAAGGCAGCTAAGGAACACCAAGATGCTAGAGGTAGTGGGAGGAAGGCAGCTGAGGAACACCAAGATGCTAGAGGTAGTGGGGGGAAGGCAGCTGAGGACCACAAGGTTATTCCCCCTGATATGAACCCCAACTCACCCGCCAAGTTAGGCACAAATGGGATTCAATCTGTTGAAACCAGAAGCTTGAAGAAGCTCGGCTCTTTTGATAAAACCTCAAAGGAACAAGGCTCCTTGGGGCAAAGCATGAAGAAAACGACTTCGTTTGAACAAAGCATAAAGAAAACAACCGTGTATGAAAATACCACAAAGAAGTCGGCCTCATTTGATCGAAGTTTGAAGAAAGAACCTTTCTTAGATAGAACGTTGATGAAAGAGGCATCCTTCGACAGAACGTTGAGGAAGCAGGGCTCGTTTGAACGCAGCTCCAGTCCTTCTAGCCTGGACGGGAGGAAGCCTTGGGGTAGCCCAAGCAGGAGCCCCAGCCGCCCCGCCACCCCTCCCTGGTCCCCCAGGAGACAAGCCCCCTCCTCCCCCGCCAAGGCCAGCTCCAGACCTCCCTCCTCCACCTCTCCAGCCAAGGCCAGCAACCAAGCCTCCAGCCAGGACCGCAGCGACTCCCCACAGAGGGGTACCACCAGTGGCCTCAAAGCACCTAGTAAGGTATGTGTAATCAGCAGCATCCCCAAACCCATCTCCCCTCAGCCACCTGCGGACCCTAGGAGGGCCTCTCCTCACACACCCAAACCCATCTCCCCTCAGCCACCTGCGGACCCTAGGAGGGCCTCTCCTCACAAACCCAAACCCGCCCGTCCAAAGATCATCACGTACGTCCGTAAGAACCCCCAGGTGAAGTCCCAGGGGACGGAGGTTGACCCAAATGAAGCCTTGACACTCCCTCTCCGCCTGTCCTCTCCCCACCCCAGCCCTCCTACAGCCCACAGGAAGCCCCATAAGACAGGGCCCCATTCTAAGGCCTCACAGGTGCTCTGCTCCTCTAATTTACTATTTGATAAGTACCGGCAGGAGATGCAGAAGGCAGGATACTTTCCCCCGGGTACCGGCATGACGTCGCTGGGCATCAAACATCCCAGCCACCCTCCTCCTCACAACCTCTCTATGAACTCTGAGAGCTTTCACGGGGAACTGCCTGACAGATACATGCATGAGGTGAGAGGGTGTGGTATAGTCGTGTGTGTATTTGTAAAAGCCAAATGTTCGCATGCTTGAAAATCAAATCCTTTTCTTTCTTCTGACTGATACAAAACTTGAATTAAATATAATATAATTGAATGAATTGAACGAAATGGAAATGAAGCGAACTGATAATAACTGAAGTTGTTTGTCTCTGGTCTAGTTGGCTCCAGCACCTTCACAGCTGGCTCCCCAGGAGGGGACAGGGCTCTACCGTTCCCCCAGGCCCAGAGGGCCCCAGCTGGGGTTAGGGGCCGTCACCCGGCAGCCTGCTGCAGCCAAGAACAGGACTATGTTCCAGGGCCAGACCGGTCAGAGGTCAGGGGTTGTGACCCTCAGCCATCCAGGACAGCAACAGGCACCGCCAGGGAACAACCAGGGAAACCACGACTCCACAGGTGAGACAGAGACCAAGAGGCTGAGGGGAGGCTGGAGGGAAAGGTCCCGAAAGGTTGCTAGATTGAAACCCCGAGCTGACGAGATAAAAAAAAATCTGTCGTTCTGCCTCTGAACAAAGCTGTTAAACCCACTGTTCCCTGGTAGGCCGTCATTGAAAATAAGAATGTGTTTTTAACTGACTTGCCTAATTATTAAATAAAGGTTCAATAAAAATAATAATAATTTAGATGGAAATTAATAAAATATTATTTAAGACTTGCTGAAGTGCCAACATTCAGCATTTTGGCTGTGCACCCTCTGTGAATTCTATGAAGATTTTAACCCAGTTAACCCCAACATCTCTCCCAGTTTTTACCATCGTTGTAAATAGTTATTTTGTTGCTTTGACAGTCATTATTTATTTAATGTTATTAGTGATTCATTTTAAGAAAGACTAAATAAACCTTTCCCTCATTTTAAGGTCGACCCTGTTACATGAACTGGGTTGACTCTCGTTTTAATATGGTGAAACTTATTATTCTACTTTTTCCCTAAAGAGACATTGAAGTAGTCGAATCATAGTGTAAAAGCAGGTGAGCTGGTTCCACAGTTTTGGGCCATTTTGTGGTGTAAAACTGAACTGGTCCAGCACAACACATCAACCGTGGCTAGAAATGTTTTAACAGTTTCAATGTTTTTTTTTGTGAAGCTTTCATTCAATTGCCTTCCCTGTTGCTCTCAACAAGGTGATGGCTTAATTTATCTTTATTTAACTAGGCAAGTCAGTTAAGAACAAATTCTTATTTTCAATGATGGCCTAGGAACAGTGGGTTAACTGCCTGTTCAGATGCAGAACGACAGATTTGTTCCTTGTCAGTTCGGGGATTTGAACTTGCAACCTCTCGGTTACTAGTCCAACACTCTAACCACTAGGCTACCTGCCTCTAACCACCAGGCTACCCTGCTGCCCCATTTAAAGATGATGTTGTGAACTCTTTTACTTTATCTGACATTTCATATGAATTTTCTTTTTATTTGATTTAAAGGGGAAGTCAAACTAGATTTTCCAGTTTAAAAAAAAAAATCCACACTGAGGTCGAAATAACCCTTTGAAACTGGAAAATTATGGAAATGCCCTTTTAGCGTAGAGCATAAGAAAGAAGGAAAAAAATGGCACACAGCATGACATCACAATCTGATCTGATTATTCTGACCAATGACCAGTCGTTTTTATTTGCATATGTATCCTCCTACATGAAGGTGTAAGCTGGGTAGGCTCTAGAGAGTCTAGATGATCCTATCCGCCAATCGGGGCTGTGTATGTAAATTATATACTATTTTTTGTGTTAACACTCCCACACAGTCAGACTGAGCATTTCAATGGCAAAAGGAAGCCAAGGGAAATAAATGACAAAAATATATATTTTCATGAAATTAACACACAGTATGATTTATTAGACAAACAGTGATGGTTAAAAACAGGTAATTAAAAAGACTGCATGGGGGCTTTAACCTGTTGAGATGTGGAAAATCAGTTTTTTAAATTAAATTAAACGTGTGCTCTTTTATGACAGAATGTTAAAATTAGGTGAAATAAAATGTGTGTGTCCCCCCCCGCACCAACTTACACTACTCAAAAGGCACCTAATTGGTGGAACGGTTCATTGACTTTGACTGGTTATGTTCATTTAATTTAGTCAGCAATACTTTGATGTTGAAGGATTTTTCTTCCTCTCTGCTAACTTTGCCAGCATCGTCCTAGTTACCAAGCCCTGGGGCAGATGGACATATCTATTTTCTAGAAGTTATTGTAAGAAATACTGTAGTCATTTAAAAATGTGAAAAAAGTCATTCAAATATTAATGAGGCTTGACTGCAGACACCTACAGCCTTTGAAGTACAAATAACCGACAGCAGTGGAACTGGTACATCGCTTGACAGAAGTACCAACTAAAACATAATATTTCTCACTGTGGCAGAACTGACTGGCTCATCTATTCAGCTTACAAACACAAGATCGCTGATTGTTCATGTAGCGTTATGTAGCATTATGTACCATTATAGTGTGATATGTAGCATTATAGAGCGTTATGTAGCATTATAGGGTGTTATGTAGCATTATAGGGTGTTATGTAGCATTATAGAGCGTTATGTAGCATTAAAGGGTGTTATGTAGTGTTATAGTGTGTTATGTAGCATTATAGAGCGTTATGTAGCATTATAGGGTGTTAAGTAGCATTATAGAGCGTTATGTAGCATTATAGGGTGTTATGTAGTGTTATAGTGTGTTATGTAGCATTATAGAGCTTTATGTAGCATTATAGGGTGTTATGTAGCGTTATAGTGTGTTATGTAGCATTATAGAGCGTTATGTAGCATTATAGGGTGTTATGTAGCATTATAGGGTGTTATGTAGCGTTATAGTGTGTTATGTAGCATTATAGTGTGTTATGTAGCATTATAGAGCGTTATGTAGCATTATAGGGTGTTAAGTAGCATTATAGAGCGTTATGTAGCATTATAGGGTGTTATGTAGCGTTATAGTGTGTTATGTAGCATTATAGAGCGTTATGTAGCATTATAGGTGTTCTGTAGCATTATAGGGTGTTATGTAGCGTTATAGTGTGTTATGTAGCATTATAGAGCGTTATGTAGCATTATAGGGTGTTATGTAGCATTATAGGGTGTTATGTAGCGTTATAGTGTGTTATGTAGCATTATAGTGTGTTATGTAGCATTATAGAGCGTTATGTAGCATTATAGGGTGTTAAGTAGCATTATAGAGCGTTATGTAGCATTATAGGGTGTTATGTAGTGTTATAGTGTGTTATATAGCATTATAGAGCGTTATGTAGCATTATAGGGTGTTATGTAGTGTTATAGTGTGTTATATAGCATTATAGAGCGTTATGTAGCATTATAGGGTGTTGTGTAGCGTTATAGTGTGTTATGTAGCATTATAGAGCGTTATGTAGCATTATAGGTGTTCTGTAGCATTATAGGGTGTTATGTAGCGTTATAGTGTGTTATGTAGCATTATAGAGCATTATGTAGCATTATAGGGTGTTATGTAGCGTTATAGTGTGTTATGTAGCATTATAGAGCGTTATGTAGCATTATAGGGTGTTAAGTAGCATTATAGAGCGTTATGTAGCATTATAGGGTGTTATGTAGTGTTATAGTGTGTTATATAGCATTATAGAGCGTTATGTAGCATTATAGGGTGTTATGTAGTGTTATAGTGTGTTATATAGCATTATAGAGCGTTATGTAGCATTATAGGGTGTTGTGTAGCGTTATAGTGTGTTATGTAGCATTATAGAGCGTTATGTAGCATTATAGGTGTTCTGTAGCATTATAGGGTGTTATGTAGCGTTATAGTGTGTTATGTAGCATTATAGAGCATTATGTAGCATTATAGGGTGTTATGTAGCGTTATAGTGTGTTATGTAGCATTATAGAGCGTTATGTAGCATTATAGGGTGTTATGTAGCGTTATAGTGTGTTATGTAGCATTATAGAGCGTTATGTAGCATTATAGGGTGTTATGTAGCGTTATAGTGTGATATGTAGCGTTATAGTGTGTTATGTAGCATTATAGAGCGTTATGTAGCATTATAGGGTGTTATGTAGCGTTATAGTGTGTTATATAGCATTATAGAGCGTTATGTAGCATTATAGGGTGTTATGTAGCGTTATAGTGTGTTATGTAGCATTATAGAGCGTTATGTAGCATTATAGGGTGTTATGTAGCGTTATAGTGTGTTATGTAGCATTATAGAGCGTTATGTAGCATTATAGGGTGTTATGTAGCGTTATAGTGTGTTATGTAGCATTATAGAGCATTATGTAGTACTGTAGCGCGTTATGTAGCATTATAGAGCATCGTGTAGCACCGTATAGCATTATAGAGCATTATGCAGGCATTATAGAGTCATGTAGCATTATATAACATTATTGGGCGTTATATAGCATTATAGAGTGTTATGTAGCGTTATGTAATAAGGAGATATCTAAAGTATTTCAAAACCATGAGTAATCATTCATGTGGCTCTTTCCATCACGGTCTCATCCTCCCTCCATCCCTCCATTCTATCAGACAGAGAGAGAAATGACTCTGACATATTAATAGGCTGGCGGGAGGCACATGATCTGAGATTGAGCGGCTGTATGGTCAGCCTGCGGCCATAAGGGAGAACAGAGTAACAGAGTAAGGATGTGCGTCTTTCCCTGTCAAGATGATTCAGTGCATATCTATACTGAACAAAAATATTAACGCAACATGCAACAATTTCAACAATTTTACTGAGTTGCAGTTCATATAAGGAAATCAGTCGATTTGAAATAAATTCATTAGGCCCTAATCTATGGATTTCACATGACTGGGCAGTGGCGCAGCCATGGATGGGCCTGGGAGGGCATAGGCCCACACACTTTGGAGCCAGGCCCAGCCAATCACAATTATTTTTTTCTGCACAAATAGGCTTTATTACAGACAGAAATACTGCTCAGTTTCATCAGCTGTCTGGGTGGCTGGTCTCAGATAATCCTGCAGGTGAAGAAGCCAGGATGTTGAGGTCCTGAGCTGCTGTGGTTACGCCTGGGCTGCGGTTGTAAGGCTGGTTGGACCTACTGCCAAATTCTCTAAAACGACAATGGAGTCGGCTTATGGTAGAGAAAATAGCATTCAAATCTCTGGCAACAGTTCTGGTGGACATTCCTGCAGTCAGCAGGCCAATTGGACACCCCCTCAACTTGAGACACCTGTGGAATTGTGTTGTTTGACAAAACTGCACATTTTAGAGTAACCTTTTACACCAGTGTAATAATAATGGCGCCGGAGAGGATGGCTGCTGTTTTACGGGCTCCTAACCAACTGTGCTATTTTGTGTGTGTTTTTTTGTGTGTTTTTAAACTTATTTTGTATATAATGTTGCTGCTACCATCTCTCATAACCAAAAAGAGCTTCTGGATATCAGAACCACGATTAATCACCTCGAACTGGACAAAGATTTTTTCTTTAATCCCCATCATTCGCGTGAAGAAAATACTGAAATACAGGGGGTGGAGATCGGGGTGCCTTGTGAGAATTCAACGGCAAGTGAGTAACCCGCCTCTACCATCCGTTCTATTGGCCAACGTGCAATCACTGGAGAATAAACTGGATGATCTCTGTTCAAGACTATCCTACCAACGGGACATTAAAAACTAACTATAATATCTTATGTTTCACCTATTCGTGGCTGAATGGATCATATACAGTTGGCTGGGTTTTCCGTGCATCGGCGGGACAGAACAACTACGTCTGGTAAGACGAGGGGTGGGTGGCTGTGTCTATTTGTCAATAACAGCTGGTGCGCAATGTCTAATATTAAGGAAGTCTCAAGGTATTGCTCGCCTGAGGTAGAGTACCTCATGATAAGCTGTAAACTACACTATTTACCAAGAGAGTTTTCGTCTATATTTTTTGTAGCCGTTTATTTAGCGAACAAACCGATACTCGCTCTAAGACCGCACTCAACGAGCTGTATAAGGTCATAAGCAAACAAGAAAATGCTCATCCACAAGCAGCGCCCCTGGTGGCCAGGGACTTTATGGCAGGCAAACATACATCTGTTTTACCTCATTTCTACCAGCATGTCACATGTGCAACCAGAGGAAAAAAACTCTAGACCACCATTACTCCACACACAGAGATGCACACAAAGCTCTCCCTCGCCCTCCATTTGGAAAATCTGACCATAATTCTATCCTCTTGATTCCTGCTTACAAGCTAAAAACTAAAGCAGGAAGTACCAGTGACTCAATACGGAAGTGCGGATAATGCGGATGCTACGCTACAGGACTGTTTCGCTAGCACAGACTGGAATATGTTCCGGCATTCATCCAATGGCATTGCACCGGCTCTGACGCTTGTCGAATGTGGCAGGGCTTGAAAACTATTACAGACTACAAAGGTAAACACCCAGCAGCGCACTGCTAAGTGACGCGATCCTACAAGACTAGCGAAATGCCTTTTATGCTCGCTTCGAGGCAAGCAACACTGAAGCATGCAGGAGAGCACCAGCTGTCCCGGACAACTGTGTGATCACGCTCTCCATAGCCGATGTGAGCAAGACCTTTAAACAGGTCAATATTCACAAGGCTGCGGGGAAGGACGGTTTAACAGGACTTGTACTCAGAGCATGTGTGGACCAACTGGCAGGTGTCTTCACTGACATTTTAAACCTCTCCCTGACCGAGTCTGTAATATCTACGTTTCAAGCGGACCACCATAGTCACTGTGCCCAAGAAAGCGAAGGTAACCTGCCTAAATCATTACCGCCCTGTGGCACTCACGTCGGTAGCCATGAAGTGCTTTGAAAGGCTGGACATGGCTCACATCAACAGCATCCTCCCGGACACCCTAGACCCACTCCAATTCGCATACCGCCCCAACAGATCCACAGATGATGCAATCTCAATCACACTCCACACTGCCCTTTCTCACCTGGACAAAAGGAACAACTATGTGAGAATGCTGTTCATTGACTAGAGCTCAGTTGTTCAACACCATAGTGCCCACAAAGCTCATCACTAAGCTACTTTCCTGGTTTGGGGGCTTATCTAAACTTCTGATGGGGAAGCTCCAGATATCCCAGAATAAGCGGATCAGGGTAGTATTAAAGGTGAGTCCACATACTCACATAGGCAGGAGCTGCTTTCAGGAACTAAACTGGCTGCCTGTTGAGGCTAGGGTGTCCCAGATTAGACTAGGTTTGGTTTACCGGATTATTTACGGTCCTGCGCCCAGATATCTAAGTGATTTACTTTCCTCGTGTTAGGGATGCACACAATCACAGCACCAGATCAGGTGTTGCTGATGTGTGCTTATACAGGTTCAGGAGTAATGCTGGGAAAGGTACTTTCTTGTATACTGGAGACTCAGAATGGAATGAGTTGCCTCTGCCCATAAAAAACAAGGTCCTCTCTGGCCAACTTTAAAAATAAAGTTAAAATATGTTTGATGTCTGTCTTCTGTGCCCATATGAATAACCCCTAAGATGTAACTGCAATGATGAGATAGGTGTTCTTCTTCTCTGTTTTTGATGAGATAGATGTTCTTCTTCTCTGTTTTTGATGAGATAGATGTTCTTCTTCTCTGTTTTTGATGAGATAGATGTTCTTCTTCTCTGTTTTTGATGAGAGATAGATGTTCTTCTTCTCTGTTTTTGATGAGATAGATGTTCTTCTTCTCTGTTTTTGATGAGATAGATGTTCTTCTTCTCTGTTTTTGATGAGATAGATGTTCTTATTCTCTGTTTTTGTTTTATTATTTCACTGCCATACTGTGTCCAACTGTGTTCCATTTTGTCCAGCCAACTTGTCTCAAGAGGACCACAATGGAAATAAGTCCCAGACTGTATTGTGTGTTATCCTCGATGATTTTATTCATGTGCATGTATGGCTTTTAAGTTTTATGTGTGCTTGTTTTTTTTTTTTAAATGGGCAAATTAATAAACTTAACTGAACTAAGGACCCTGGGACTAAACACCTCCCTCTGCAACTGGATCCTGGACTTCCTGAAGGGTTACCCCCAGTTGGTAATGGCAACAATACATCTGCCACGCTGATCCTCAAGACGGGGGCCCCTTAGGGGTGCGTTCTTAGTCTCCTCCTGTACTCCCTGTTCACTCACGACTGCGTGGCTAAGCACGACTATAACACCATCATTAGTGATACGCCTGATCACCGACAACGATGAGAGTCGGTGCTCAATGTGGCACCAGGGCAGCAACCTCTCCCTCAACGTGAGCAAGACAAAGGAGCTGATCGTGGACTACAAGAAAAGGAGGGTCGAACAAGTCCAAATTAACATCGACGGGGCTGTAGTGGAGCGGGTCGAGAGTTTCAAGTTCCTTGGTGTCCATAACACCAACAAACTATCATGGTCCAAACACACTAAGATGGTGCTTAAAAGGGCACAACACCTTTTCCCCCTCAGGAAACTGAAAAGATTTGGCATGGGTCCCCAGATCCTCAAAAAGTTCTACAGCTGCACCATCGAGAGCATCCTGAGCGTTTGCATCACCGCCTGGTATGGCAACTGCTCGGAATCTGACCGTAAGGTGCTACAGAGGGTTGTGTGTACAGCCCAATACATCAGTGGGGCCAAGCTTCCTGCCATCCAGGACCTCTATAATAGGCGGTGTCAGAGGAAGGTAAAAAAAGTTGTCGAAGACTCCAGTCACCCTAGTCATAGACTGTTCTCTCTGCTACCGCACGGCAAGCGGTACCGGATCGCCAAGTCTTGGACCAAAAGGCTCCTTAACAGCTTCTACCCCCAAGCTATAAGACTGCTGAACAGATGTATCAAATGGCCACCTGGACTATTTCCATTGATTTGATTTGATCATACTGTTTAATCAGCTTCTGGATATGCCTCACCTGTCAGGTGGATGGATTATCTTGACAACAGATAAATACTCACTAACAGGGATGTAAACTCATTTGTGCTTTTTGTGCGTTTTCTGGGATAATTTCAACTCATGAAACATGGGACACTCTACATGTTGTGTTTATATATATATTATTATTATATATAGTATTATATATAGTATTTTATATATTATTATATATAGTATTTTATATATTATTATATATAGTATTATATATAGTATTTTTTGTTCAGGATAGATACATGGGCTCCGATACGACACTGTAACGATTTGGTGCATTTGGGTTTGATTAGAGGAGTGAATCGGTGTGTGTGTGTGTGTGTGTGTGTGTATTACTACCTTTGTGGGTACCGGAAGTCCCCGCTAGGATAGTAAAACAAGGAAAATTCTTCCTCGTTAGAGACATTTCCCAGGTTCCCTACGAAAACAAAACCTATTTTAGGTTTTAGGGGGTTAGAAATAGGGTGAGGAGTTAGGGTGAGGAGTTAGGGTGAGGAGTTAGGGTGAGGAGTTAGGGTGAGGAGTTAGGGTGAGGAGTTAGGGTGAGGAGTTAGGGTTAGGAGTTAGGGTTAGGGTTAGGGTGAGGAGTTAGGGTGAGGAGTTAGGGTTAGGGTGAGGAGTTAGGGTGAGTTAGGGTTAGGGTGAGGAGTTAGGGTTAGGGTGAGGAGTTAGGGTTAGGGTGAGGAGTTAGGGTTAGGGTGAGGAGTTAGGGTGAGGAGTTAGATTTGGGTGAGGAGTTAGGGTGAGGAGTTAGGGTGAGGAGTTAGGGTGAGGAGTTAGGGTTAGGGGGTGAGGAGTTAGGGTTGAGGAGTTAGGAGTTAGGGTGAGGAGTTAGGGTGTAATACCAAACAGGAGTTAGGGTGAGGAGTTAGGGTTAGGGTGAGGAGTTAGGGTTAGGGTGAGGAGTTAGGGTGAGGAGTTAGGGTGAGGAGTTAGGGTGAGGAAGTTGGAGTTAGGGTGAGGAGTTAGGGTTAGGGTGAGGAGTTAGGGTGAGGAGTTAGGGTGAGGAGTTAGGGTGAGGAGTTAGGGTGAGGAGTTAGGGTTAGGGTGAGGAGTTAGGGTGAGGAGTTAGGGTTAGGGTGAGGAGTTAGGGTGTCCAGGGGCAGAGGAGTTAGGGTGAGGAGTTAGGGTGAGGGTGAGGAGTTAGGGTTAGGGTTAGGAGTTAGGGTGAGGAGTTAGGGTGAGGAGTTAGGGTTAGTGTGAGGAGTTAGGGTTAGGGTGAGGAGTTAGCTGGGTGAGGAGTTAGGGTGAGGAGTTAGGGTGAGGAGTTAGGGTGAGGAGTTAGGGTGAGGAGTTAGGGTTAGCTGGGTGAGGAGTTAGGGTGAGGAGTTAGGGTGAGGAGTTAGGGTTAGGGTGAGGAGTTAGGGTTAGGGTTAGGAGTTAGGGTGAGGAGTTAGGTAGCTGGGGGTGAGGGAGTTAGGGTTAGGGTGAGGAGTTAGGGTGAGGAGTTAGGGTGAGGAGTTAGGGTGAGGAGTTAGGGACAATAGGGTTTTGAATGGAAAAACATTTTAGGTCCCTACAAGGATCGTAATACCAAACATGAAAACATTCATGTAAACTGGGCATCTACCACCCCACTATCAGTAAGGCAATGTTTCTCTGGTGTAGAGCATGAACCTGACAAGCGCCACTTCCTGTATGAGGAAGGGTCGTACTCTACGGATGTTGTAGAGCATGAACCTGACAAGCGCAGAGAAGAGAAGTGTGTCACAAAACAAACAATACCTCACAGTGATGGGGTGCAAAGAACTGAACTAAATAGTGTGTGATGATGACATGCAGGTGTGTGAACAGGTGATCAGAATTCAGGTGATTGGGATCTGGAGAGTGAGCTGCGTTCAGGGGATCTAGGTGTTTGAGGTTGTTAGTTGGAAGCAGATGTTACAGAGGTGAGATGTTTGCCAGGCACGCAGAGTGTTGTCACCTGGGTGTCAGAAGGGGGGGGGGTGTACTTGAGTGTCATCTGCATAGCAATGATAGGAGAGACCATGTGGGGATATGACGGAGCCCAGTGTGTTTATATAGAAGAGGGCCTAGAACCGAGCCCTGGGGGACACCTGAGAGTACGTGGTGCAAACACAGATCCACGTAGGAGTGGCATGCCAGGTAGGATGTAGGAGTGTGCAGAGCCTGAGACGCCCTAAGAGGATGGAGAGGAGGATCTGAAGGTTCATGGTGTCGAAGGTAGCGGATAGATCTAGGAGGATGAGAACAGAGGAGAGAGAGTCAGTTTTGAAAGAGCGGAGGAGCCTCAGTTGAATACTCCGTCTTGAAGCCTGACTGGTTAGGGTCAAGAAGATTATTCTGAGAGAGATAACTAGAGCGTTGGTCAGAGACGGCACACTCAAGGGTTTTGGAAAGAAAAGAAAGAAGGGATACCGGTCTGTAGTTTTTAACGTCAGTGGGGGTCGAGTGTCCTGAAGAGGGGAGCGACTCTGGCCATCTTGAATGCAGGATGCAGCCAGTGGTCAGAGATGAGTTGATGAGGGAAGATGCGCACAGCGCGCTACTGAAATGGCCTGGGGTTGTTCGGCATGCAAAATGACTTGTCGATCAATGACTGGCGACATGCTTAGTTAGACACTGAAAGAGGGGACACATCAGTTGTCACAAAGGATGAGGTATTTTTTATTTTCGAGAGCTAGAAAGAAAACTAATTTGAGCAAAAAGATGATAGTGAACCAACTTCGTTTGAATCGATTTTTCTGACCGATGCGTGCTGAATCGGTTTGGAGTCCCTTATATTTTAAAACGAATGAACCAGGTGAATCGATGTGTATCTGTGAATCGTTCCATCCTATAACAGAATAATCTGTGGTGATGATGATCATGGTCTCATGACAGCAGAGTAGAAGCTACGAATATCATCACAGGTCCCTAGTGGGGTCACACAGGGATGCGTCCCAAATGAAACCCTATTCCAGGGCCTGAGGGGGCCAGTCCATAGGATGAATGAATGGATAGGGATGATGGCTGTGTAGTATTGGAGTGATGTGTTATCACTCGTGGGATTAAATCACAAATAGCCCTCCACCTTGTCTTCTGTAATCCATTTGCCTCCATATCCCTATTCAATCCTTTCAGATCTGCACATGATCATTTATACAGTATATGACTTTGCCCCTCCACTAAACCCCCTTCCCCCTCCAGCAGAACAGAGGACGACAGGGCCAGAGACCACCGTGGCCAGGACCCTGCTGCCTAAACCGGGCCAGTCTCGTCTGCGACCCCCAGGCTTCTCGGCCTTGCCACCTGCCCGTCTGGTCGCCTTCGGCTTTGTACGCAGCTCCAGTGTCTCCTCGGTTTCCAGCAACCAAACGACAGTGAGCCACAGCGACCCCTGCCGACCCTCCCAACGTGAGTCACACACACGCACAGGAACGGACACACCGGCAGAGACACACACACACACACACAAATACACACAGACACACACACACATACACACATACACACATACATACATACATACATACATACATACATACATACATACATACATACATACATACATACATACATACATACATACATACATACATACATACATACATACATACACACATACATACATACACGCACAGGAACGGACTCACCGGCAGAGACACACACACACACACACACACACACAGAACCACATACATACACACACACACATATACAGGCACATTGTAACGATGTGCGCTGAGGATCGGGAAGCAAGTTCAGGGAGTGAGTGTTTTAATAAATAAACACAACATAACACAAAACAAGAAACACGAACAACACACAGACATGAAACAGAAACAACGACACCTGGGGAAGGAACCAAAGAGAGTGAAGGTAATCAGGGAGGTGATGGAGTCTAGGTGAATGTCATAATGAGAGTAACGATGGTGACAGGTGTGCGCCATAACGAGCAGCCTGGTGACCTAGAGGCCGGAGAGGGAGCACTACTTACGGGGCATTCGGAAAGTATTCAGACCCCTTCACTTCTTCCAGATGTTGTTAGGTTACAGCCTTGTTCTAAAATGGATTAAATCATTTTTTCTCTCCTCAATCTACACACTATACCCACAGTGACAAAGAAAAAACAGGTTTTTAGAATTATTGGCAAGTGCATTACAAATAAAAAACGGAAATATCACATTTACATAAGTATTCAGACCCTTTACTCAGTACTTTGTTGAAGCACCTTTGGCAGCGATTACAGCCTCGAGTCTTCTTGGGTATGACGCTACAAGCTTGGCACACCTGTATTTGAGGAGTTTCTCCCATTCTTCTCTGCAGATCCTCTCAAGCTATGTCAGGTTGGATGGGGAGCGTTGCTGCACAGCTATTTTCAGGTCTCTCCAGAGATGTTTGATCGGGTTCAAGTCCGGGCACTAGCCGGGCCACTCAAGGACATTCAGAGATTTGTCCCGAAGCCACTCCTGCATTGTCTTGGTTGTGTGCTTAGGGTCGTTGTCCTGTTGGAAGGTGAACCTTCGCCCCAGTCTGAGGTCCTGAGCGCTCTGAAGCAGGTTTTCATCAAGAATCTGTCTGTACTTTGCTCCGTTCATCTTTCCCTCGATCCTGACTAGTCTCCCAGTACCTGCCACTGAAGAATATCCCTACAGCATGATGCTGCCACCACCATGCTTCACCGTAGGGATGGTGCCAGGTTTCCTCCAGACGTGACACTTGGCATTCAGGCCAAAGTGTTCAATCTTGTTTCTCATGGTCTGAGAGTCCTTTAGGTGCCTTTTGGCAAACTCCAAGTGGGCTGTCATGTGCCTTTTACTGGGCAGTGGCTTCCGTCTACTATAAAGGCCTGATTGGTGGAGTGCTACAGAGATGGTTGTCCTTCTGGAAGGTTCTCCCATCTCCACAGAGGAACTCTGGATCTCTGTGAGAGTGACAATCAGGTTCTTGGTCACCTCCCTGACCAAAGCCCTTCTTCCCCGATTAATCAGTTTGGCCAGGCAGCTAGCTCTAGGAAGAGTCTTGGTGGTTCTAAACTTCTTGGGGACCTTCAGTGCTGCAGACATTTTTTGGTACCCTTCCCAAATTCTGTGCCTCGACGCAATCCTGTCTCGGAGCTCTACGGACAATTTGAGTCTCATAGCAAAGGCTCTAAATACTTATGTAAATAAGGTATTTCTGTTTTAATTTTTTTTAAATAAATGTTCTTTAAAAATTCTAAAAACGTGTTTGCACTTTGTCATTATGGGGTATTGTGTGTAGATTGATGAGGTGGGGGAAATAAGGCTGTAGCTTAACAAAATGCGGAACAAGGGAAGGGGTCTGAATACTTTCCGAATGCCCTGTAATAATCATAATAATTTATAGTCATAATGTAACATTGAAACAAAGTAAAAGCCAATAACAAGTAAAACATATTCAATAAGACCTCCTGTGTGCTGTAGTGGTCTAAGGCACTGCATCACAGTGCTACTAGAGATCCTGGTTCGAGTCCAGGCTCTGTCTCAGTGGTCTAAGGCACTGCATCACAGTGCTACTAGAGATCCTGGTTCGAGTCCAGGCTCTGTCTCAGTGGTCTAAGGCACTGCATCACAGTGCTACTAGAGATCCTGGTTCGAGTCCAGGCTCTGTCTCAGTGGTCTAAGGCACTGCATCACAGTGCTACTAGAGATCCTGGTTGGAGTCCAGGCTCTGTCTCAGTGGTCTAAGGCACTGCATCACAGTGCTACTAGAGATCCTGGTTCGAGTCCAGGCTCTGTCTCAGTGGTCTAAGGCACTGCATCACAGTGCTACTAGAGATCCTGGTTCGAGTCCAGGCTCTGTCTCAGTGGACTAAGGCACTGCATCACAGTGCTACTAGAGATCCTGGTTCGAGTCCAGGCTCTGTCTCAGTGGTCTAAGGCACTGCATCACAGTGCTACTAGAGATCCTGGTTGGAGTCCAGGCTCTGCCTCAGTGGTCTAAGGCACTGCATCACAGTGCTAGCTGTGCTACTAGAGATCCTGGTTCGAGTCCAGGCTCTGTCTCAGTGGTCTAAGGCACTGCATCACAGTGCTACTAGAGATCCTGGTTCGAGTCCAGGCTCTGTCTCAGTGGTCTAAGGCACTGCATCACAGTGCTACTAGAGATCCTGGTTCGAGTCCAGGCTCTGTCTCAGTGGTCTAAGGCACTGCATCACAGTGCTACTAGAGATCCTGGTTCGAGTCCAGGCTCTGTCTCAGTGGTCTAAGGCACTGCATCACAGTGCTAGCTGTGCTACTAGAGATCCTGGTTCGAGTCCAGGCTCTGTCTCAGTGGTCTAAGGCACTGCATCACAGTGCTACTAGAGATCCTGGTTCGAGTCCAGGCTCTGTCTCAGTGGTCTAAGGCACTGCATCACAGTGCTACTAGAGATCCTGGTTCGAGTCCAGGCTCTGTCTCAGTGGTCTAAGGCACTGCATCACAGTGCTACTAGAGATCCTGGTTCGAGTCCAGGCTCTGTCTCAGTGGTCTAAGGCACTGCATCACAGTGCTACTAGAGATCCTGGTTCGAGTCCAGGCTCTGTCTCAGTGGTCTAAGGCACTGCATCACAGTGCTAGCTGTGCTACTAGAGATCCTGGTTCGAGTCCAGGCTCTGTCTCAGTGGTCTAAGGCACTGCATCACAGTGCTACTAGAGATCCTGGTTGGAGTCCATGCTCTTTCTCAGTGGTCTAAGGCACTGCATCACAGTGCTACTAGAGATCCTGGTTCGAGTCCAGGCTCTGTCTCAGTGGTCTAATGCACTGCATCACAGTGCTAGCTGTGCCACTAGAGATCCTGGTTCGAGTCCAGGCTCTGTCTCAGTGGTCTAAGGCACTGCATCACAGTGCTAGCTGTGCCACTAGAGATCCTGGTTCGAGTCCGAAGGGATTGTGTCAAGAAGCAGTGCGGCTTGGTTGGGTTGGGTTTCGGAGGACGCACGGCTCTTGACCTCCGCCTCTTCCGAGTCCGCATGGGAGCTGCAGCGATGAGACAAGACTAACTACCATGTTGGGGAGAAAACGGGGTAAAAGAAAATCTAAAATTATTATGGAAATGACAAATAAAAACACATGAAAATGTTTTATTTTAAAACGAAGAAAAAATTAATATAAATTAATAATGCAATAATCCTATTTATCAACCCTGTGCTTACTGCTTCTCCTCAGCTCATCCACTAGAGGTTGACACAGGAGTGAAAATGAATTACTGTCCAGTTTTGTCACATTTTTACAGGGACTGAACTTTTTTTGTTCCTTTCCCCGCTTGAAATCACTAACGTCATGTCCTGTGCTAATTTTAACGCGCAGAAATCAGAAATAATTTCCTCCCTTTAAAACTGCTCTGCGTGTCTATCCCTCGCTCTGCGTTCAGAATATCATCAGTGGAAACTAGTTGTAGCTAAATACGTTCATGGACAATTTAGAGGATTTTAGCTAACCTGCTACACAAAAAAAAAAGTCCCTTCAACTAGTCAACGACGTCAGACCTGCGCTGAGAGCACTGCAGAGTGTCCACCAACGCGATAGTACGATCTGCGCGTGAGTAGCCATAGCAACTGTTCGCTCCGCTGCTTCTCCATAGCAACTGTTCCGCTCCGCTGCTTCTCCATAGCAACTGTTCCGCTCCGCTGCTTCTCCATAGCAACTGCTCGGCTCGGCAGCTTCTAAGCGCTCACCAGACAGTTGCCTGTATACACAGCTGAAGATTTTGGCAATAAAGGCAACCCTTCTATTTACCCAATTACGGATGAACTCATGGTATGGACATGTGCTATTGTGTCCTTGTAAAGTAGTGACTAGCTACAGTGAGCCAACGGAAGGGGGGGTGGGGGGATCTTTTTTTTTTAAATAGATTTTTATTATGTAAACTCTATTAGACCTACAGACAGTTGTAGTTTTTATGAAATGCTCCACACTACATAGTTATTTTGAGGGGACAGCAAATTTACACTGTTATACAAGCTGTACACTCACTACTTTTCATTGTAGCAAAGTGTCATTTCTTCAGTGTTGTCACATGAAAAGATAGTACTCAAATATTTACAAAAATGTGAGGGGTGTACTCACTGTGATATTCCTGTACTGCCCATTCCTGTGGACTGTTGATCCTGTCCAGAACTTAACTCTACAACTAGACTCCCAAGCCTGGATCTGTGACAGTTTGAAGAAGGACTGTAAATGAGCCTGTTGATAAGCCTGGATCTGTGACAGTGTGAAGAAGGACTGTATTGAGCCTGTTGATAAGCCTGGATCTGTGACAGTTTGAAGAAGGATAGAGACGTGAAGGGATGTTTTACAAGCGCCAGTCGTTAGAGGCCTCTTTAACCAAGACGCACACGAATTACTCAAACTAACACCTCTCTGTTATTAAGTGTCAGGATGCAGTACTCTTCTCTCTGACTGTTACTTAGCAACGTTTTCATTTATTGTTTATTACATTTTTTTTTAAATGTAACCTTTATTTAACCAGGTAGGCCAGTTGAGAACAAGTTCTCATTTGCAACTGCGACCTGGCCAAGATAAAGCAAAGCAGTTCGACACAAACAACAACACAGAGTTACACATGGAGTAAAACAAACATACAGTCAATAATACAATAGAACAGTCAATATACAGTGTGTGCAAATGAAGTAAGATTAGGGAGGTACATGTTATGTCATGTTGTGGAAGATGATGAACAAGATGAACAAAACTCTTCACTTATCGTAACTCTACAGTAAGTATTAGCAGGCAGGGTGGGCATTGAACATGATATGTGTATTACAGTTTTTGTCTGAACTCATCTTTAAGCTGTAAGCGCGAACCCAGAGTCTCTGGTGGCACAGGTGGCGCTGCAGTACAGCGCCCTTAACCACTGCGCCACCCGGGAGGCCCCGTGGCTGGAGTCTTTAACAGGCCCCGTGGCTGGAGTCTTTAACAGGCCCCGTGGCTAGAGTCTTTAACAGGCCCCGTGGCTAGAGTCTTTAACAGGCCCCGTGGCTGGAGTCTTTAACAGGCCCCGTGGCTGGAGTCTTTAACAGGCCCCGTGGCTAGAGTCTTTAACAGGCCCCGTGGCTAGAGTCTTTAACAGGCCCCGTGGCTGGAGTCTTTAACAGGCCCTGTGGCTGGAGTCTTTAACAGACCCCGTGGCTAGAGTCTTTAACAGGCCCCGTGGCTGGAGTCTTTAACAGACCCCGTGGCGAGAGTCTTTAACAGGCCCCGTGGCTAGAGTCTTTAACAGGCCCCGTGGCTGGAGTCTTTAACAGGCCCCGTGGCTGGGGTCTTTAACAGGCCCCGTGGCTAGAGTCTTTAACAGGCCCTGTGGCTGGAGTCTTTAACAGGCCCTGTGGCTGGAGTCTTTAACAGGCCCCGTGGCTAGAGTCTTTAACAGGCCCCGTGGCTAGAGTCTTTAACAGGCCCCGTGGCTGGAGTCTTTAACAGGCCCCGTGGCTGGAGTCTTTAACAGGCCCCGTGGCTGGAGTCTTTTAACAGGCCCCGTGGCTAGAGTCTTTAACAGGCCCTGTGGCTGGAGTCTTTAACAGCCCCGTGGCTGGAGTCTTTAACAGGCCCTGTGGCTGGAGTCTTTAACAGGCCCCGTGGCTGGAGTCTTTTAACAGGCCCCGTGGCTAGAGTCTTTAACAGGCCCCGTGGCTGGGGTCTTTTAACAGGCCCCGTGGCTAGAGTCTTTAACAGGCCCTGTGGCTGGAGTCTTTAACAGGCCCCGTGGCTGGGGTCTTTTAACAGGCCCCGTGGCTAGAGTCTTTAACAGGCCCTGTGGCTGGAGTCTTTAACAGGCCCCGTGGCTGGAGTCTTTAACAGGCCCTGTGGCTAGAGTCTTTAACAGGCCCTGTGGCTAGAGTCTTTAACAGGCCCTGTGGCTGGAGTCTTTAACAGGCCCCGTGGCTGGAGTCTTTAACAGGCCCTGTGGCTGGAGTCTTTAACAGGCCCCGTGGCTGGAGTCTTTAACAGGCCCTGTGGCTGGAGTCTTTAACAGGCCCCGTGGCTGGAGTCTTTAACAGGCCCCGTGGCTAGAGTCTTTAACAGGCCCTGTGGCTGGAGTCTTTAACAGGCCCCGTGGCTAGAGTCTTTAACAGGCCCTGTGGCTGGAGTCTTTAACAGGCCCTGTGGCTGGAGTCTTTAACAGGCCCCGTGGCTGGAGTCTTTAACAGGCCCCGTGGCTGGGGTCTTTTAACAGGCCCCGTGGCTAGAGTCTTTAACAGGCCCTGTGGCTAGAGTCTTTTAACAGGCCTCGTGGCTGGAGTCTTTAACAGGCCCTGTGGCTGGAGTCTTTAACAGGCCCCGTGGCTGGAGTCTTTTAACAGGCCCCGTGGCTAGAGTCTTTAACAGGCCCTGTGGCTGGAGTCTTTAACAGGCCCTGTGGCTGGAGTCTTTAACAGGCCCCGTGGCTGGAGTCTTTAACAGGCCCTGTGGCTGGAGTCTTTAACAGGCCCTGTGGCTGGAGTCTTTAACAGGCCCTGTGGCTGGAGTCTTTAACAGGCCCTGTGGCTGGAGTCTTTAACAGGCCCCGTGGCTAGAGTCTTTAACAGGCCCTGTGGCTGGAGTCTTTAACAGGCCCCGTGGCTGGAGTCTTTAACAGGCCCTGTGGCTGGAGTCTTTTAACAGGCCCTGTGGCTGGAGTCTTTAACAGGCCCTGTGGCTGGAGTCTTTAACAGGCCCCGTGGCTGGAGTCTTTAACAGGCCCTGTGGCTAGAGTCTTTAACAGGCCCCGTGGCTAGAGTCTTTAACAGGCCCCGTGGCTAGAGTCTTTAACAGGCCCCGTGGCTAGAGTCTTTTAACAGGCCTCGTGGCTGGAGTCTTTAACAGGACCCGCTGTAATTGTTTTTGACAGTAACTATATTAGTGTAGTTATGTTGCACATACCATGTATCAGATTTAACAACAACATAACATCAGTGTTAGATCATCAGCTGTCAGAGCAGCTCACAGATCATTGCACCTTTACACAGCCCACCTGTAAATAGCCCACCCAATTACCTCATCCCCATATTGTTATATATTCTTTTTGCTCCTTTTCACCCCAGTGTCTCTACCTGCACATTCATCTTCTGCACATCTATCACTCCAGTGTTTAATTTCTATATTGTAATTACTTCAACACTACGGCCTATTTATTGCCTTTACCTCCCTAATCTTACTTCATTTGCACACACTGTATATTGACTGTTCTATTGTATTATTGACTGTATGTTTGTCGATTCCATGTGTAACTCTGTGTTGTTGTATGTGTCGCACTACTTTGCTTTATCTTGGTCCAGGTCGCAGTTGTAAATGAGAAATTGTTCTCAACTGGTCTACCTGGTTAAATAAAGGTGAAATATATATATTTTTAAAAGACTAGACCAGGCCTGAGCAATTATTTCCCATGGAGGGCCACATTTTGAATATATTTTTTCCATCGTGGGCCAGAATCATATTACAGGGTTATACATCATGTGTATGACTGTGTTGACAGATATATATATATATCTACTGTAAATCACGTCCAGATATGCAACTTATTTTAGTGTTTTAACATGTACAGAAATAAACCACACCCATGCTCTCCTTTTGGTAGGTATTTTCATGATCAAACATGAACTGAACTACACGGAGGGAAAAGTACACTGTGCATTCAGCACCACAAACAGAACTCTTGTTAACGGGTTGTACAAAAACACAAGAGAGAGAGAGAGCTCAACATTACATTTAAACTACTCAATCAGTGTGAGGAGTGAAGTCTCTGATGGGCATTGACCAGAGCAGTGAAGTCAAGTATAGTTTCTGATGTCGCTGTGCGCAGGATTGCTGAGAGGTGAGAGTCAGTAAGAGATGATCTGTGCCTTGACTTGTTATATTTCATCAGTGAAAATGTCTGTTCACGTACATAGGTTGACCCAAACCGTACAAACATCTTCTGAGAATGACCCCTAATCTTTGGAAAGTTGTGTTCATTGAGAGACACATAGAAGCTCGTCAGTGACATTGTTTTGAATAGTTCTCCAATCACCGCATCAGACTGAAGATGGATCAGCTCAAGTTGCAGGTCAGTGGGAGCGTTATCCACATTGAAGGTGAAAGGAGAGGAAACCAACAGCATGTCGTTTTCCAACACGTTGAAATCCTCAAAACGACGAGAAAACTACCTGTTCAAAGCACGTAGCAGCGATGTAAACTTCTCCTCCTATATCTGATAGGGAACAGACTAGTAGTGTCATCTGATAGGGAACAGACTAGTAGTGTCATCTGATAGGGAACAGACTAGTAGTGTTATCTGATAGGGAACAGACTAGTAGTGTTATCTGATAGGGAACAGACTAGTAGTGTTATCTGATAGGGAACAGACTAGTAGTGTCATCTGATAGGGAACAGACTAGTAGTGTCATCTGATAGGGAACAGACTAGTAGTGTCATCTGATAGGGAACAGACTAGTAGTGTCATCTGATAGGGTACAGACTAGTAGTGTCATCTGATAGGGACCAGACTAGTAGTGTCATCTGATAGGGAACAGACTAGTAGTGTCATCTGATAGGGGACAGACTAGTAGTGTCATCTGATAGGGAACAGACTAGTAGTGTCATCTGATAGGGAACAGACTAGTAGTGTTATCTGATAGGGAACAGACTAGTAGTGTCATCTGATAGGGAACAGACTAGTAGTGTCATCTGATAGGGAACAGACTAGTAGTGTCATCTGATAGGGGACAGACTAGTAGTGTCATCTGATAGGGGACAGACTAGTAGTGTCATCTGATAGGGAACAGACTAGTAGTGTCATCTGATAGGGAACAGACTAGTAGTGTCATCTGATAGGGAACAGACTAGTAGTGTTATCTGATAGGGAACAGACTAGTAGTGTTATCTGATAGGGAACAGACTAGTAGTGTTATCTGATAGGGAACAGACTAGTAGTGTCATCTGATAGGGAACAGACTAGTAGTGTCATCTGATAGGGAACAGACTAGTAGTGTTATCTGATAGGGAACAGACTAGTAGTGTCATCTGATAGGGAACAGACTAGTAGTGTCATCTGATAGGGAACAGACTAGTAGTGTCAGGTCATCTGATAGGGAACAGACTAGTAGTGTCATCTGATAGGGAACAGACTAGTAGTGTCATCTGATAGGGAACAGACTAGTAGTGTCATCTGATAGGGAACAGACTAGTAGTGTCATCTGATAGGGAACAGACTAGTAGTGTCATCTGATAGGGAACAGACTAGTAGTGTTATCTGATAGGGAACAGACTAGTAGTGTCATCTGATAGGGAACAGACTAGTAGTGTCATCTGATAGGGAACAGACTAGTAGTGTCATCTGATAGGGAACAGACTAGTAGTGTCATCTGATAGGGAACAGACTAGTAGTGTCATCTGATAGGGAACAGACTAGTAGTGTCATCTGATAGGGAACAGACTAGTAGTGTCATCTGATAGGGAACAGACTAGTAGTGTCATCTGATAGGGAACAGACTAGTAGTGTCATCTGATAGGGAACAGACTAGTAGTGTCATCTGATAGGGAACAGACTAGTAGTGTCATCTGATAGGGAACATAGACTAGTAGACTAGTAGTGTCATCTGATAGGGAACAGACTAGTAGTGTCATCTGATAGGGAACAGACTAGTAGTGTCATCTGATAGGGAACAGACTAGTAGTGTCATCTGATAGGGAACAGACTAGTAGTGTCATCTGATAGGGAACAGACTAGTAGTGTCATCTGATAGGGAACAGACTAGTAGTGTCATCTGATAGGGAACAGACTAGTAGTGTCATCTGATAGGGAACAGACTAGTAGTGTCATCTGATAGGGAACAGACTAGTAGTGTCATCTGATAGGGAACAGACTAGTAGTGTCATCTGATAGGGAACAGACTAGTAGTGTCATCTGATAGGGAACAGACTAGTAGTGTCATCTGATAGGGAACAGACTAGTAGTGTCATCTGATAGGGAACAGACTAGTAGTGTCATCTGATAGGGAACAGACTAGTAGTGTCATCTGATAGGGAACAGACTAGTAGGTCATCTGATAGGGAACAGACTAGTAGTGTCATCTGATAGGGAACAGACTAGTTGTGTCATCTGATAGGGAACAGACTAGTAGTGTCATCTGATAGGGAACAGACTAGTAGTGTCATCTGATAGGGAACAGACTAGTAGTGTCATCTGATAGGGAACAGACTAGTAGTGTCATCTGATAGGGAACAGACTAGTAGTGTCATCTGATAGGGAACAGACTAGTAGTGTCATCTGATAGGGAACAGACTAGTAGTGTCATCTGATAGGGAACAGACTAGTAGTGTCATCTGATAGGGAACAGACTAGTAGTGTCATCTGAGTGTCATCTGATAGGGAACAGACTAGTAGTGTCATCTGATAGGGAACAGACTAGTAGTGTCATCTGATAGGGAACAGACTAGTAGTGTCATCTGATAGGGAACAGACTAGTAGTGTCATCTGATAGGGAACAGACTAGTAGTGTCATCTGATAGGGAACAGACTAGTAGTGTCATCTGATAGACTAGGGATCAGGGAACAGACTAGTAGTGTCATCTGATAGGGACAGACTAGTAGTGTCATCTGATAGGGAACAGACTAGTAGTGTCATCTGATAGGGAACAGACTAGTAGTGTCATCTGATAGGAACAGACTAGTAGTGTTATCTGATAGGGAACAGACTAGTAGTGTTATCTGATAGGGAACAGACTAGTAGTGTTATCTGATAGGGAACAGACTAGTAGTGTCATCTGATAGGGAACAGACTAGTAGTGTCATCTGATAGGGAACAGACTAGTAGTGTTATCTGATAGGGAACAGACTAGTAGTGTCATCTGATAGGGAACAGACTAGTAGTGTCATCTGATAGGGAACAGACTAGTAGTGTCATCTGATAGGGAACAGACTAGTAGTGTCATCTGATAGGGAACAGACTAGTAGTGTCATCTGATAGGGAACAGACTAGTAGTGTCATCTGATAGGGAACAGACTAGTAGTGTCATCTGATAGGGAACAGACTAGTAGTGTCATCTGATAGGGAACAGACTAGTAGTGTCATCTGATAGGGAACAGACTAGTAGTGTCATCTGATAGGGAACAGACTAGTAGTGTCATCTGATAGGGAACAGACTAGTAGTGTCATCTGATAGGGAACAGACTAGTAGTGTCATCTGATAGGGAACAGACTAGTAGTGTCATCTGATAGGGAACAGACTAGTAGTGTCATCTGATAGGGAACAGACTAGTAGTGTCATCTGATAGGGAACAGACTAGTAGTGTCATCTGATAGGGAACAGACTAGTAGTGTCATCTGATAGGGAACAGACTAGTAGTGTCATCTGATAGGGAACAGACTAGTAGTGTCATCTGATAGGGAACAGACTAGTAGTGTCATCTGATAGGGAACAGACTAGTAGTGTCATCTGATAGGGAACAGACTAGTAGTGTCATCTGATAGGGAACAGACTAGTAGTGTCATCTGATAGGGAACAGACTAGTAGTGTCATCTGATAGGGAACAGACTAGTAGTGTCATCTGATAGGGAACAGACTAGTAGTGTCATCTGATAGGGAACAGACTAGTAGTGTCATCTGATAGGGAACAGACTAGTAGTGTCATCTGATAGGGAACAGACTAGTAGTGTCATCTGATAGGGAACAGACTAGTAGTGTCATCTGATAGGGAACAGACTAGTAGTGTCATCTGATAGGGAACAGACTAGTAGTGTCATCTGATAGGGAACAGACTAGTAGTGTCATCTGATAGGGAACAGACTAGTAGTGTCATCTGATAGGGAACAGACTAGTAGTGTCATCTGATAGGGAACAGACTAGTAGTGTCATCTGATAGGGAACAGACTAGTAGTGTCAGGTCATCTGATAGGGAACAGACTAGTAGTGTCATCTGATAGGGAACAGACTAGTAGTGTCATCTGATAGGGAACAGACTAGTAGTGTCATCTGATAGGGAACAGACTAGTAGTGTCATCTGATAGGGAACAGACTAGTAGTGTCATCTGATAGGGAACAGACTAGTAGTGTCATCTGATAGGGAACAGACTAGTAGTGTCATCTGATAGGGAACAGACTAGTAGTGTCATCTGATAGGAACAGACTAGTAGGTCACAGACTAGTAGTGTCATCTGATAGGGAACAGACTAGTAGTGTCATCTGATAGGGAACAGACTAGTAGTGTCATCTGATAGGGAACAGACTAGTAGTGTAATCTGATAGGGAACAGACTAGTAGTGTCATCTGATAGGGAACAGACTAGTAGTGTCATCTGATAGGGAACAGACTAGTAGTGTCAGGTAATCTGATAGGGAACAGACTAGTAGTGTCATCTGATAGGGAACAGACTAGTAGTGTCATCTGATAGGGAACAGACTAGTAGTGTCAGGTAATCTGATAGGGTACAGACTAGTAGTGTCATCTGATAGGGTACAGACTAGTAGTGTCATCTGATAGGGAATAGACTAGTAGTGTCAGGTCATCTGATAGGGAACAGACTAGTAGTGTCATCTGATAGGGAATAGACTAGTAGTGTCAGGTCATCTGATAGGGAACAGACTAGTAGTGTCAGGTCATCTGATAGGGAACAGACTAGTAGTGTCATCTGATAGGGAACAGACTAGTAGTGTCAGGTCATCTGATAGGGAACAGACTAGTAGTGTCAGGTCATCTGATAGGGAACAGACTAGTAGTGTCAGGTCATCTGATAGGGAACAGACTAGTAGTGTCAGGTCATCTGATAGGGAACAGACTAGTAGTGTCAGGTCATCTGATAGGGAACAGACTAGTAGTGTCAGGTCATCTGATAGGGAACAGACTAGTAGTGTCATCTAGGGAACAGACTAGTAGTGTCATCTGGAACAGACTAGTAGTGTCATCTGATAGGGAACAGACTAGTAGTGTCATCTGATAGGGAACAGACTAGTAGTGTCATCTGATAGGGAACAGACTAGTAGTGTCATCTGATAGGGAACAGACTAGTAGTGTCATCTGATAGGGAACAGACTAGTAGTGTCATCTGATAGGGAACAGACTAGTAGTGTCATCTGATAGGAACAGAACAGACTAGGGAACAGTAGTGTTATCTGATAGGGAACAGACTAGTAGTGTTATCTGATAGGGAACAGACTAGTAGTGTTATCTGATAGGGAACAGACTAGTAGTGTTATCTGATAGGGAACAGACTAGTAGTGTCAGGTCATCTGATAGGGAACAGACTAGTAGTGTCAGGTCATCTGATAGGGAACAGACTAGTAGTGTCATCTGATAGGGTACAGACTAGTAGTGTTATCTGATAGGGAACAGACTAGTAGTGTCATCTGATAGGGAACAGACTAGTAGTGTCATCTGATAGGGAACAGACTAGTAGTGTCATCTGATAGGGAACAGACTAGTAGTGTTATCTGATAGGGAACAGACTAGTAGTGTCATCTGATAGGGTACAGACTAGTAGTGTCATCTGATAGGGAACAGACTAGTAGTGTCATCTGATAGGGAACAGACTAGTAGTGTCATCTGATAGGGAACAGACTAGTAGTGTCATCTGATAGGGAACAGACTAGTAGTGTCATCTGATAGGGAACAGACTAGTAGTGTCATCTGATAGGGAACAGACTAGTAGTGTCATCTGATAGGGAACAGACTAGTAGTGTCATCTGATAGGGAACAGACTAGTAGTGTCATCTGATAGGGAACAGACTAGTAGTGTCATCTGATAGGGAACAGACTAGTAGTGTCATCTGATAGGGAACAGACTAGTAGTGTCATCTGATAGGGAACAGACTAGTAGTGTCATCTGATAGGGAACAGACTAGTAGTGTCATCTGATAGGGAACAGACTAGTAGTGTCATCTGATAGGGAACAGACTAGTAGTGTCATCTGATAGGGAACAGACTAGTAGTGTCATCTGATAGGGAACAGACTAGTAGTGTCATCTGATAGGGAACAGACTAGTAGTGTCATCTGATAGGGAACAGACTAGTAGTGTCATCTGATAGGGAACAGACTAGTAGTGTCATCTGATAGGGAACAGACTAGTAGTGTCATCTGATAGGGAACAGACTAGTAGTGTCATCTGATAGGGAACAGACTAGTAGTGTCATCTGATAGGGAACAGACTAGTAGTGTCATCTGATAGGGAACAGACTAGTAGTGTCATCTGATAGGGAACAGACTAGTAGTGTCATCTGATAGGGAACAGACTAGTAGTGTCATCTGATAGGGAACAGACTAGTAGTGTCATCTGATAGGGAACAGACTAGTAGTGTCATCTGATAGGGAACAGACTAGTAGTGTCATCTGATAGGGAACAGACTAGTAGTGTCATCTGATAGGGAACAGACTAGTAGTGTCATCTGATAGGGAACAGACTAGTAGTGTCATCTGATAGGGAACAGACTAGTAGTGTCATCTGATAGGGAACAGACTAGTAGTGTCATCTGATAGGGAACAGACTAGTAGTGTCATCTGATAGGGAACAGACTAGTAGTGTCATCTGATAGGGAACAGACTAGTAGTGTCATCTGATAGGGAACAGACTAGTAGTGTCATCTGATAGGGAACAGACTAGTAGTGTCATCTGATAGGGAACAGACTAGTAGTGTCATCTGATAGGGAACAGACTAGTAGTGTCATCTGATAGGGAACAGACTAGTAGTGTCATCTGATAGGGAACAGACTAGTAGTGTCATCTGATAGGGAACAGACTAGTAGTGTCATCTGATAGGGAACAGACTAGTAGTGTCATCTGATAGGGAACAGACTAGTAGTGTCATCTGATAGGGAACAGACTAGTAGTGTCATCTGATAGGGAACAGACTAGTAGTGTCATCTGATAGGGAACAGACTAGTAGTGTCATCTGATAGGGAACAGACTAGTAGTGTCATCTGATAGGGAACAGACTAGTAGTGTCATCTGATAGGGAACAGACTAGTAGTGTCATCTGATAGGGAACAGACTAGTAGTGTCATCTGATAGGGAACAGACTAGTAGTGTCATCTGATAGGGAACAGACTAGTAGTGTCATCTGATAGGAACAGACTAGTAGTGTCATCTGATAGGGAACAGACTAGTAGTGTCATCTGATAGGGAACAGACTAGTAGTGTCATCTGATAGGGAACAGACTAGTAGTGTCATCTGATAGGGAACAGGAACATCTGATAGGGAACAGGACTAGTAGTGTCATCTGATAGGGAACAGACTAGTAGTGTCATCTGATAGGGAACAGACTAGTAGTGTCATCTGATAGGGAACAGACTAGTAGTGTCATCTAGGGAACAGACTAGTAGTGTCATCTGGGAACAGACTAGTAGTGTCATCTGATAGGGAACAGACTAGTAGTGTCATCTGATAGGGAACAGACTAGTAGTGTCATCTGATAGGGAACAGACTAGTAGTGTCATCTGATAGGGAACAGACTAGTAGTGTCATCTGATAGGGAACAGACTAGTAGTGTCATCTGATAGGGAACAGACTAGTAGTGTCATCTGATAGGGAACAGACTTGTAGTGTCATCTGATAGGGAATAGACTAGTAGTGTCAGGTCATCTGATAGGGAACAGACTTGTAGTGTCATCTGATAGTGGACAGACTAGTAGTGTCATCTGATAGGGAACAGACTAGTAGTGTCATCTGATAGGGAACAGACTAGTAGTGTCATCTGATAAGGAACAGACTAGTAGTGTCATCTGATAGGGAACAGACTAGTAGTGTCATCTGATAGGGAACAGACTAGTAGTGTCATCTGATAGGGAACAGACTAGTAGTGTCATCTGATAGGAACAGACTAGTAGTGTCATCTGATAGGGAACAGACTAGTAGTGTCATCTGATAGGGAACAGACTAGTAGTGTCATCTGATAGGAACAGGAACAGACTAGTAGTGTCATCTGATAGGGAACAGACTAGTAGTGTCATCTGATAGGGAACAGACTAGTAGTGTCATCTGATAGGGAACAGACTAGTAGTGTCATCTGATAGGGAACAGACTAGTAGTGTCATCTGATAGGGAACAGACTAGTAGTGTCATCTGATAGGGAACAGACTAGTAGTGTCATCTGATAGGGAACAGACTAGTAGTGTCATCTGATAGGGAACAGACTAGTAGTGTCATCTGATAGGGAACAGACTAGTAGTGTCATCTGATAGGGAACAGACTAGTAGTGTCATCTGATAGGGAACAGACTAGTAGTGTCATCTGATAGGGAACAGACTAGTAGTGTCATCTGATAGGGAACAGACTAGTAGTGTCATCTGATAGGGAACAGACTAGTAGTGTGTCATCTGATAGGGAACAGACTAGTGTAGTGTCAGTGTCATCTGATAGGGAACAGACTAGTAGTCATCTGTAGGGAACAGACAGGTCATCTGATAGGGAACAGACTAGTAGTGTCATCTGATAGGGAACAGACTAGTAGTGTCATCTGATAGGGAACAGACTAGTAGTGTCATCTGATAGGGAACAGACTAGTAGTGTCATCTGATAGGGAACAGACTAGTAGTGTCATCTGATAGGGAACAGACTAGTAGTGTCATCTGATAGGGAACAGACTAGTAGTGTCATCTGATAGGGAACAGACTAGTAGTGTCATCTGATAGGGAACAGACTAGTAGTGTCATCTGATAGGGAACAGACTAGTAGTGTCATCTGATAGGGAACAGACTAGTAGTGTCATCTGATAGGGAACAGACTAGTAGTGTCATCTGATAGGTAGTGTCATCTGATAGGAACTAGTAGTGTCATCTGATAGAACAGACTAGTAGTGTCATCTGATAGGGAACAGACTAGTAGTGTCATCTGATAGGGAACAGACTAGTAGTGTCATCTGATAGGGAACAGACTAGTAGTGTCATCTGATAGGGAACAGACTAGTAGTGTCATCTGATAGGGAACAGACTAGTAGTGTCATCTGATCAGTGTCATCTGATAGGGAACAGACTAGTAGTGTCATCTGATAGGGAACAGACTAGTAGTGTCATCTGATAGGGAACAGACTAGTAGTGTCATCTGATAGGGAACAGACTAGTAGTGTCATCTGACTAGGGAACAGACTAGTAGTGTCATCTGATAGGGAACAGACTAGTAGTGTCATCTGATAGGGAACAGACTAGTAGTGTCATCTGATAGGGAACAGACTAGTAGTGTCATCTGATAGGGAACAGACTAGTAGTGTCATCTGATAGGGAACAGACTAGTAGTGTCATCTGATAGGGAACAGACTAGTAGTGTCATCTGATAGGGAACAGACTAGTAGTGTCATCTGATAGGGAACAGACTAGTAGTGTCATCTGATAGGGAACAGACTAGTAGTGTCATCTGATAGGGAACAGACTAGTAGTGTCATCTGATAGGGAACAGACTAGTAGTGTCATCTGATAGGGAACAGACTAGTAGTGTCATCTGATAGGGAACAGACTAGTAGTGTCATCTGATAGGGAACAGACTAGTAGTGTCATCTGATAGGGAACAGACTAGTAGTGTCATCTGATAGGGAACAGACTAGTAGTGTCATCTGATAGGGAACAGACTAGTAGTGTCATCTGATAGGGAACAGACTAGTAGTGTCATCTGATAGGGAACAGACTAGTAGTGTCATCTGATAGGGAACAGACTAGTAGTGTCATCTGTGTCATCTGATAGGGAACAGACTAGTAGTGTCATCTGATAGGGAACAGACTAGTAGTGTCATCTGATAGGGAACAGACTAGTAGTGTCATCTGATAGGGAACAGACTAGTAGTGTCATCTGATAGGGAACAGACTAGTAGTGTCATCTGATAGGGAACAGACTAGTAGTGTCAGGTCATCTGATAGGGAACAGACTAGTAGTGTCATCTGATAGGGAACAGACTAGTAGTGTCATCTGATAGGGAACAGACTAGTAGTGTCATCTGATAGGGAACAGACTAGTAGTGTCATCTGATAGGGAACAGACTAGTAGTGTCATCTGATAGGGAACAGACTAGTAGTGTCATCTGATAGGGAACAGACTAGTAGTGTCATCTGATAGGGAACAGACTAGTAGTGTCATCTGATAGGGAACAGACTAGTAGTGTCATCTGATAGGGAACAGACTAGTAGTGTCATCTGATAGGGAACAGACTAGTAGTGTCATCTGATAGGGAACAGACTAGTAGTGTCATCTGATAGGGAACAGACTAGTAGTGTCATCTGATAGGGAACAGACTAGTAGTGTCATCTGATAGGGAACAGACTAGTAGTGTCATCTGATAGGGAACAGACTAGTAGTGTCATCTGATAGGGAACAGACTAGTAGTGTCATCTGATAGGGAACAGACTAGTAGTGTCATCTGATAGGGAACAGACTAGTAGTGTCATCTGATAGGGAACAGACTAGTAGTGTCATCTGATAGGGAACAGACTAGTAGTGTCATCTGATAGGGAACAGACTAGTAGTGTCATCTGATAGGGAACAGACTAGTAGTGTCATCTGATAGGGAACAGACTAGTAGTGTCATCTGATAGGGAACAGACTAGTAGTGTCATCTGATAGGGAACAGACTAGTAGTGTCATCTGATAGGGAACAGACTAGTAGTGTCATCTGATAGGGAACAGACTAGTAGTGTCATCTGATAGGGAACAGACTAGTAGTGTCATCTGATAGGGAACAGACTAGTAGTGTCATCTGATAGGGAACAGACTAGTAGTGTCATCTGATAGGGAACAGACTAGTAGTGTCATCTGATAGGGAACAGACTAGTAGTGTCATCTGATAGGGAACAGACTAGTAGTGTCATCTGATAGGGAACAGACTAGTAGTGTCATCTGATAGGGAACAGACTAGTAGTGTCATCTGATAGGGAACAGACTAGTAGTGTCATCTGATAGGGAACAGACTAGTAGTGTCATCTGATAGGGAACAGACTAGTAGTGTCATCTGATAGGGAACAGACTAGTAGTGTCATCTGATAGGGAACAGACTAGTAGTGGCATCTGATAGGGAACAGACTAGTAGTGTCATCTGATAGGGAACAGACTAGTAGTGTCATCTGATAGGGAACAGACTAGTAGTGTCAGGTCATCTGATAGGGAACAGACTAGTAGTGTCATCTGATAGGGAACAGACTAGTAGTGTCATCTGATAGGGAACAGACTAGTCATCTGATAGGGAACAGACTAGTAGTGTCAGGTCATCTGATAGGAACAGACTAGTAGTGTCATCTGATAGGGAACAGACTAGTAGTGTCAGGTCATCTGATAGGGAACAGACTAGTAGTGTCAGGTCATCTGATAGGGAACAGACTAGTAGTGTCAGGTCATCTGATAGGGAACAGACTAGTAGTGTCAGGTCATCTGATAGGGAACAGACTAGTAGTGTCAGGTCATCTGATAGGGAACAGACTAGTAGTGTCAGGTCACCTGATAGGGAACAGACTAGTAGTGTCAGGTCACCTGATAGGGAACAGACTAGTAGTGTCATCTGATAGGGAACAGACTAGTAGTGTCATCTGATAGGGAACAGACTAGTAGTGTCATCTGATAGGGAACAGACTAGTAGTGTCAGGTCATCTGATAGGGAACAGACTAGTAGTGTCAGGTCATCTGATAGGGAACAGACTAGTAGTGTCAGGTCATCTGATAGGGAACAGACTAGTAGTGTCAGGTCACCTGATAGGGAACAGACTAGTAGTGTCATCTGATAGGGAACAGACTAGTAGTGTCATCTGATAGGGAACAGACTAGTAGTGTCATCTGATAGGGTACAGACTAGTAGTGTCATCTGATAGGGAACAGACTAGTAGTGTCATCTGATAGGGAACAGACTAGTAGTGTCATCTGATAGGGAACAGACTAGTAGTGTCATCTGATAGGGTACAGACTAGTAGTGTCATCTGATAGGGAACAGACTAGTAGTGTCATCTGATAGGGAACAGACTAGTAGTGTCATCTGATAGGGAACAGACTAGTAGTGTCATCTGATAGGGAACAGACTAGTAGTGTCATCTGATAGGGAACAGACTAGTAGTGTCATCTGATAGGGAACAGACTAGTAGTGTCATCTGATAGGGAACAGACTAGTAGTGTCATCTGATAGGGAACAGACTAGTAGTGTCAGGTCATCTGATAGGGAACAGACTAGTAGTGTCATCTGATAGGGAACAGACTAGTAGTGTCATCTGATAGGGAACAGACTAGTAGTGTCATCTGATAGGGAACAGACTAGTAGTGTCATCTGATAGGGTACAGACTAGTAGTGTCATCTGATAGGGAACAGACTAGTAGTGTCATCTGATAGGAACAGACTAGTAGTGTCATCTGATAGGGAACAGACTAGTAGTGTCATCTGATAGGGAACAGACTAGTAGTGTCATCTGATAGGGAACAGACTAGTAGTGTCATCTGATAGGGAACAGACTAGTAGTGTCATCTGATAGGGAACAGACTAGTAGTGTCATCTGATAGGGAACAGACTAGTAGTGTCATCTGATAGGGAACAGACTAGTAGTGTCATCTGATAGGGAACAGACTAGTAGTGTCATCTGATAGGGAACAGACTAGTAGTGTCATCTGATAGGGAACAGACTAGTAGTGTCATCTGATAGGGAACAGACTAGTAGTGTCATCTGATAGGGAACAGACTAGTAGTGTCATCTGATAGGGAACAGACTAGTAGTGTCATCTGATAGGGAACAGACTAGTAGTGTCATCTGATAGGGAACAGACTAGTAGTGTCATCTGATAGGGAACAGACTAGTAGTGTCATCTGATAGGGAACAGACTAGTAGTGTCATCTGATAGGGAACAGACTAGTAGTGTCATCTGATAGGGAACAGACTAGTAGTGTCATCTGATAGGGAACAGACTAGTAGTGTCATCTGATAGGGAACAGACTAGTAGTGTCATCTGATAGGGAACAGACTAGTAGTGTCATCTGATAGGGAACAGACTAGTAGTGTCATCTGATAGGGAACAGACTAGTAGTGTCATCTGATAGGGAACAGACTAGTAGTGTCATCTGATAGGGAACAGACTAGTAGTGTCATCTGATAGGGAACAGACTAGTAGTGTCATCTGATAGGGAACAGACTAGTAGTGTCATCTGATAGGGAACAGACTAGTAGTGTCATCTGATAGGGAACAGACTAGTAGTGTCATCTGATAGGGAACAGACTAGTAGTGTCATCTGATAGGAACAGACTAGTAGTGTCATCTGATAGGGAACAGACTAGTAGTGTCATCTGATAGGGAACAGACTAGTAGTGTCATCTGATAGGGAATAGACTAGTAGTGTCATCTGATAGGAACAGACTAGTAGTGTCATCTGATAAGGAACAGACTAGTAGTGTCATCTGATAGGGAACAGACTAGTAGTGTCATCTGATAGGGAACAGACTAGTAGTGTCATCTGATAGGGAATAGACTAGTAGTGTCAGGTCATCTGATAGGGAACAGACTAGTAGTGTCATCTGATAGGGTACAGACTAGTAGTGTCATCTGATAGGGAACAGACTAGTAGTGTCATCTGATAGGGAACAGACTAGTAGTGTCATCTGATAGGGAACAGACTAGTAGTGTCATCTGATAGGGTACAGACTAGTAGTGTCATCTGATAGGGAACAGACTAGTAGTGTCATCTGATAGGGAACAGACTAGTAGTGTCATCTGATAGGGAACAGACTAGTAGTGTCATCTGATAGGGTACAGACTAGTAGTGTCATCTGATAGGGAACAGACTAGTAGTGTCATCTGATAGGGAACAGACTAGTAGTGTCATCTGATAGGGAACAGACTAGTAGTGTCATCTGATAGGGAACAGACTAGTAGTGTCATCTGATAGGGAACAGACTAGTAGTGTCATCTGATAGGGAACAGACTAGTAGTGTCATCTGATAGGGAACAGACTAGTAGTGTCATCTGATAGGGAACAGACTAGTAGTGTCATCTGATAGGGAACAGACTAGTAGTGTCATCTGATAGGGAACAGACTAGTAGTGTCATCTGATAGGGAACAGACTAGTAGTGTCATCTGATAGGGAATAGACTAGTAGTGTCAGGTCATCTGATAGGGAACAGACTAGTAGTGTCATCTGATAGGGGACAGACTAGTAGTGTCATCTGATAGGGAACAGACTAGTAGTGTCAGGTCATCTGATAGGGAACAGACTAGTAGTGTCATCTGATAGGGAACAGACTAGTAGTGTCAGGTCATCTGATAGGGAACAGACTAGTAGTGTCAGGTCATCTGATAGGGAACAGACTAGTAGTGTCAGGTCATCTGATAGGGTACAGACTAGTAGTGTCAGGTCATCTGATAGGGTACAGACTAGTAGTGTCAGGTCATCTGATAGGGAACAGACTAGTAGTGTCAGGTCTGATAGGGAACAGACTAGTAGTGTCATCTGATAGGGAACAGACTAGTAGTGTCATCTGATAGGGAACAGACTAGTAGTGTCATCTGATAGGGAACAGACTAGTAGTGTCAGGTCATCTGATAGGGAACAGACTAGTAGTGTGTCATCTGATAGGGAACAGACTAGTAGTGTCATCTGATAGGGAACAGACTAGTAGTGTCATCTGATAGGGAACAGACTAGTAGTGTCATCTGATAGGGAACAGACTAGTAGTGTCATCTGATAGGGAACAGACTAGTAGTGTCATCTGATAGGGAACAGACTAGTAGTGTCATCTGATAGGGAACAGACTAGTAGTGTCATCTGATAGGGAACAGACTAGTAGTGTCATCTGATAGGGAACAGACTCGTAGTGTCATCTGATAGGGTACAGACTAGTAGTGTCATCTGATAGGGAACAGACTAGTAGTGTCATCTGATAGGGAACAGACTAGTAGTGTCATCTGATAGGGAACAGACTCGTAGTGTCATCTGATAGGGTACAGACTAGTAGTGTCATCTGATAGGGAACAGACTAGTAGTGTCATCTGATAGGGAACAGACTAGTAGTGTCATCTGATAGGGAACAGACTAGTAGTGTCATCTGATAGGGAACAGACTAGTAGTGTCATCTGATAGGGAACAGACTAGTAGTGTCATCTGATAGGGAACAGACTAGTAGTGTCATCTGATAGGGAACAGACTAGTAGTGTCATCTGATAGGGAACAGACTAGTAGTGTCATCTGATAGGGTACAGACTAGTAGTGTCATCTGATAGGGAACAGACTAGTAGTGTCAGGTCATCTGATAGGGAACAGACTAGTAGTGTCATCTGATAGGGAACAGACTAGTAGTGTCATCTGATAGGGAACAGACTAGTAGTGTCATCTGATAGGGAACAGACTAGTAGTGTCATCTGATAGGGAACAGACTAGTAGTGTCATCTGATAGGGAACAGACTAGTAGTGTCATCTGATAGGGAACAGACTAGTAGTGTCATCTGATAGGGAACAGACTAGTAGTGTCATCTGATAGGGAACAGACTAGTAGTGTCATCTGATAGGGAACAGACTAGTAGTGTCATCTGATAGGGAACAGACTAGTAGTGTCATCTGATAGGGAACAGACTAGTAGTGTCATCTGATAGGGAACAGACTAGTAGTGTCATCTGATAGGGAACAGACTAGTAGTGTCATCT
This sequence comes from Oncorhynchus tshawytscha, assembly GCF_018296145.1. Taxonomy (NCBI): domain Eukaryota; kingdom Metazoa; phylum Chordata; class Actinopteri; order Salmoniformes; family Salmonidae; genus Oncorhynchus; species Oncorhynchus tshawytscha. The sequence continues at coordinate 89,655,110 of NC_056441.1, forward strand.
GATAGGGAACAGACTAGTAGTGTCATCTGATAGGGAACAGACTAGTAGTGGCATCTGATAGGGTACAGACTAGTAGTGTCATTTGATAGGGAACAGACTTGTAGTGTCATCTGATAGGGAACAGACTAGTAGTGTCATCTGATAGGGAACAGACTAGTAGTGTCATCTGATAGGGTACAGACTAGTAGTGTCATCTGATAGGGAACAGACTAGTAGTGTCATCTGATAGGGAACAGACTAGTAGTGTCATCTGATAGGGAACAGACTAGTAGTGTCATCTGATAGGGAACAGACTAGTAGTGTTATCTGATAGGGAACAGACTAGTAGTGTCATCTGATAGGGTACAGACTAGTAGTGTTATCTGATAGGGTACAGACTAGTAGTGTTATCTGATAGGGTACAGACTAGTAGTGTCATCTGATAGGGAACAGACTAGTAGTGTCATCTGATAGGGTACAGACTAGTAGTGTCATCTGATAGGGAACAGACTAGTAGTGGCATCTGATAGGGAACAGACTAGTAGTGGCATCTGATAGGGAACAGACTAGTAGTGTCATCTGATAGGGTACAGACTAGTAGTGTCATCTGATAGGGAACAGACTAGTAGTGTCATCTGATAGGGAACAGACTAGTAGTGTCATCTGATAGGGTACAGACTAGTAGTGTCATCTGATAGGGAACAGACTAGTAGTGTCATCTGATAGGGAACAGACTAGTAGTGTCATCTGATAGGGACCAGACTAGTAGTGTCATCTGATAGGGAACAGACTAGTAGTGTCATCTGATAGGGTACAGACTAGTAGTGTCATCTGATAGGGAACAGACTAGTAGTGTCATCTGATAGGGAACAGACTAGTAGTGTCATCTGATAGGGAACAGACTAGTAGTGTCATCTGATAGGGTACAGACTAGTAGTGTCATCTGATAGGGACCAGACTAGTAGTGTCATCTGATAGGGAACAGACTAGTAGTGTCATCTGATAGGGAACAGACTAGTAGTGTCATCTGATAGGGTACAGACTAGTAGTGTCATCTGATAGGGTACAGACTAGTAGTGTCATCTGATAGGGAACAGACTAGTAGTGTCATCTGATAGGGAACAGACTAGTAGTGTCATCTGATAGGGTACAGACTAGTAGTGTCATCTGATAGGGTACAGACTAGTAGTGTCATCTGATAGGGAACAGACTAGTAGTGTCATCTGATAGGGAACAGACTAGTAGTGTCATCTGATAGGGAACAGACTAGTAGTGTCATCTGATAGGGAACAGACTAGTAGTGTCATCTGATAGGGTACAGACTAGTAGTGTCATCTGATAGGGAACAGACTAGTAGTGTCATCTGATAGGGAACAGACTAGTAGTGTCATCTGATAGGGAACAGACTAGTAGTGTCATCTGATAGGGAACAGACTAGTAGTGTCATCTGATAGGGAACAGACTAGTAGTGTCATCTGATAGGGTACAGACTAGTAGTGTCATCTGATAGGGTACAGACTAGTAGTGTCATCTGATAGGGAACAGACTAGTAGTGTCATCTGATAGGGAACAGACTAGTAGTGTCATCTGATAGGGAACAGACTAGTAGTGTCATCTGATAGGGAACAGACTAGTAGTGTCATCTGATAGGGTACAGACTAGTAGTGTCATCTGATAGGGTACAGACTAGTAGTGTCATCTGATAGGGAACAGACTAGTAGTGTCATCTGATAGGGTACAGACTAGTAGTGTCATCTGATAGGGAACAGACTAGTAGTGTCATCTGATAGGGAACAGACTAGTAGTGTCATCTGATAGGGTACAGACTAGTAGTGTCATCTGATAGGGACCAGACTAGTAGTGTCATCTGATAGGGTACAGACTAGTAGTGTCATCTGATAGGGAACAGACTAGTAGTGTCATCTGATAAGGAACAGACTAGTAGTGTTATCTGATAGGGAACAGACTAGTAGTGTCATCTGATAGGGTACAGACTAGTAGTGTCATCTGATAGGGAACAGACTAGTAGTGTCATCTGATAGGGAACAGACTAGTAGTGTCATCTGATAGGGAACAGACTAGTAGTGTCATCTGATAGGGAACAGACTAGTAGTGTCATCTGATAGGGAACAGACTAGTAGTGTCATCTGATAGGGAACAGACTAGTAGTGTCATCTGATAGGGTACAGACTAGTAGTGTCATCTGATAGGGAACAGACTAGTAGTGTCATCTGATAGGGAACAGACTAGTAGTGTCATCTGATAGGGTACAGACTAGTAGTGTCATCTGATAGGGAACAGACTAGTAGTGTCATCTGATAGGGAACAGACTAGTAGTGTCAGGTCATCTGATAGGGTACAGACTAGTAGTGTCATCTGATAGGGAACAGACTAGTAGTGTCAGGTCATCTGATAGGGTACAGACTAGTAGTGTCATCTGATAGGGAACAGACTAGTAGTGTCATCTGATAGGGTACAGACTAGTAGTGTCATCTGATAGGGTACAGACTAGTAGTGTCATCTGATAGGGAACAGACTAGTAGTGTCATCTGATAGGGTACAGACTAGTAGTGTCATCTGATAGGGAACAGACTAGTAGTGTCAGGTCATCTGATAGGGAACAGACTAGTAGTGTCATCTGATAGGGTACAGACTAGTAGTGTCATCTGATAGGGAACAGACTAGTAGTGTCAGGTCATCTGATAGGGTACAGACTAGTAGTGTCATCTGATAGGGTACAGACTAGTAGTGTCATCTGATAGGGAACAGACTAGTAGTGTCATCTGATAGGGTACAGACTAGTAGTGTCATCTGATAGGGAACAGACTAGTAGTGTCATCTGATAGGGTACAGACTAGTAGTGTTATCTGATAGGGAACAGACTAGTAGTGTCATCTGATAGGGTACAGACTAGTAGTGTCATCTGATAGGGAACAGACTAGTAGTGTCATCTGATAGGGAACAGACTAGTAGTGTCAGGTCATCTGATAGGGAACAGACTAGTAGTGTCATCTGATAGGGAACAGACTAGTAGTGTCATCTGATAGGGAACAGACTAGTAGTGTCATCTGATAGGGAACAGACTAGTAGTGTCATCTGATAGGGTACAGACTAGTAGTGTCATCTGATAGGGTACAGACTAGTAGTGTCATCTGATAGGGAACAGACTAGTAGTGTCATCTGATAGGGTACAGACTAGTAGTGTCATCTGATAGGGAACAGACTAGTAGTGTCATCTGATAGGGAACAGACTAGTAGTGTCATCTGATAGGGAACAGACTAGTAGTGTCATCTGATAGGGTACAGACTAGTAGTGTCATCTGATAGGGAACAGACTAGTAGTGTCATCTGATAGGGAACAGACTAGTAGTGTCAGGTCATCTGATAGGGAACAGACTAGTAGTGTCATCTGATAGGGTACAGACTAGTAGTGTCATCTGATAGGGAACAGACTAGTAGTGTCATCTGATAGGGAACAGACTAGTAGTGTCATCTGATAGGGTACAGACTAGTAGTGTCATCTGATAGGGTACAGACTAGTAGTGTCAGGTCATCTGATAGGGAACAGACTAGTAGTGTCATCTGATAGGGTACAGACTAGTAGTGTCATCTGATAGGGAACAGACTAGTAGTGTCATCTGATAGGGAACAGACTAGTAGTGTCATCTGATAGGGAACAGACTAGTAGTGTCAGGTCATCTGATAGGGTACAGACTAGTAGTGGCATCTGATAGGGAACAGACTAGTAGTGTCATCTGATAGGGTACAGACTAGTAGTGGCATCTGATAGGGAACAGACTAGTAGTGGCATCTGATAGGGAACAGACTAGTAGTGTCATCTGATAGGGTACAGACTAGTAGTGTCATCTGATAGGGAACAGACGAGTAGTGTCATCTAATAGGGAACAGACTAGTAGTGTCATCTGATAGGGAACAGACTAGTAGTGTCATCTGATAGGGAACAGACTAGTAGTGTCATCTGATAGGGAACAGACTAGTAGTGTTATCTGATAGGGTACAGACTAGTAGTGTCATCTGATAGGGAACAGACTAGTAGTGTCATCCAATAGGGAACAGACTAGTAGTGTCATCTGATAGGGAACAGACTAGTAGTGTCATCCAATAGGGAACAGACTAGTAGTGTCATCTGATAGGGAACAGACTAGTAGTGTCATCTGATAGGGAACAGACTAGTAGTGTCATCTGATAGGGTACAGACTAGTAGTGTCAGGTCATCTGATAGGGTACAGACTAGTAGTGTCATCTGATAGGGAACAGACTAGTAGTGTCATCTGATAGGGAACAGACTAGTAGTGTTATCTGATAGGGAACAGACTAGTAGTGTCAGGTCATCTGATAGGGTACAGACTAGTAGTGTCAGGTCATCTGATAGGGTACAGACTAGTAGTGTCAGGTCATCTGATAGGGTACAGACTAGTAGTGTCATCTGATAGGGAACAGACTAGTAGTGTCAGGTCATCTGATAGGGAACAGACTAGTAGTGTCAGGTCATCTGATAGGGAACAGACTAGTAGTGTCATCTGATAGGGTACAGACTAGTAGTGTCATCTGATAGGGAACAGACTAGTAGTGTCAGGTCATCTGATAGGGAACAGACTAGTAGTGTCATCTGATAGGGTACAGACTAGTAGTGTCAGGTCATCTGATAGGGTGTCCACTCTACATTCATCGTCTACTTTCCTTTTCTTTGAAATCTTAGAAAATTTCTAGCTAGCTACTATTTGTGACTGTGATGTGTGTGTCAGCCTGTCAGTCACTGTCTGTCCTCGTAACAGTTGTTATTCATACGGGCCTTCAAAATAAAGGTGGGAGTTAAATCATTACACAAAGGCGAGTGTTCATTGGACTTTTAATTTGAATAACAAATATGTTTTTCAAAACTTTACTATCGCAGATACTTTATGTGATCTGAGCATGATTCCGCGGGCCGCATTGAGTCGGGTCGCGGGCCTCATACGGCGCCCTGGGCCGGCCTTCGCCCAGGCCTGGACTAGACACTATGTCCTGACTGGCTGCGTTTTGGCTGCTGTTGCACCATCTACTGTACCAGGAATAGTCTACTAGTCTTTCTTGTTTAACTAGTCTTTGTCGTTGAAGTAGTCTTTGTCGTTGAAGTAGTCTTTGTCGTTGAAGTAGTCTTTGTCGTTGAAGTAGTCTTTGTCGTTGAAGTAGTCTTTGTCGTTGAAGTAGTCTTTGTCGTTGAAGTAGTCTGTCGTTGAAGTAGTCTTTGTCGTTGAAGTAGTCTTTGTCGTTGAAGTAGTCTTTGTCGTTGAACTAGTCTTTGTCGTTGAAGTAGTCTTTGTCGTTGAACTAGTCTTTGTCGTTGAAGTAGTCTTTGTCGTTGAAGTAGTCTTTGTCGTTGAACTAGTCTTTGTCGTTGAAGTAGTCTTTGTCGTTGAACTAGTCTTTGTCGTTGAACTAGTCTTTGTCGTTGAAGTAGTCTTTGTCGTTGAACTAGTCTTTGTCGTTGAAGTAGTCTTTGTCGTTGAAGTAGTCTTTGTCGTTGAACTAGTCTTTGTCGTTGAAGTAGTCTTTGTCGTTGAAGTAGTCTTTGTCGTTGAACTAGTCTTTGTCGTTGAAGTAGTCTTTGTCGTTGAACTAGTCTTTGTCGTTGAAGTAGTCTTTGTCGTTGAACTAGTCTTTGTCGTTGAACTAGTCTTTGTCGTTGAAGTAGTCTTTGTCGTTGAACTAGTCTTTGTCGTTGAAGTAGTCTTTGTCGTTGAAGTAGTCTTTGTCGTTGAACTAGTCTTTGTCGTTGAAGTAGTCTTTGTCGTTGAAGTAGTCTTTGTCGTTGAAGTAGTCTTTGTCGTTGAACTAGTCTTTGTCGTTGAAGTAGTCTTTGTCGTTGAAGTAGTCTTTGTCGTTGAAGTAGTCTTTGTCGTTGAACTAGTCTTTGTCGTTGAACTAGTCTTTGTCGTTGAAGTAGTCTTTGTCGTTGAAGTAGTCTTTGTCGTTGAAGTAGTCTTTGTCGTTGAACTAGTCTTTGTCGTTGAACTAGTCTTTGTCGTTGAACTAGTCTTTGTTGTTGAAGTAGTCTTTGTCGTTGAAGTAGTCTTTGTCGTTGAAGTAGTCTTTGTCGTTGAAGTAGTCTTTGTCGTTGAAGTAGTCTTTGTCGTTGAAGTAGTCTTTGTCGTTGAAGTAGTCTTTGTCGTTGAAGTAGTCTTTGTCGTTGAAGTAGTCTTTGTCGTTGAAGAAGTCTTTGTCGTTGAAGAAGTCTTTGTCGTTGAAGTAGTCTTTGTCGTTGAACTAGTCTTTGTTGTTGATGGTGTTGGTCAACTGCGGTTGTGGCATGTTTTTCTCATTGTCAGGACTCCTGACCCTAGGCATGCTCTGATAGGCAGATATAGTAAGGGGTGTGTCCGAGCATTTGTTCCCTGACGGAGAGAGACAGACAGCTGGCAGGTCCTAAGAGCTAGGCCCCTGATCCTTTCACTTGTGCTGAACACTTCACCTGTCTCTCTGTGTTGTCTGGAGCCTGGCGGTACTACTGCTACCACAAGGCCAGACTGTCTTGTCTGGAGCCTGGCGGTACTACTGCTACCACAAGGCCAGACTGTCTTGTCTGGAGCCTGGCGGTACTACTGCTACCACAAGGCCAGACTGTGTTGTCTGGAGCCTGGCGGTACTAATGCTACCACAAGGCCAGACTGTGTTGTCTGGAGCCTGGCGGTACTAATGCTACCACAAGGCCAGACTGTGTTGTCTGGAGCCTGGCGGTACTACTGCTACCACAAGGCCAGACTGTGTTGTCTGGAGCCTGGCGGTACTAATGCTACCACAAGGCCAGACTGTGTTGTCTGGAGCCTGGCGGTACTACTGCTACCACAAGGCCAGACTGTGTTGTCTGAGCCTGGCGGTACTAATGCTACCACAAGGCCAGACTGTGTTGTCTGAGCCTGGCGGTACTAATGCTACCACAAGGCCAGACTGTGTTGTCTGGAGCCTGGCGGTACTACTGCTACCACAAGGCCAGACTGTGTTGTCTGGAGCCTGGCGGTACTAATGCTACCACAAGGCCAGACTGTGTTGTCTGAGCCTGGCGGTACTACTGCTACCACAAGGCCAGACTGTGTTGTCTGGAGCCTGGCGGTACTAATGCTACCACAAGGCCAGACTGTGTTGTCTGGAGCCTGGCGGTACTAATGCTACCACAAGGCCAGACTGTGTTGTCTGGAGCCTGGCGGTACTACTGCTACCACAAGGCCAGACTGTGGCACCTGCCATTCACTTTACTGCTTGGACTGCACCCTCCGTTCTTATTTACATCCACAGACACTAAGACTATGTGGGCCTGGCTGGCTGGCTGGGTGGCTGGGTGGCTGGCTGGCTGGGTGGCTGGCTGGGTGGCTGGGTGGCTGGCTGGCTGGGTGGCTGGCTGGGTGGCTGGCTGGCTGGCTGGGTGGCTGGCTGGGTGGCTGGCTGGCTGGGTGGCTGGGTGGGTGGCTGGCTGGGTGGCTGGTGGGTGTGTGGGTGGGTATGTAGCTGGCTGGCTGGCTGGCTGGCTGGCTGGCTGGCTGGCTGGCTGGCTGGGTGGGTGGCTGGCTGGCTGGCTGGGTGGGTGGGTGGCTGGCTGACTGACTGGGTGGGTGTGTGTGTGTGTTTCACTCAGAAGCCATCCCCAGTAGCCTCCAGATAGATTTTGTAGACTGAAACAGAGAAAACAGCTGTCAACATACCATCCCTGGGTGGACATCATCCCACCCCAGTGTCTGTAGACACTTCTCCTTTCTGTCTCTCTCTCTCTCTCTCTCTCTCTCTGTCTCTCTGTCTCTGTCTCTGTCTCTTTCTCTCTCTCTCTCTCTCTCTCTCTCTCTCTCTCTCTGTCTCTGTCTCTGTCTCTCTCTCTCTCTCTCTCTCTCTCTCTCTCTCTGTCTTTCTGTCTCTCTGTCTGTCTGGCTCTCTCTCTCTCTCTCTCTCTCTCTCTCTCTCTATTTATACATATATTTGTAAATGAAACAGTAGCCTTGCTTGGTAGCTATGAGTCCAACAGACAGAGAGCCTGGGGGCAAGTTGGTACAGTACTTGGTGGTGAGATAAGATAATCTGCCTAAAATGTGTTTGGCTGAAGACTGACAGACAGACAGACAGACTGACTGAGACAGTCTAGTAACTTCTGCCATGATAGCCACCAACCTCATTACTTAGAGTGATAAATAATTATGCTAATACAAAGATACTACAAAGATACTAAAGGAAACTACAAGATAATACATTATACATGAGCCACGAGTTCCTCTGGATCTTCCTCTGTAGTTCGTCTGAGGACTTACAGAACACTGTCGTGGTTTCTGCCCTATCGTTGAGAGACTAACTATCGAACAGGAACCTCCAACACTACTGGGGTACTTTGGACCTTTTCTGACAGTGATCCTTCAGAGGGTGTCCACAAATGGGGAGGAGGAAGACCTGCGTACAGGTGAGTGTTTCTTCACTTTGCTGGTTAGTTTTCCAGTTGCCGCTGTTGTCTTGTGGTGCTGAAACTTTAAGATGGTTTGTAGAAGAGATTCAACCATCAATAGAATTGATATTTTGGTTTAACACTTTTCTTGAAGATGCATCTTACGAAGTGTTATATGTGCTTATTACCATTCATAGTAACTACGTATGCAGTCATAGATTATTATGAACCAGTTCCATGTGTCTGTATGAAGGCTTCATGTTGTTACCTACAGTGTGTTTCAGTTACATACCATATTCAGTGGTTGTTTACAATCAGACATTGTAATACAGGATGTGTAGCGCGTAGCATCTATGCTTGGTGGACCATAATGGTCTAATCCCCCAGATACCTCTGCTAGGTTAGCACTGATTTACTGTAATATCACCCCAGATACCTCTGCTAGGTTAGCACTGATTTACTGTAATATCGCCCCAGATACCTCTGCTAGGTTAGCACTGAGTTACTGTAATATCCCCCAGATACCTCTGCTAGGTTAGCACTGAGTTACTGTAATATCCCCCAGATACCTCTGCTAGGTTAGCACTGAGTTACTGTAATATCCCCCAGATACCTCTGCTAGGTTAGCACTGATTTACTGTAATATCGCCCCAGATACCTGTGCTAGGTTAGCACTGATTTACTGTAATATCACCCCAGATACCTCTGCTAGGTTAGCACTGATTTACTGTAATATCGCCCCAGATACCTCTGCTAGGTTAGCACTGAGTTACTGTAATATCCCCCAGATACCTCTGCTAGGTTAGCACTGAGTTACTGTAATATCCCCCAGATACCTCTGCTAGGTTAGCACTGAGTTACTGTAATATCCCCCAGATACCTCTGCTAGGTTAGCACTGATTTACTGTAATATCGCCCCAGATACCTCTGCTAGGTTAGCACTGATTTACTGTAATATCGCCCCAGATACCTCTGCTAGGTTAGCACTGATTTACTGTAATATCGCCCCAGATACCTCTGCTAGGTTAGCACTGATTTACTGTAATATCGCCCCAGATACCTCTGCTAGGTTAGCACTGATTTACTGTAATATCCCCCAGATACCTCTGCTAGGTTAGCACTGATTTACTGTAATATCGCCCCAGATACCTCTGCTAGGTTAGCACTGATTTACTGTAATATCGCCCCAGATACCTCTGCTAGGTTAGCACTGAGTTACTGTAATATCCCCCAGATACCTCTTCTAGGTTAGCACTGAGTTACTGTAATATCCCCCAGATACCTCTGCTAGGTTAGCACTGAGTTACTGTAATATCCCCCAGATACCTCTGCTAGGTTAGCACTGAGTTACTGTAATATCCCCCAGATACCTCTGCAAGGTTAGCACTGAGTTACTGTAATATCCCCCACATACCTCTTCTAGGTTAGCACTGAGTTACTGTAATATCCCCCCAGATACCTCTGCTAGGTTAGCACTGAGTTACTGTAATATCCCCCAGATACCTCTGCTAGGTTAGCACTGAGTTACTGTAATATCACCCAGATACCTCTGCTAGATTAGCACTGAGTTACTGTAATATCCCCCAGATACCTCTGCAAGGTTAGCACTGAGTTAGTGTAATATCCCCCAGATACCTCTGCTAGGTTAGCACTGAGTTACAGTAATATTCCCCAGATACCTCTGCTAGGTTAGCACTGAGTTACTGTAATATCCCCCAGATACCTCTGCTAGGTTAGCATTATGTTACTGTAATATCCCCCAGATACCTCTGCTAGGTTAGCACTGAGTTACTGTAATATCCCCCAGATAACTCTGCTAGGTTAACACTGAGTTACTGTAATATCCCCCAGATACCATACCTCTGCTAGGTTAGCACTGAGTTACTGTAATATCCCCCAGATACCTCTGCTAGGTTAGCACTGAGTTACTGTAATATCCCCCAGATACCTCTGCTAGGTTAGCACTGAGTTACTGTAATATCCCCCAGATACCTCTGCTAGGTTAGCACTGAGTTACTGTAATATCCCCCAGAAACCTCTGCTAGGTTAGCACTGAGTTACTGTAATATCCCCCAGATACCTCTGCTAGGTTAGCACTGAGTTACAGTCATAATCTATATGCTGCAACTTCAGAGAGCACTGCTGACTAGGAATTCTCATCTCTCTCACTCTCACTCACTCACCTTTTCTCTCTCACCCTTTCTCTTTCACTCTCACTCTCTCACCCTTTCTCACTCTTCCACTCTCACCCTCTCACTCACCTTTTCTCTCTTTCACTCTCACTCTCTCACCTTTTCTCACTCACCTTTTCTCTCTTTCACTCTCACTCTCTCACCCTTTCTCTCTCTCTCACCCTTTTCTCTTTCACTCTCAGAGTTGACTATAATGAACCAGCAGGCCTGGTGGCATCGTGTCTGTACATCCCAAATTACACCCTATTCCCTATGTAGTGCACTACTTTTAACCAGGGCCATGTAGAGAATAGGGTGCCATTTGGGAAAGGAGCCTCTCTTTGTCTCCCTTCTGTTCTGCCCAGCTGGCATGTTAGTTCACTGCTGTCTGTTGCTGACCATCTTAACAAGCTGCCTTTAGCTGGGATGAACTTGAACACGAGACTCAGAGTCATACACTGGATATCACGGTAGAACAGGCAGTTTCTGTAGCTGGGGAAACACAAACAGCAGGGGGTGGATACACACACACACACACACACACACACACACACACACACACACACACACACACACACACACACACACACACATACACACGCACACACATACACACGCACACACACACACACACACACACACACACACACACACACACACACACACACACACACACACACACACACACATATGCACACACACACACACACACACACACACACACACACACACACACACACACACACACACACACACACACACACACACACACACACACAGCTATAGCTCCAAGACACCGTCAGCAGGTAGAAACCAGCATTGATTTAGTGATCCACCAATGGGAGGCAAGTTCCCTCTGTCTCCCCTAGCCAATCAGATGCTTGCTTCATTATCTATGTGTCTATTGGCTGCCTGGGGGGGAAAAAACAACTGCTCCTGCTGTGGTACCGTACCTTTAAATCTCCCAGGAAATACACCAGAGTTGTGTTCCAAAATGGCACCCTATTCACTATATAGGGTTTCAGTCAAAAGGAGTGCACTAAATAGATAATAGTGAACCATTTGGAATGCTGATTTTACTCTACAGTCATCTCTCTCATGCTGTTGGTCTGTGGGTTTCACGTAGACATGAGGATGAATATTACATTTCCTTGTGTGTTACAAAAAACAATTAATTATATATTTTTTTATTATTATTCTTCATATTTAATTCGACATGACAGTGGCTTAGCTTCTTCTTACACGACTAAGCCAGCCGTGTCACTTCTGCTTTTAAAAAGGACAGAGAGCTGAGAAAAAGAACTTGATTCACGGATGAATGGAGAGAGAGAGAGAGAGATGAGGCATTAATCTGAGGTCAACCTATCAGACGAGCTCTTCTGTCAGGAAGAGGAATTCCCCTTTTCCTCCCTGTCACCTCTTGGTTATGTTGTTGTCACTTAACTACGCTTAAAATGTTTGTTCCGTTTCAATGTGCCATTTCTTTATTTTTTATTTGTTGCATTTTAATACTTCTCTTCAGACTCGATTTTGCGGCTTTGACTTCTAACACGCGTGTACATCACGTGCAGTAAGACACGTCTCTTTGTCGGTTCTGATGTGCCAGTGGTGATTGTATTCGTGCTAACTGCCTTCTATCCAAGTCTCCTCTGAGAATTGAAGACATTATTCTGCTGTGTTGACGATATTGATCTTCAACTTGAAGAATGCCGCTTCGACTCAGGAGGTAAAGCTGAACGCTTCCTGCTTCCTGCTTCCTGCTTCCTGCCAGGTAGTCAGACATGGCTTATGAAAGCTGATGATTGTCAAATCAAATCAAAGTTTATTTGTCACGTGCGCCGAATACAACAGGTGTAGTAGACCTCACAGTGAAATGCTGAATACAACAGGTGTAGTAGACCTTACAGTGAAATGCTGAATACAACAGGTGTAGTAGACCTTACAGTGAAATGCTGAATACAACAGGTGTAGTAGACCTCACAGTGAAATGCTGAATACAACAGGTGTAGTAGACTTTAAAATGCTGAATACAACAGTGAAATGCTGAATACAACAGGTGTAGTAGACCTTACAGTGAAATGCTGAATACAACAGGTGTAGTAGACCTCACAGTGAAATGCTGAATACAACAGGTGTAGTAGACCTCACAGTGAAATGCTGAATACAACAGGTGTAGTAGACCTTACAGTGAAATGCTGAATACAACAGGTGTAGTAGACCTCACAGTGAAATGCTGAATACAACAGGTGTAGTAGACCTTACAGTGAAATGCTGAATACAACAGGTGTAGTAGACCTTACAGTGAAATGCTGAATACAACAGGTGTAGTAGACCTCGCAGTGAAATGCTGAATACAACAGGTGTAGTAGACCTCACAGTGAAATGCTGAATACAACAAGTGTAGTAGACCTTACAGTGAAATGCTGAATACAACAGGTGTAGTAGACCTCACAGTGAAATGCTGAATACAACAGGTGTAGTAGACCTCACAGTGAAATGCTGAATATAACAGGTGTAGTAGACCTTACAGTGAAATGCTGAATACAACAGGTGTAGTAGACCTCACAGTGAAATGCTGAAAACAACAGGTGTAGTAGACCTTACAGTGAAATGCTGAATACAAGTAGAGAGGCTACATACAGACACCTGTTAGTCAGGCTGATTGAGGTAGTATGTACATGTAGATATGGTTAAAGTGACTATGCATATATGATGAACAGAGAGTAGCAGTAGTGTAAAAGAGGGGTTGGCGGGTGGTGGGACACAATGCAGATAGCCTGGTTAGCCAGGGGGCACTGGTTGGTCGGGCCAGTGCATGGGGATAGAGAACAGGAGGTAGGACCAGGAGAGTGTAGTGATTAATACAGATCAACCTAGAGGCAATATCTAATGTTCCCCCGAGCCAGAACCCAGCACACCTCCCAGATCAACCTAGAGGCAATATCTAATGTTCCCCTGAGCCAGAACCCAGCACACCTCCCAGATCAACCTAGAGACAATATCTAATGTTCCCCCGAGCCAGAACCCAGCACAACTCCCAGATCAACCTAGAGACAATATCTAATGTTCCCCGAGCCAGAACCCAGCACACCTCCCAGATCAACCTAGAGACAATATCTAATGTTCCCCGAGCCAGAACACAGCACAACACCCAGATCAACCTAGAGGCAATATCTAATGTTCCCCCGAGCCAGAACCCAGCACACCTCCCAGATCAACCTAGAGACAATATCTAATGTTCCCCCGAGCCAGAACCCAGCACAACACCCAGATCAACCTAGAGACAATATCTAATGTTCCCCCGAGCCAGAACCCAGCACAACTCCTTCTC
>NC_056441.1:89671509-89726509 GCF_018296145.1 Oncorhynchus tshawytscha
CTGCTGTGATGGCACACTGTGGAATTTCACCCAGTAGATATGGGAGTTTATCAAAATTGGATTTGTTTTCGAATTCTTTGTGGATCTGTGTAATCTGAGGGAAATATGTCTCTCTAATATGGTCATACATTGAGCAGGAGGTTAGGAAGTGCAGCTCAGTTTCCACCTCATTTTGTGGGCAGCGAGCACATAGCCTGTCTTCTCTTGAGAGCCATGTCTGCCTACGGCAGCCTTTCTCAATAGCAAGGCTATGCTCACTGAGTCTTTACATAGTCAAAGCTTTCCTTAATTTTGGGTCAGTCACAGTGGTCAGGTATTCTGCCGCTGTGTACTCTCTGTGTAGGGCCAAATAGCATTCTAGTTTGCTCTGTTTTTTTGTTAATTCTTTCCAATGTGTCAAGTAATTATCTTTTTGTTTTCTCATGATTTGGTTGGGTCTAATTGTGCTGCTGTCCTGGGGCTCTGTAGGGTGTGTTTGTGTTTGTGAACAGAGCCCCAGGACCAGCTTGATTAGGGGACTCTTCTCCAGGTTCATCTCTCTGTAGGTGATGGCTTTGTTATGGAAGGTTTGGGAATCGCTTCCTTTTAGGTGGTTATAGAATTTAACGGCTCTTTTCTGGATTTTGATAATTAGTGGGTATCGGCCTAATTCTGCTCTGCATGCATTATTTGGTGTTCTACGTTGTACACGGAGGATATTTTTGCAGAATTCTGCGTGCAGAGTCTCAATTTGGTGTTTGTCCCATTTTGTGAAGTCTTGGTTGGTGAGCGGACCCCAGACCTCACAACCATAAAGGGCAATGTGCTCTATGACTGATTCAAGTATTTTTAGCCAAATACTAATTGGTATGTTGAAATTTATGTTCCTTTTGATTGCATAGAATGCCCTTCTTGCCTTGTCTCTCAGATCGTTCACAGCTTTGTGGAAGTTACCTGTGGTGCTGATGTTTAGGCCAAGGTATGTATAGTTTTTTGTGTACTCTAGGGCATCAGTGTCTAGATGGAATTTGTATTTGTGGTCCTGGTTACTGGACCTTTTTGGAACACCATTATTTTGGTCTTACTGAGATTTACTGTCAGAGCCCAGGTCTGACAGAATCGGTGCAGAAGATCTAGGTGCTGCTGTAGGCCCTCCTTGGTTGGTGACAGAAGCACCAGATCATCAGCAAACAGCAGACATTTGACTTCAGATTCTAGTAGGGTGAGGCCGGGTGCTGCAGACTTTTCTAGTGCCCGCGCCAATTCGTTAATATATATGTTGAAGAGGGTGGGGCTTAAGCTGCATCCCTGTCTCACCCCACGACCCTGTGTGAAGAAATTAGTGTGTTTTTTGCCAATTTTAACCGCACACTTGTTGTTTGTGTACATGGATTTTATAATGTCATATGTTTTACCCCCAACACCACTTTCCATCAGTTTGTATAGCAGACCCTCATGCCAAATTGAGTCGAAGGCTTTTTTGAAATCAACAAAGCATGAGAAGACTTTGCCTTTGTTTTGGTTTGTTTGGTTGTCAATTAGGGTGTGCAGGGTGAATACGTGGTCTGTCGTACGGTAATTTGGTAAAAAGCCAATTTGACATTTGCTCAGTACATTGTTTTCACTGAGGAAATGTCTGCTGTTAATGATAATGCAGAGGATTTTGCCAAGGTTGCTGTTGACGCATATTCCACGGTAGTTATTGGGGTCAAATTTGTCTCCACTTTTGTGGATTGGGGTGATCAGTTCTTGGTTCCAAATATTGGGGGAGATGCCAGAGCCAAGGATGATGTTAAAGAGTTTTAGTATAGCCAATTGGTATTTGTGGTCTGTATATTTGATCATTTCATTGAGGATACCATCAACACTACAGGCCTTTTTGGGTTGGAGGGTTTTTATTTTGTCCTGTAACTCATTCAATGTAATTGGAGAATCCAGTGGGTTCTGGTAGTCTTTAATAGTTGATTCTAAGATCTGTATTTGATCATGTATATGTTTTTGCTCTTTATTCTTTGTTATAGAGCCAAAAAGATTGGAGAAGTGGTTTACCCATACATCTCCATTTTGGATAGATAATTCTTCGTGTTGTTGTTTGTTTAGTGTTTTCCAATTTTCCCAGAAGTGGTTAGAGTCTATGGATTCTTCAATTGCATTGAGCTGATTTCTGACATGCTGTTCCTTCTTTTTCTGTAGTGTATTTCTGTATTGTTTTAGTGATTCACCATAGTGAAGGCGTAGACTCAGGTTTTCCGGGTCTCTATGTTTTTGGTTGGACAGGTTTCTCAATTTCTTTCTTAGATTTTTGCATTCTTCATCAAACCATTTGTCATTGTTGTTAATTTTCTTTAGTTTTCTGTTTGACATTTTTAGGTTAGATAGGAAGCTGAGAGGTCAAATATACTGTTAAGATTTTCTACTGCCAAGTTTACACCTTCACCATTACAGTGGAACGATTTACCCAGGAAATTGTCTAAAAGGGATTGAATTTGTTGTTGCCTAATTGTTTTTTGGTAGGTTTCCAAACTGCATTCCTTCCATCTATAGCATTTCTTAATGTTACTCAGTTCATTTGGCTTTGATGCCTCATGATTGAGTATTGCTCTGTTTAAGTAGACTGTGATTTTGCTGTGTTCTGATAGGGGTGTCAGTGGGCTGACTGTGAACGCTCTGAGAGACTCTGGGTTGAGGTCAGTGATAAAGTAGTCTACAGTACTACTGCCAAGAGATGAGCTATAGGTGTACCTACCATAGGAGTCCCCTCGAGGCCTACCATTGACTATGTACATACCCAGCGTGCGACAGAGCTGCAGGAGTTGTGACCCGTTTTTGTTGGTTATGTTGTCATAGTTGTGCCTCGGGGGCATATGTGGGAGGGAATGCTGTCACCTCCAGGCAGGTGTTTGTCCCCCTGTGTGCTGAGGGTGTCATGTTCTTGTCCGGTTCTGGCATTTAGGTCGCCACAGACTAGTACATGTCCCTGGGCCTGGAAATTATTGATTTCCCCCTCCAGGATGGAGAAGCTGTCTTCATTAAAATATGGGGATTCTAGTGGGGGGATATAGGTAGCACACAGGAGGACATTTTTCTCTGTTAGGATAATTTCCTTTTGAATTTCTAGCCAAATGTAGAATGTTCCTGTTTTGATTAATTTAATGGAGTGAGTTAGGTCTGCTCTATACCAAATTAGCATACCCCCTGAGTCCCTTCCCTGTTTCACACCTGGTAGTTTGGTGGATGGGACTACCAGCTCTCTGTAACCTAGAGGGCAACCAGTGGGTCCGTCTCCTCTATACCAGGTTTCTTGCAGGATGACAATGTCTGTATTACCGATTTCTTTGTTGAAGTCCGGGTTCCTGCTCTTTAGGCCAAAGGCAGATGACCTCAGGCCTTGGATATTCCAGGATGATATAGTCTCTCTCTCTCTCTCTCGCTCTCTCTCTCTCTCTCTCTCTCGCTCTCGCTCTCGCTCTCTCTCTCTCGCTCTCGCTCTCTCTCGCTCTCTCTCTCTCTCTCTCTCTCTCTCTCTCTCTCTCTCTCTCTCTCTCTCTCTCTCTCGCTCTCTCTCTCTCGCTCTCCTCTCTCTCTCTCTCTCTCTCCTCTCTCTCTCTCTCGCTCTCTCTCTCTCTCTCTCTCTCTCTCTCTCGCTCTCTCGCTCTCGCTCTCTCTCTCTCCTCTCTCTCTCTCTCTCCTCTCTCTCTCTCTCCTCTCTCTCTCTCGCTCTCGCTCTCTCTCTCTCTCTCTCTCTCTCTCTCTCTCTCTCTCTCTCTCTCTCTCTCTCTCTCGCTCTCTCTCTCGCCTCTCTCTCTCTCTCTCTCTCTCTCTCTCTCTCTCTCTCTCTCTCTCTCTCTCGCTCTCGCTCTCTCTCTCTCTCTCTCTCTCTCTCCTCTCTCTCTCTCTCTCTCTCTCCTCTCTCTCTCTCCTCTCTCTCTCTCTCTCCTCTCTCTCTCTCCTCTCTCTCCTCTCTCTCTCTCTCTCTCTCTCTCTCTCTCTCTCTCTCCTCTCTCTCTCCTCCTCTCTCTCTCTCTCTCTCGCTCTCTCTCTCTCTCTCTCTCTCGCTCTCGCTCTCGCTCTCGCTCTCTCGCTCTCCTCTCTCTCTCTCTCTCCTCTCTCTCTCTCCTCTCTCTCTCTGTAACACCAGCTTGACACGGTCTCTGACCACATGGCCATTGGTATCCCCATGTCTGCTCTTACAGATGAACAGATATGGGTATGTGAGAAGCAGAGAAGCAGCAGTCATACACATACGCACGCACGCACGCACACACACCTGGGTTCAAGTAGTATCTTTTTTCTTTCACACATGATCAAGCTTTCCTGACACAATAGAACCAATGGCATAGTCCAGAAAAGCACAAACGCCGCCCATCTGGCTGAATCGAACGCTCGAAAGAAAACAAACGCTGTTTATACCCACGTCTAGGTTATTCACAGCTCTACCAGTCCACTACAGAGACTAATGGAGCTACAGTGGAAGAGGCTGACACCACTGACTGGCCCATTGGGTCCTATAATGACACTGAGCTAAATACACTTACTTTAGCTGTCAACACACATGAATGTTTATTTAATAACTTGTTTGTCATTTTTTAACATTTTATTTTACCTTTATTTAACTAGGCAAGTCAGTTAAGAACAAATTCTTATTTCAATGACGGCCTAGGAACAGTGGGTTAACTGCCTGTTCAGGGGCAGAACGACAGCTTTGTACCTTGTCAGCTCAGGGGTTTGAACTTGCAACCTTCCGGTTACTAGTCCAACGCTCTAACCACTAGGCTATCCTGCCACCCCTCTTCAAACCGTTGATAGAGATGTACGTTAGATATGTCCGCAATTCAGAGGCTGTGAACGTGCAGGGATTAAGCATGAATCCCTTAGTAGTCCTTGGTGTGTAAATTAATATGTATGTGAGAATATTTTATTGAATCCTAGAAGGCAATTGAAGAGTGAATGCATATATTGTCACTGTAAAAAAAGTGAGAGACACAGCAATGATTTAAGGGCAAAAAGTCTCTAAGGATCATTACCATTGAGACCTCTTGTATCACGTAGATAGTACTGTGTGTCCCAGACGCCATGCTTTTGTGGCATTGTCCTTGCAGCTCTGTGCTGTACTGTAGACATGGGTCCTGCTGCCCTCTAGTGTTAGCAGGGTGTACTGCAGGTGTGTTAAGCAGAACACTGCAGTAGTATGGTGGGCTCTGGCCAAGAATCATGGAGGAAAACTGGTACTGTGATGCCACCTAGTGGCCACCTTCTGTCTCACAACACCATCTACTATACTGTATCGTCTCTCTGTTTTATCAATTCAATTTTAAAGGGGCTTTATTGGCATGGGGGAAACATATAGCGTTGGACTAGTAACCGGAAGGTTGCAAGTTCAAATCCCCGAGCTGACAAGGTACAAAGCTGTCGTTCTGCCCCTGAAACAAGGCAGTTAACCCACTGTTCCTAGGCCGTCATTGAAAATAAGAATTTGTTCTTAACTGACTTGCCTCGTTAAATAAAGGTAAAATAAATAAATAAATATGTTTAACGTTGCCAAAGCAAGTGAAATAGTTAATGTACAAAGGTGAAACAGACAATAAAAAATGAACAGTAGACACATTACATTCAAAAAAGTTTCAAAAAGAATAAAGACATTTCAAATGTATTTTTATGTCTATATACAGTGTTGTAATGATGTGTAAATGGTTGAAGTACAAAAGGGAAAATAATTAAGTTTATTCTTCAATGGTTGACCTTTTCTTGTGGCAAAACAAATCACAAATCTTGGTATTTCACCCAAAAGATATGGGATTTAACCAAAATTGCATTTGTTTTCAAATTCTTTGTGTGTCTGTGTTTAATCTGAGGGAAATATGTGTCTCTAATATGGTCATATATTTGGCAGGAGGTTTAGGAAGTGCAGCTCAGTTTCCAGCTCATTTTGTGGGCAGTGTTGCACATAGCCTGTCTTCTCTCGAGAGCCGGGTCTCTCTCTCTCTCTCTCCTTATTGGTTACGTAACTTATTGCCTACTTATCTGAAGAGCTCTTTAGATAAAACAGTTTTAGAAAAGGGTCGTAATAAACTATTAAGTGATTTCAAGTGGAAAGGTCACAATGTCAGTGTGTCAAGTCAACATGGTACCAGAGAGAGTTATGGGTATTTACAGGGCCAAGTCAACATGGTACCAGAGAGGGTGATGGGTATTTAGCTGACAGTCAAGTCAACATGGTACCAGAGAGAGTTATGGGTAATTACAGGGTCAAGTCAACATGGTACCAGAGAGAGTTATGGGTATTTACAGGGTCAAGTCAACATGGTACCAGAGAGAGTTATGGGTATTTACAGGGTCAAGTCAACATGGTACCAGACAGAGTGATGGGTATTTAGCTGACAGTCAAGTCAACATGGTACCAGAGAGGGTGATGGGTAATTACAGGGTCAAGTCAACATGGTACCAGAGAGGGTGATGGGTATTTAACTAACAGGGTCAAGTCAACATGGTACCAGAGAGAGTTATGGGTATTTAACTAACAGGGTCAAGTCAACATGGTACCAGAGAGAGTTATGGGTATTTACAGGGTCAAGTCAACATGGTACCAGAGAGAGTTATGGGTATTTAACTGACAGTCAAGTCAACATGGTACCAGAGAGGGTGATGGGTATTTAGCTGACAGTCAAGTCAACATGGTACCAGAGAGAGTTATGGGTAATTACAGGGTCAAGTCAACATGGTACCAGAGAGAGTTATGGGTATTTAGCTGACAGTCAAGTCAACATGGTACCAGAGAGAGTTATGGGTATTTAACTAACAGGGTCAAGTCAACATGGTACCAGAGAGAGTTATGGGTATTTAACTAACAGGGTCAAGTCAACATGGTACCAGAGAGAGTGATGGGTAATTACAGGGCCAAGTCAACATGGTACCAGAGAGAGTTATGGGTAATTACAGGGCCAAGTCAACATGGTACCAGAGAGAGTTATGGGTATTTAACTGACAGGGTCAAGTCAACATGGTACCAGAGTTCAACATGGTACCAGAGGGTTAATTACAGGGTCAAGTCAACATGGTACCAGACAGAGTTATGGGTATTTAACTAACAGGGTCAAGTCAACATGGTACCAGAGAGAGTTATGGGTAATTACAGGGTCAAGTCAACATGGTACCAGACAGAGTTATGGGTATTTACAGGGTCAAGTCAACATGGTACCAGAGAGGTGATGGGTATTTACAGGGTCAAGTCAACATGGTACCAGAGAGAGTTATGGGTATTTACAGGGTCAAGTCAACATGGTACCAGAGAGGGTTATGGGTATTTAACTAACAGGGTCAAGTCAACATGGTACCAGAGAGAGTTATGGGTATTTACAGGGTCAAGTCAACATGGTACCAGAGAGAGTTATGGGTATTTACAGGGTCAAGTCAACATGGTACCAGAGAGAGTTATGGGTATTTACAGGGTCAAGTCAACATGGTACCAGACAGAGTGATGGGTATTTAACTGACAGGGTCAAGTCAACATGGTACCAGAGAGAGTTATGGGTATTTAACTGACAGTCAAGTCAACATGGTACCAGAGAGAGTTATGGGTATTTAGCTGACAGTCAAGTCAACATGGTACCAGACAGAGTGATGGGTATTTAACTGACAGTCAAGTCAACATGGTACCAGAGAGAGTTATGGGTATTTAACTGACAGTCAAGTCAACATGGTACCAGAGAGAGTTATGGGTATTTACAGGGTCAAGTCAACATGGTACCAGAGAGAGTTATGGGTATTTACAGGGTCAAGTCAACATGGTACCAGAGAGGGTGATGGGTATTTACAGGGTCAAGTCAACATGGTACCAGAGAGGGTGATGGGTATTTACAGGGTCAAGTCAACATGGTACCAGAGAGAGTTATGGGTATTTACAGGGTCAAGTCAACATGGTACCAGAGAGGGTGATGGGTATTTACAGGGTCAAGTCAACATGGTACCAGAGAGAGTGATGGGTATTTACAGGGTCAAGTCAACATGGTACCAGAGAGGGTGATGGGTATTTACAGGGTCAAGTCAACATGGTACCAGAGAGAGTTATGGGTATTTACAGGGTCAAGTCAACATGGTACCAGAGAGGGTGATGGGTATTTACAGGGCCAAGTCAACATGGTACCAGAGAGAGTTATGGGTATTTAACTAACAGGGTCAAGTCAACATGGTACCAGAGAGAGTTATGGGTATTTACAGGGTCAAGTCAACATGGTACCAGAGAGGGTGATGGGTATTTACAGGGTCAAGTCAACATGGTACCAGAGAGAGTTATGGGTATTTACAGGGTCAAGTCAACATGGTACCAGAGAGAGTTATGGGTATTTAACTAACAGGGTCAAGTCAACATGGTACCAGAGAGAGTTATGGGTATTTAACTAACAGGGTCAAGTCAACATGGTACCAGAGAGGGTGATGGGTATTTAACTAACAGGGTCAAGTCAACATGGTACCAGAGAGGGTGATGGGTATTTACAGGGTCAAGTCAACATGGTACCAGAGAGAGTTATGGGTATTTACAGGGTCAAGTCAACATGGTACCAGAGAGGGTGATGGGTATTTACAGGGTCAAGTCAACATGGTACCAGAGAGAGTTATGGGTATTTACAGGGTCAAGTCAACATGGTACCAGAGAGAGTTATGGGTATTTAACTAACAGGGTCAAGTCAACATGGTACCAGAGAGAGTTATGGGTATTTAACTAACAGGGTCAAGTCAACATGGTACCAGAGAGGGTGATGGGTATTTACAGGGTCAAGTCAACATGGTACCAGAGAGGGTGATGGGTATTTACAGGGTCAAGTCAACATGGTACCAGAGAGAGTTATGGGTAATTACAGGGTCAAGTCAACATGGTACCAGAGAGGGTGATGGGTATTTACAGGGTCAAGTCAACATGGTACCAGAGAGAGTTATGGGTATTTAGCTGACAGTCAAGTCAACATGGTACCAGAGAGGGTGATGGGTATTTACAGGGTCAAGTCAACATGGTACCAGAGAGAGTTATGGGTATTTACAGGGTCAAGTCAACATGGTACCAGAGAGAGTTATGGGTATTTAGCTGACAGTCAAGTCAACATGGTACCAGAGAGAGTTATGGGTATTTAACTAACAGGGTCAAGTCAACATGGTACCAGAGAGAGTTATGGGTATTTAGCTGACAGTCAAGTCAACATGGTACCAGAGAGGGTGATGGGTATTTAACTAACAGGGTCAAGTCAACATGGTACCAGAGAGAGTTATGGGTATTTACAGGGTCAAGTCAACATGGTACCAGAGAGAGTTATGGGTATTTAGCTGACAGTCAAGTCAACATGGTACCAGAGAGAGTGATGGGTAATTACAGGGCCAAGTCAACATGGTACCAGAGAGGGTGATGGGTATTTACAGGGTCAAGTCAACAGGACAGGGATCAAATCTGTTAGAGGAATTTAACTCCTATATGTTCATTAACCAATTCAATTAAAACACTCTGTCCGTTTCTGAGAATTTGTAAGATACTTATTTGCATAAAATGGACAGAGACCAGTCTCAAAATGAATCAATAGCGTTTATTTCCCGAGAGCTCTGATCATAATACCATGTACATCGATTTATATACCGCACATTTTGTCATAAATGTCTCTCCTCCTCTCAGATACAACGGCAATATAGTTCACAAGCCTTCCCACATTGTCTGCCACCTGGTAAACAATCTACTACAAGCCCAAGGTCTCTCCCCTCCCTGGGTGGAGACAGGATATCCTGTAAGGAACACAGTATTCCAGCCGGTCTGACGATAGCTCCATTCGTTTCTAACAAGGAACAGAAAGCCCTTGTTCTAATTCTTGACTAAAACTACACACATTATATTCAGTATTATAATTATAATAAGATTCATACATCCATACAGTAACATAAGTAGTATTCTGTTTAGTTATAGTTCTAAGTTAAATGTATACATAATTTAGTCATTATTCATAAAAATCCCAGAACAAAATCAGTGTATTTGTCATGTATAGAATACAGTATAGAATACAGTATAGAAGACAGTATAGTGTATACACTGTAGAATGAAAAGCTTACTCGCAAAGCACTCCTCTCAAACAGTACATCATCTGTTGAGAAGTATTCAGGCGAAACGTAAAGCAGAACGGTGGGGGTTGACTATTCTATCCCTGACGATGGATGGTTCTATGCTTCAGGAAGGAGGTTCAGGGGGGTGTACCATCTGCAGTCTCCTCCCCTAAACGGTTCGCAGTGGTTTCACCCAAACCCCTGTCCTCTGGTGAGTGCACAGGTCATATTACGCTCTCTCTCTGTGTGTGTGTGTGTGTGTGTGTGTGTGTGTGTAAGGTAACCAAGGGGGGGAGCTAGAGAGAAAGAGCATATCCCTCATGACCTGTTCCCGTGTGCTGACTGTTGTTGTTATGGCAACAGAGAGAGCTTGAATCAAGTCGAGCTTTATTTATACAGACATGGGTGCAATGTGCTATGAAATTAAAAACTGAAATATTTAGTACACAACAAACATAAGATTAAAAAACAAACAAAAACTGAACAACTAAAAAGCCCTATTCCAGAGACTGGAGGCATAGTAAAAAGTAACAAAGACTGGGGCCATAGTTAGAGACTGGGGCCATAGTAACAGGCATAGTAACAGAGACTGGAGGCATAGTAAGTAGAGATTGGGGGCATAGTAACTAGAGACTAAAGGCTGGGGCCATAGTAACTAAAGGCTGGGGCCATAGTAAAGGCTAGAGACTAAAGGGGGGCATAGTAAGGCTAGAGACTAGAGGGGGGCATAGTAACTAGAGACTGGGAGCATAGTAACTAGAGGCTGGGGCCATAGTAACTAAAGCATAGTAACTAAAGGCTGGGGGCATAGTAACTAAAGCATAGACTAGAGGCTGGGGCATAGTAACTAGAGACTGGGGGCATAGTAACTGGGGCATAGGCTGGGGCCATAGTAACTAAAGGCTGGGGCCGTAGTAACTAAAGGCTGGGGCCATCTCTCCATGCCTCTTGGTCCTGGCATAGGGCTTTGGGATAGTTATAAGGCTGCCTCTCCATGCCTCTTGGTCCTAGGCTTTGGGATAGTTAAAAGGCTAGAGGACCTGAGGGACCTACTGGATACATAACTTAAAAGCATGTCTGACATGTATTGGGGTGCCCAGTCATGGATAGATTTAAAAACCAATAGAAGAGTCTGAATTAAAATGAATGATAAAACTCACAGGCAGCCTTAAAACCGGTGTAGTGTGCTCTCCGTCTGGTTAGTACCCTGTAGCATTCTCTATGTTTTACAGTACAGAGACCTTAAAACCGGTGTAGTGTGCTCTCCGTCTGGTTAGTACCCTGTAGCATTCTCTATGTTTTACAGTACAGAGACCTTAAAACCGGTGTAGTGTGCTCTCCGGCTGTAGTACTTCCATCCTGTCAGATCACCTCTCTATACTGGTCAGCATTTTCTCAGTCGGACCCAGTTTCAGAAAGCATCTCAAATCAAAACAAATCAAATTGCACAAGTGTAGGTGTAGAGAGAGGAGAAATGCATACTTAAAGCCCTTAATTAACCAACAATGCGGTTATATGAAAATAGAGTTAAGAAAATGTTTACTAAATAAACTAAAGTTAAAAAATATATATATATTAAAAATAGGAACACGCTAAAATAACAATTGCAAGGGTTTGTACAGTGGGTACTGGTACCGAGTCAGTGTGCGGGGATACAGGTTAGTCGAGGTAATATGTACATGTATGTAGGGGTTAAGTGACTATGCATAGATAATAAACAGCATGTAGCAGCAGTGTACAAAACAAATGAGGGGGGTCAATGTAAATAGTCTGTTGGCCATTTGATTAATTGTTCAGCAGTCTAATGGCTTGGCGATAGAAGCTGTAGAAGAGTCTTTTGGACCTAGACTTGGCGCTCCGGTACCACTTGCCATGCGATAGCAGAGAGAACATGACTAGGGTGGCTGGATTCTTTCACAATTTTTGGGAGTCGCTCGCTCTCTCTCTCTGAGCTCGCACCTCTCTCTCTGAGCTCGCTCCTCTCTCTCTGAGCTCGCTCCTCTCTCTCTGAGCTCGCTCCTCTCTCTCTGAGCTCGCTCCTCTCTCTCTGAGCTCGCTCCCCTCTCTCTGAGCTTGCAGTGTATAGGTCCTGGATGCCAGGAATGCCAAATCTTGATAAATCTTGACACATGCCAAATCTTGATAAATCTTGACACATGCCAAATCTTGATAAATCTTGACTCATGCCAAATCTTGATAAATCTTGACACATGCCAAATCGTCTCCTGCGGGGGAAAAGGCGTTGTCGTGCCCCCTTCACGACTTCTTCTGCCGGGGCGGTATTTATTTTATTTTTAATTTTATTTTTATTTCACCTTTATTTAACCGTATGCTGATTGGAGTGGGTCTTGGGTTTCCGGGATGATGGTGTTGATGTGAGCCATGACCAGCCTTTCAAAGCACTTCATGGCTACCGACGTGAGTGCTATGCGGGCGCTAATCATTAATGGAAGGTTACCTTCACTTCCTTGGGCACAGGGACTATGGTGGTCAGGTGATTTGCTTAAAACATGTAGGTATTACAGACTCAGTCGTCAGGGAGAGGTCGAAAATGTCAGTGAAGACACTTTCCAGTTGATCCATGCATGCTCTGAGTACAGGTCCTGGTAATCTGAATGTTGACCTGTTTTAAGGTCTTGCTCACATTGGCTATGGAGAGCGTGATCACACAATCGTCCTGGAGCAGCTGGTGGTCTCATGCATGTTTCAGTGTTGCTTGCCTCAAAGCGAGCATTAAAAAAAGCTATGTTTTCACCAACCAAAGATGTTTTCTTAAAACTGACTTGTCAAATAATTTAAATATGAAATAAAGAAGATGTTCAAGTGAATCGGTATATTCAGATAAAAGTGTGATTGGTTGTTCTTTATTCCATGTCATAGCAGAGAGGAGGGGGAGGGTGAGGGGGAAGAGAAAAGGACAGAGAGAGTGAGAAGAGATTTTCGCTGCAGGCTTTCATTTAATTTTTAATCATAGTGAAAATAAATTTGAATGCAATTAATACCCCGAGGTTTTGGAGAATAGCATCTTTCCAGATCTTTCCATGCCCTTTACAGTATACACAAAGGATCCTTCAAGCAGTCAATGATCCAACTTCCTTCATCAATATTTTAGTGTGTGTGCGTGTGCGTGTGTGTGTGTTTGTGTGTGTGTGTGTGTGTGTGTGTGTGTGTGTGTGTGTGTGTGTGTGTGTGTGTGTGTGTGTGTGTGTGTTTGTGTGTACCCCTACTAAAGTAATGTCTCATGTGTCTGATCTTCCAGTAATGAGGTCAAAAGATCACCCTGCTGGACTGTGTTTTATATGTTGGACTGTATGTTGGACTGTGTTTTATATGTTGGACTGTGTTTTATATGTTGGACTGTATGTTGGACTGTGTTTTATATGATGGACTGTGTTTTATATGTTGGACTGTGTTTTATATGTTGGACTGTATGTTGGACTGTGTTTTATATGATGGACTGTGTTTTATATGATGGACTGTGTTTTATATAATGGACTGTGTGATGGACTGTGTTTTATATGATGGACTGTGTGTTGGACTGTGTTTTATATGATGGACTGTGTGATGGACTGTGTTTTATATGATGGACTGTGTGTTGGACTGTGTTTTATATGATGGACTGTGTGATGGACTGTGTTTTATATGATGGACTGTGTGATGGACTGTGTTTTATATGATGGACTGTGTGATGGACTGTGTTTTATATGATGGACTGTGTGATGGACTGTGTTTTATATGATGGACTGTGTGATGGACTGTGTTTTATATGATGGACTGTGTGTTGGACTGTGTTTTATATGATAGACTGTGTGATGGACTGTGTTTTATATGATGGACTGTGTGTTGGACTGTGTTTTATATGATGGACTGTGTGTTGGACTGTGTTTTATATGATGGACTGTGTGATGGACTGTGATGTGTTTTATATGATGGACTGTGTGATGGACTGTGTTTTATATGATGGACTGTGTGATGGACTGTGTTTTATATGATGGACTGTGTGTTGGACTGTGTTTTATATGATAGACTGTGTGATGGACTGTGTTTTATATGATGGACTGTGTGTTGGACTGTGTTTTATATGATAGACTGTGTGATGGACTGTGTTTTATATGATGGACTGTGTGTTGGACTGTGTTTTATATGATGGACTGTGTTTTATATGATGGACTGTGTGTTGGACTGTGTTTTATATGATGGACTGTGTTTTATATGATGGACTGTGTGATGGACTGTGTTTTATATGATGGACTGTGTTTTATATGATGGACTGTGTTTTATATGATGGACTGTGTTTTATATGATGGACTGTATTTTATATGATAGACTGTATGATGGACCGTGTTTTATATGATGGACTGTGTGATGGACTGTGTTTTATATGATGGACTGTGTTTTATATGATGGACTGTGTTTTATGTGTTAGACTGATATGTCTCATATCTGTCCTTCTCTCAGCACATATCAAAGCTGCAGGCTAAATTTAAATCTAGACTTGGTTTCCTCTATCGTAATCGCTCCTCTTTTACCCCAGCTGCCAAACTAACCCTGATTCAGATGTCTATCCTACCCATGGGGGAACCGGTACATTATGTTCTGACTTTATACAGTGCACTCTTTGAGAGAGGTACTTAGCAAACCAAGCCAAAGACCCCTCAGAGACACAAATACCCCTTAGCCGGCCCACAGGAATGTAATGGTCTACCCTATCAAAAGCTTTGGCCGTCAATAGAAATAGCAGCACAATATTACTTCAAATCAAGGGCAATGGTGACATCATTGAGGACCTTAAAGGTTTCAGTGACACATCCATAACATGAGCAGAAACCAGATTGCACACCAGAGAGAATACTACAGACATCAAGAAATAAATCAGTTGATTATTGACAAGTTTTCCAACACTTTTGATGAACAGAAAAATAGAAATTGGCCTTTCTTTTTCATCTCTCTCTCCTTCCATCTCTCTCTCCATCTCTCTCTCTCCTTCCATCTCTCTCTCCATCTCTCTCTCTCTTTCTATCTCTCTCTCCGTCTTCATCTCTCTCTCTGTCTTTCCATCTCTCTCCATCTCTTTCGATCTCTCTCTCCATCTCTCTCTCTCTTTCCATCTCTCTCTGTCTTCATCTGTCTCTCTGTCTATTCCATCTCTGTCTTTTCCATCTCTCTCTTTCATCTCTCTCTCCGTCTTTCCATCTCTCTCCATCTCTTTCGTTGTCTTTCCATCTCTCTCTCCGTCTTTTCCATCCCTCTGTCTTTTCACGCCGAATACAATAGTGAAATGCTTACTTACAAGCCCTTAACCAACAGGCCTTACAGTGAAATGTTTACTCACAAGGCTATATACAGGGGGAACCGGTACAGAGTCAATGTGGAGGCTATATACAGGGGGAACCGGTACAGAGTCAATGCGGAGGCTATATACAGGAGGTACTGGTACAGAGTCAATGTGGAGGCTATATACAGGGGGTAACGGTACAGAGTCAATGTGGAGACTATATACAGGGGGTACCGGTACAGAGTCAATGTGGAGGCTATATACAGGGGGTACCGGTACAGAGTCAATGTGGAGGCTATATACAGGGTGTACCAGTACAGAGTCAATGTGGAGGCTATATACAGGGGGTACCGGTACAGAGTCAATGTGGAGGCTATATACAGGGTATTACGGTACAGAGTCAATGTAGAGGCTATATACATGGGGTACCGGTACAGAGTCATTGTGGAGGCTATATACAGGGGGTACCGGTACAGAGTCAATGTGGAGGCTATATACAGGGTTTTACGGTACAGAGTCAATGTGGAGGCTATATACAGGGGGTACCGGTACAGAGTCAATGTGGAGGCTATATACAGGGGTACCGGTACAGAGTCAATGTGGAGGCTATATACAGGGTATCACGGTACAGAGTCAATGTGGAGGCTATATACAGGGGGTACCGGTACAGAGTCAATGTGGAGGCTATATACAGGGGTACCAGTACAGAGTCAATATGGAGGCTATATACAGGGGTACCAGTACAGAGTCAATGTGCCGGGGCACCGGTTAGTCGAGGTAATTGAGGTAATATGTCCATGTAGGTAGAGTTATTAAAGTGTCTATGCATAGATAATATCAGAGCAACGTAGAAGGGTGGGGGGGAGAAGCAGTCTGGGTAGCCATTTGATTAGATGTTCAGGAGTCTTATGGCTTGGGGGGTAGAAACTGTTTAGAAGCCTCTTGGACCTAGACTTGGCGCTCCGGTACCGCTTGCCGTGCAGTAGCAGAGAGAACAGTTAATGACTAGGATGACTGGAGCCTTTGACAATTTTTTGGGCCTTCCTCTGACACCGCCTGGTATAGAGGTCATGGATGGCAGGAAGCTTGGCCCCAGTGATGTACTGGGCTGTACGCACTACCCTCTGTAGTGACTTGCGGTCAGACGCCGAGCCCTTACCATACAAGTCAGTGATGCAACCACTCTGGATGCTCTCGATGGTGCTGCTGTAGAACCTTTTGAGGATTTGAGGACCCATGCCAAATCTTTTAAGTCTCCTGAGGGGGAATAGGTTTTGTCGTGCCCTCTTCACGACTGTCTTGGTGTGCTTGGACCATGATAGTTTGTTGGTGATGTGGACACCAAGGAACTTGAAGCTCTCAACCTACTCCACTACAGCCCCGTTGATGAGAATGGGGGCGTGCTCTGTCCTCCTTTTCCTGTAGTCCACAATCATCTCCTTAGTCTTGATCACATTGAGGGAGAGGTTGTTGTCTTGGCACCACACGGCCAGGTCTCTGACCTCCTCCCTATAGGCTGTCTTGTCGTTATCGGTGATCAGTCCTACCACTGTTCCATCTCTCTCTGTCTTTTTTTATCTTTCTTTCTCTCTTGTTTCTCTCTCTTTCCCACACTCCCGCCTCTCCTCCCCATCATAACCTCTCTCTCTCTCCTCTCTCTCTAGTCCGAGGTAGACCAGCAGATCGTGGTGGTTCAGGAACAGGGGTCGGAGGTCAGGAGTGTGAGCGTGCCCTGGTGCAGAAGCTGAGAGAGCGCTGTGAGGACCAGGCTCGACAGCTCCTGTCTCTGCAGGCTGAACTGAAGAGGGCTTCTCTTGGACTAGAGGTGTTTGCCATTACTACACAGCACTTCTGCCACAAGGTAATAAACTGTATAACTTTGCTAATAAGAAATTATTTGTGAAGCAGCTATATAGTGTTTATGAAGCAGCTATATAGTTTTTATGAAGCAGCTATATCGTGTTTATGAAGCAGCTATATAGTGTTTATGAAGCAGCTATATCGTGTTTATGAAGCAGCTATATAGTGTTTATGAAGCAGCTATATAGTGTTTATGAAGCAGCTATATAGTGTTTATGAAGCAGCTATATCGTGTTTATGAAGCAGCTATATAGTGTTTATGAAGCAGCTATACAGTGTTTATGAAGCAGCTATATCGTGTTTATGAAGCAACTATATCGTGTTTATGAAGCAGCTATACAGTGTTTATGAAGCAGCTATATCGTGTTTATGAAACAGCTATATAGTGTTTATGAAGCAGCTATATAGTTTTTATGAAGCAGCTATATAGTGTTTATGAAGCAGCTATATCGTGTTTATGAAGCAGCTATATCGTGTTTATGAAGCAGCTATATAGTGTTTATGAAGCAGCTATATCGTGTTTATGAAGCAGCTATATAGTGTTTATGAAGCAGCTATATCGTGTTTATGAAGCAGCTATATCGTGTTTATGAAGCAGCTATATAGTGTTTATGAAGCAGCTATATAGTGTTTATGAAGCAGCTATATTGTGTTTATGAAGCAGCTATATCGTTTTTATGAAGCAGCTGTATCGTGTTTATGAAGCAGCTATATCGTGTTTATGAAGCAGCTATATCGTGTTTATGAAGCAGCTATATAGTGTTTATGAAGCAGCTATATAGTGTTTATGAAGCAGCTATATCGTGTTTATGAAGCAGCTATATCGTGTTTATGAAGCAGCTATATCGTGTTTATGAAGCAGCTATATAGTGTTCATGAAGCAGCTATATAGTGTTTGTGAAGCAGATATATAGTGTTTATGAAGCAGCTATATAGTGTTTATGAAGCAGCTATATAGTGTCTATCTCCTGTATCTGTAGTAAGGTAGCTTTATGTACAGTACACCCCCTGGACAGGACACTAGTCAATCTCCTGTTTCTGTAGTGAGACAGCTTGATGTACCAGGACACCCCCTGGACAGGACACTAGTCTATCTCCTGTTTCTGTAGGGAGACAGCTTGATGTACAACAGGACACTAGTCTATTGCAGGACCATAGCAATGTCAGGACCAGTCACAATGTCATGTGGGGTCACCAGTACTGGGTTCAAACACTATTTCAAATATCTCACATACATTTAAAGTAAGCATTGTATTTACTTGAAAAAACAAGTAGTTGAATATTATAATGGAATCGAAAATACACTTGAAAAGTATTTGAAAATACTCTAAAATACACACACACACACACACACACACACACACACACACACACACACACACACACACACACACACACACACACACACACACACACACACACACACACACACACACACACACACACACACACACACACAGGTTGAACAGGCTGATGTATAGGATTCAAATCCTGGGATACATCAGATTTACTGAACTAAATACATGACTAATATTACATCATCATGTCTGCACCTTCCTTCTGTTAAGATACAGTACCATCTCCCTGTAAAGATCCAGTACCATCTCCCTGTAAAGATACAGTACCACCTCCCTGTAAAGATCAAGTACCATCTCCCTGTGAAGATACAGTACCATCTCCCTGTAAAGATACAGTACCACCTCCCTGTGAAGATACAGTACCATATCCCTGTGAAGATACAGTACCATCTCCCTGTTAAGATACAGTACCATCTCCCTGTGAAGATACAGTACCATCTCCCTGTAAAGATACAGTACCACCTCCCTGTGAAGATACAGTACCATCTCCCTGTTAAGATACAGTACCATCTCCCTGTAAAGATACAGTACCATCTCCCTGTAAAGATACAGTACCACCTCCCTGTGAAGATACAGTACCATCTCCCTGTTAAGATACAGTACCACCTCCCTGTGAAGATACAGTACCATCTCCCTGTAAAGATACAGTACCACCTCCCTGTGAAGATACAGTACCATCTCCCTGTTAAGATACAGTACCATCTCCCTGTAAAGATCAAGTACCATCTCCCTGTGAAGATACAGTACCATCTCCCTGTAAAGATACAGTACCACCTCCCTGTGAAGATACAGTACCATATCCCTGTGAAGATACAGTACCATCTCCCTGTTAAGATACAGTACCATCTCCCTGTAAAGATACAGTACCACCTCCCTGTGAAGATACAGTACCATATCCCTGTGAAGATACAGTACCATATCCCTGTGAAGATACTGTACCATCTCCCAGTACCATCTCCCTGTAAGGATACAGTACCACCTCCCAGTACCATCTCCCTGTAAAGATACTGTACCATCTCCCAGTACCATCTCCCTGTAAAGATATTGTACCATCTCCCTGTAAAGATACAGTACCATCTTACTGTACCATCTCCCTGTAAAGATACTGTACCATCTCCCTGTAAAGATACTGTACCATCTCCCTGTAAAGATACAGTACTATCTCCCTGTAAAGATACTGTACCATCTCCCAGTACCATCTCCCTGTAAAGATACAGTACCATCTCCCAGTACCATCTCCCTGTAAAGATACTGTACCATCTCCCAGTACCATCTCCCTGTGAAGGTACAGTACCATCTCCCAGTACCATCTCCCTGTAAAGATACAGTACCATCTCCCAGTACCATCTCCCTGTGAAGGTACAGTACCATCTCCCAGTACCATCTCCCTGTAAGGATACAGTACCATCTCCCAGTACCATCTCCCTGTAAAGATACAGTACCATCTCCCAGTACCATCTCCCTGTGAAGGTACAGTACCATCTCCCAGTACCATCTCCCTGTAAAGATACTGTACCATCTCCCAGTACCATCTCCCAGTACCATCTCCCTGTGAAGGTACAGTACCATCTCCCAGTACCATCTCCCAGTACCATCTCCCAGTACCACCTCCCTGTGAAGATACAGTACCATATCCCTGTGAAGATACAGTACCATCTCCCTGTAAAGATACAGTACCACCTCCCTGTGAAGATACAGTACCATATCCCTGTGAAGATACAGTACCATATCCCTGTGAAGATACTGTACCATCTCCCAGTACCATCTCCCTGTAAGGATACAGTACCACCTCCCAGTACCATCTCCCTGTAAGGATACAGTACCACCTCCCAGTACCATCTCCCTGTAAAGATACTGTACCATCTCCCAGTACCATCTCCCTGTAAAGATACTGTACCATCTCCCTGTAAAGATACTGTACCATCTCCCTGTAAAGATACTGTACCATCTCCCTGTAAAGATACAGTACTATCTCCCTGTAAAGATACAGTACCATCTCCCTGTAAAGATACAGTACTATCTCCCTGTAAAGATACAGTACCATCTCCCAGTACCATCTCCCTGTAAAGATACTGTACCATCTCCCAGTACCATCTCCCTGTGAAGGTACAGTACCATCTCCCAGTACCATCTCCCTGTAAAGATACAGTACCATCTCCCAGTACCATCTCCCTGTGAAGGTACAGTACCATCTCCCAGTACCATCTCCCTGTAAAGATACAGTACCATCTCCCAGTACCATCTCCCTGTAAAGATACAGTACCATCTCCCAGTACCATCTCCCTGTGAAGGTACAGTACCATCTCCCAGTACCATCTCCCTGTAAAGATACTGTACCATCTCCCAGTACCATCTCCCTGTGAAGGTACAGTACCATCTCCCAGTACCATCTCCCAGTACCATCTCCCTGTGAAGGTACAGTACCATCTCCCAGTACCATCTCCCAGTACCATCTCCCTGTGAAGGTACAGTACCATCTCCCAGTACCATCTCCCTGTGAAGGTACAGTACCATCTCCCAGTACCATCTCCCTGTAAAGATACAGTACCATCTCCCAGTACCATCTCCCAGTAACATCTCCCTGTGAAGGTACAGTACCATCTCCCTGTAAAGATACAGTACCATCTCCCAGTACCATCTCCCTGTAACGATACCACTACCATCTCCCTGTAAAGATACAGTACCATCTCCCAGTACCATCTCCCAGTACCATCTCCCTGTAAAGATACAGTACCATCTCCCAGTACCATCTCCCAGTACCATCTCCCTGTAAAGATACAGTACCATCTCCCAGTACCATCTCCCAGTACCATCTCCCTGTAAAGATACAGTACCATCTCCCAGTACCATCTCCCTGTAAAGATACAGTACCATCTCCCAGTACCATCTCCCTGTAAGGATACAGTACCATCTCCCTGTAAAGATACTGTACCATCTCCCTGTAAAGATACAGTACCACCTCCCAGTACCATCTCCCTGTAAAGATACAGTACCACCTCCCAGTACCATCTCCTGTAAAGATACAGGACCATGGACCTCCCGAGTAGCGCAGCAGTCTAAGGCACTGCATCACAGTGTGGCGTCACTACAGACCCGGGTTCGTTCCAAGGCTGTGTCACAACCGGCCGTGACTGGGAGTCCCATAGAGCAGCACACAATTGGCCCAGTGTCGTCCGGGTTAGGGGAGGTTTTGCAGGAGGGGGCTTTACTTGGCTCATCGTGCTCTGGCGACTCCTTGTGGCGGCCAGGTGCCTGCAGGCTGACTTGATCGTCAGTTAAACAGTGTTTCCTCTGACACTTTGGTGCAGCTGGCTTCCTGGTTAAGCGGGCGGGTGATAAGAAGCGTGGTTCGGCGGGTCATGTTTCAGAGGACGCATGACTCGACCTTTGCCTCTCCCAAGCCCATTTATTTCCACACACCCCATTTAGCCATACCCTAGATTTAGCTGTATTTCCACACACCCCATTTAGCCATACCCCAGGGTTAGCTGTATTTCCACACACCCCATTTAGCCATACCCTAGGGTTAGCTGTATTTCCACACACCCCATTTAGCCATACCCTAGGGTTAGCTGTATTTCCACACACCCCATTTAGCCATACCCTAGGGTTAGCTGTATTTCCACACACCCCATTTAGCCATACCCTAGCATTAGCTGAACTGACGCCGCTGGCCACCCACAGACTACTTAAAGGATGCTTGAAATTCCTTTAAAGTACTTTGAGTGTTGGCTTGAATCTGCCTGGAGTACCAGATGCGCGAGGTTTGCACTTTTGGGATTTTGCTATTGGTTTTAATTGAATATCTATTGAGAGCTGCTTTGAGGTTTTAGGATTGTAAATGCTTTGTCCTTGTACTGTATCTTCTTAAAGATTTCACAATCACAGTTCACTGTCTCTTCCCTATTGGCTCTGAGCCAGAGCTTGGCCCCACCCAAGGAAGAGATAGTGATCAGATTACAGTTGGATGGCTGAAAGCATTTAGTCTCACTGATGGAAAGGCATCACTCCTCCCTCCTTCCCTCCCATCACTCCTCCCTCCTTCCCTCCCATCACTTCTCCCTCCTCACCTCACCCTTCCTTGTCCTACCTCTCTCTCCCTCCCTCCCATAGCTTTTCCTTCCTTCATCCATCCTCACCCATCCTCCCTCCCCCTTTACCCTCTCCCACCCATCCTCCTTCCCTCACCCTTCCTCAAACATCCTCCCTCCCTTAATCTTCCTCACCCACCCATCCTCCCTCCTTTAGTCTTCCTCATCCATCCTCCTTCCCTCACCCTTCCTCATCCATCCTCCTTCCCTCACCCTTCCTCATCCATCCTCCCTCCCTCACCCTTCCTCACTCATCCTTCCTCCCTCCCTCACCCTTCCTCACTCATCCTTCCTCCCTCCCTCACCCTTTCTCATCCATCCTCCCTCCCTCACCCTTTCTCATCAATCCTCCTTCCCTCACCCTTCCTCACTCATCCATCCTCCCTCCCTCACCCTTCCTCACTCATCCTTCCTCCTTCCCTCACCCTTCCTCATCCATCCATCCTCCCCCCTTCTCATCAATCCTCCTTCCCTCACCCTTCCTCACTCATCCATCCTCCCTCCCTCACCCTTCCTCATCCATCCTCCCTCCCTCACCCTTCCTCATCCATCCTCCTTCCCTCACCCTTCCTCACTCATCCATCCATCCTCCCTCCCTCACCCTTCCTCATCCATCCTCCCTCCCTCACCCTTCCTCACTCATCCATCCTCCTTCCCTCACCCTTCCTCACTCATCCATCCTCCCTCCCTCACCCTTCCTCATCCATCCTCCCTCCCTCACCCTTCCTCACTCATCCATCCTCCCTCCCTCACCCTTCCTCACTCATCCATCCTCCCTCCCTTAGTCTTCCTCACCCATCTCCTGTAGTCAAGCACCACCGTTGCTAAAAGCATTTTTATTGATCTGTGGTTATACATCATGGAAATGAGACACATGAGCGGTACTGTGAATAACTATTCTGTTTCAAGGCTGTTGGTTGTGCTACTTAGCTTGTGTCTTGGTTAATGTGTGAGCTGTGTCTGGTTTCTAGTCTGGTTAGTTGTCTGGTTGGTTGGTTGGTTGGTTGTTTGATTGGTTGGTTGTTTTGTTGGTTGTAACACTGTTTGACAGTGTGATGGATGAAGGGTTGTTGGAACGGGTTGAGAGTCAGAGGATGAGGCTGGTTGATTGATTTTGGAAGGACTGGTAGTCAGAGGAGGCTGGTTATTGTTGGATGGGCTGGTAGTCATAGGAGACTGGTTGATTGATGTTGGATGGGCTTGTAGTCAGAGGAGGCTCGTTGAAGTTGGATCGGCTGTTAGTCAGAGGAGGCTGGTTATTGTTGGATGGGCTGGTAGTCGGAGGAGGCTGGTTGATTGATGTTGGGTGGGCTGGTAGTCAGAGGAGGCTGGTTTATTGATGTTGGATGGGCTGGGAGCCAGAGCAGGAGGCTGATTGATTGTGGTTAGATGGGCTGGTAGTCAGTGGAGGAGGCTGGTTGATTGATGTTAGATGGGTTGGTAGTAAGTGGAGACTGGTTGATTTAGTTTGGATGGGCTTGTAGTCAGAGGAGGAGGCTGGTTGATTTAGTTTGGATGGGCTGGTAGTCAGAAGAGGCTGGTTGATTGATGTTTGATGGGCTTGTAGTCAGAGGAGGAGGCTGGTTGATTGATGTTAAATGGGCTGGTAGTTTGAGTAGGGGGCTAGTTGATGATGGATGGGCTAGTAGTCAGACGTGGAGGCTGGTTGATGTTGGATTTACTGGTAGTCTGAGGAGGAGGCTGGTTGATTGATGTTGGATGGGCTTGTAGTCAGAGTAGGAGGCTGGCTGATTGATGTTGGATGGACTGGTTGTCAGAGGAGGCTGTTTGATGTTGGATCGGCTGGTAGTCAGACGAAGAGGCTGGTTGATGTTGGATGGACTGGTAGTCGTAGGAGGCTGGTTGATTGATGTTGGATGGGCTGGTAGTCAGAGGAGGAAGGTGGTTGATGTTGGATGGGCTGGTAGTCAGAGGTGGAGGCTGGTTGATGTTGGATGGGCTGGTAGTCAGAGGAGGAGGCTGGTTGGTTGATGTTGGATGGGCTGGTAGTCAGAGGAGGAAGGTGGTTGATGTTGGATGGGCTGGTAGTCAGAGGAGGAAGGTGGTTGATCTTGGTTGGGCTGGTAGTCAGAGGATGAGGCTGGTTGATGTTGGATGGGCTGGTAGTCAGAGGAGGAGACTGGCTGATTGATGTTGGATGGGCTGGTATTCAGACGAGGCTGGTAGTCAGAGGAGGAGGCTGGTTGATCTTGGTTGGGCTGGTAGTCAGAGGATGAGGCTGGTTGTCAGAGGAGGAGGCTGGCTGATTGATGTTGGATGAGCTGGTAGTCAGAGGAGGAGGCTGTTTGATGTTGGACCGGCTGATAGTCAGAGGAGGAGGCTGGTTGATGTTGGACCGGCTGATAGTCAGAGGTTGAGGCTGGTTGTCAGAGGAGGAGGCTGGTTGATGTTGGACCGGCTGATAGTCAGAGGAGGAGGCTGGTTGTCAGAGGAGGAGACTGGTTGATGTTGGACCGGCTGATAGTCAGAGGAGGAGGCTGGTTGTCAGAGGAGGAGGCTGGTTGATGTTGGACCGGCTGATAGTCAGAGAAGGAGGCTGGTTGTCAGAGGAGGAGGCTGTTTTTTTTATTTTTTATTTAATCTTTATTTAACGAGGCAAGTCAGTTAAGAACAAATTCTTATTTTCAATGACAGCCTTGGAACAGTGGGTTAACTGCCTGTTCAGGGGCAGAACGACAGATTTGTACCTTGTCAGCTCGGGGATTCGATCTTGCAACCTTTCGGTTACTAGTCCAACGCTCTAACCACTAGGCTACCCTGCCTATGGGCTGGTAGTCAGAGGAGGAGACTGGCTGATTGATGTTGGATGGGCTGGTAGTCAGAGGATGAGGCTGGTTGATTGATTTTGGATTTCTGGTAGTCAGAAGAGGAGGCTGGCTGATTAATGTTGGATGGCCTGGTAGTCAGAGGAGGAGGCTGTTTGATGTTGGATCGGCTGGAAGTCAGACGAGGAGGCTGGTTGATGTTGGTAGGACTGGTAGTCGGAGGAGGCTGGTTGATTGATGTTGGATGGGCTAGTAGTCAGAGGAGGAGGCTGGTTGATTGATGTTGGATGGGCTGGTTGTCAGAGGAGGAGGCTGGTTGATGTTGGATAGGCTGGTAGTCAGAGGAGGAGGCTGGTTGATGTTGGATGGGCTGGTAGTCAGAGGAGGAGACTGGTTGATCTTGGTTGGGCTGGTAGTCAGAGGAGGAGACTGGTTGATCTTGGTTGCGCTGGTAGTCAGAGGACGAGGCTGGTTGATGTTGGATGGGCTGGTAGTTAGAGTTGGAGGCTGGTGGATTGATGTTGGATGGGCTGGTAGTCAGAGGTGGAGGCTGGTTGATTGATGTTGGATGGGCTGGTAGTCAGAGGTGGAGGCTGGTTGATTGATGTTGGATGGGCTGGTAGTCAGAGGAGGAGGCTGGTTGATTGATGTTGGATGGGCTGTTCGTCAGAGTAGGAGGCTGGTTGATGTTGGATGGGCTGGTAGTCAGAGGAGGAGGCTGGTTGATGTTGGATGGGCTGGTAGTCAGAAGAGGCTGGTTGATTGATGTTGGATGGGCTGGTAGTTAGAGTTGGAGGCTGGTTGATTGATGTTGGATGGGCTGGTAGTTAGAGTTGGAGGCTGGTGGATTGATGTTGGATGGGCTGGTAGTTAGAGTAGGAGGCTGGTTGATTGATGTTGGATGGGCTGGTAGTTAGAGTTGGAGGCTGGTGGATTGATGTTGGATGGACTGGTAGTTAGAGTAGGAGGCTGGTGGATTGATGTTGGATGGACTGGTAGTTAGAGTAGGAGGCTGGTTGATTGATGTTGGATGGGCTGGTAGTTAGAGTTGGAGGCTTGTTGATTGATGTTGGATGGGCTGGTCGTCAGAGTAGGAGGCTGGTGGATTGATGTTGGATGGGCTGGTAGTCAGAGGAGGAGGCTGGTGGATGTTGGATGGGCTGGTAGTCAGAGGTGGAGGCTGGTTGATTCATCATCATCAAATGTATTTGTAAAGCCCTTTTTACATCAGCCAATGTCACAAAGTGCTGTACAGAAACAGTCTATGTCATGGAAAGAGCAGGTGTCCTTAATGTTTTGTGCACTCAGTATATGTTGTGTTGATTGATGTTGGATGGGCTGGTCGTTAGAGTTGGAGGCTGGTGGATTGATGTTGGATGGGCTGGTAGTTAAGAGTTGGAGGCTGGTGGATTGATGTTGGATGGGCTGGTAGTTAGAGTTGGAGGCTGGTGGATTGATGTTGGATGGGCTGGTAGTTAAGAGTTGGAGGCTGGTGGATTGATGTTGGATGGGCTGGTAGTTAAGAGTTGGAGGCTGGTGGATTGATGTTGGATGGGCTGGTAGTTAAGAGTTGGAGGCTGGTGGATTGATGTTGGATGGGCTGGTAGTTAAGAGTTGGAGGCTGGTGGATTGATGTTGGATGGGCTGGTAGTTAAGAGTTGGAGGCTGGTGGATTGATGTTGGATGGGCTGGTAGTTAAGAGTTGGAGGCTGGTGGATTGATGTTGGATGGGCTGGGTCAGAGGAGGAGGCTGGTTGATTGATGTTGTATGGACTGGTAGTTAGAGTTGGAGGCTGGTGGATTGATGTTGGATGGACTGGTAGTTAGAGTAGGAGGCTGGTGGATTGATGTTGGATGGACTGGTAGTTAGAGTAGGAGGCTGGTGGATTGATGTTGGATGGGCTGGTAGTTAGAGTTGGAGGCTGGTGGATTGATGTTGGATGGGCTGGTAGTTAGAGTTGGAGGCTGGTGGATTGATGTTGGATGGGCTGGTAGTTAGAGTTGGAGGCTGGTTGATTGATGTTGGATGGGCTGGTAGTTAGAGTTGGAGGCTGGTGGATTGATGTTGGATGGGCTGGTAGTTAGAGTTGGAGGCTGGTGGATTGATGTTGGATGGGCTGGTAGTTAGAGTTGGAGGCTGGTTGATTGATGTTGGATGGACTGGTAGTTAGAGTAGGAGGCTGGTGGATTGATGTTGGATGGACTGGTAGTTAGAGTAGGAGGCTGGTTGATTGATGTTGGATGGGCTGGTAGTTAGAGTTGGAGGCTTGTTGATTGATGTTGGATGGGCTGGTCGTCAGAGGAGGAGGCTGGTTGATTGATGTTGGATGGGCTGGTAGTTAGAGTTGGAGGCTGGTTGATTGATGTTGGATGGGCTGGTAGTTAGAGTTGGAGGCTGGTTGAATATTTTTTTTAAAGATTCACGTGTGCGTGTACTCACTAATATTATGTAAATGTGTAGGTGCTCCTTGTAGAAGTGCCATGCCAGTTAATAGGCTAGTTATTGATTCGTTCCTCCCCCATCTCCTTCTGGGTAAGCCGATGTGTATCTGTGTGTGCGCATGTGTGCTTGTGTGTGTGTGTGGGTGGGGGGTGGCTAGTTACACTAGGCTATGGCAGGCAGACAGAGTCGGTGCTCAACCCTGTCACTTTGGCACTAGTCTTTTGTTCCAGCAGAGATCACACAGAGCGATCGGACGGGACTCAGCAGGAAAAGAGGTGAGGCTGGCTCGCTCTTCCTCCTCCTCCCGTTTCTCCTGTCTCCATCGCTCTATCCCTTCATCGCTCCATCCCTCTATCCCTTCATCGCTCCATCCCTCTATCCCTTCATCGCTCCATCCCTCTATCCCTTCATCGCTCCATCCCTCTATCCCTTCATCGCTATATCTCTCCCTTCTTCTCCCTCCTTTCTCTCTCTGCCAAGATCTCCCTCTATTTCCATCTCTTTGCCTCATTCTCTCCTTCCTCTTCTTATTTTCCCTCCCCCTTCTTTGTTTTGCGTCCCTACCTCCCTCTATTCCATCTCTCCCCTCCCCCCACTCTCTTCTGCACTTTCCTTCTGCCTCTTCTATATTTCTCCCTCTCTGTCTGTCTGGGTGTGTGTGCTGCGCCCCAACAGCATTAGCAGCAGTGTGGATGAATCAGTGTGCTATGGGCCATTACTGCTCTAGCCTCTACCTCCGCTTGCTGGACCGTACGGTAAACAGCTTCCAGCAGCTTCTAGATGCATCCTTCCTCAGTCAGGACTAGCTTTAGCTGACTGTATTTTTATGTTTGTATGTTTGTATGTGAGTAGAGAGAGGGAGAGAGAAAGAGATTTATGTTATTTGTTATTCTTTATAATTTTTTTACAATGTATATTGTATACATTATTGCTCTCTCTCTCTCTCTCTACCTCTCTCCCCTCTCTCTCTCTCTCTACCTCTCTCCCCCTCTCTCTCTCTCTCTCTCTCTCCCTCTCTCCCCTCTCTCTCTCTCTCCCTCTCTCTCCCTCTCTCTCTCCTCTCTCTCTCTCTCTCTCTCTCTCTCTCTCTCCCTCTCTCCCCCTCTCTCCCCCTCTCTCCCCCTCTCTCCCCCTCTCTCTCTCCCTCTCTCCCCCTCTCTCTCTCTCCCCCCCCTCTCTCTCTCTCCCCCCCCTCTCTCTCTCTCCCTCTCTCTCCTCCCCCTCTCTCTCTCTCTCTCTCTCTCTACCTCTCTCCCCCCTCTCTCTCTCCCTCACTCTCTCCCTCTCTCTCACTCCCTCTCTCTCTCCCTATCTCCCTCTCTCTCTCTCTCTCTCTCTCTCTCTACCTCTCTCCCCTCTCTCTCTCTCTCTCTCTCTCTCTCTCTCTCTCCCCCTCTCTCTCTCCCCCTCTCTCTCTCTCCTCTCTCTCTCTCTCTCTCTCTACCTCTCTCCCCCTCTCTCTCTCTCTCCCTCTCTCTCTCCCTCTCCCTCTCTCTCTCCCTCTCTCCCTCTCTCTCTCTCTCTCTCTCTCTCTCTACCTCTCTCCCCCTCTCTCTCTCTCTCCCCTCTCTCTCTCTCCCTCTCTCTCTCTCTCTCTCTCTCTCTCTCTCTACCTCTCTCCCCCTCTCTCTCTCTCTCCCTCTCTCTCTCCCTCTCTCTCTCCCTCCCTCTCTCTCTCCCTATCTCCCTCTCTCTCTCTCCCTCTCTCTCTCTCTCTACCTCTCTCCCCCTCTCTCTCTCTCTCTCTCTCTCTCTCTCTCTCTCCCCTC
Source organism: Oncorhynchus tshawytscha (assembly GCF_018296145.1). Lineage (NCBI taxonomy): Eukaryota > Metazoa > Chordata > Actinopteri > Salmoniformes > Salmonidae > Oncorhynchus > Oncorhynchus tshawytscha. Next base: position 89,701,142 of record NC_056441.1, read on the forward strand.
TCTCTCTCCCCCTCTCTCTCTCCTCTCTCTCTCTCTCTCTCTCTCTCTACCTCTCTCCCCCCTCTCTCTCTCTCCCTCTCTCTCTCCCTCTCTCTCTCCCTCCCTCTCTCTCTCCCTATCTCCCTCTCTCTCTCTCTCTCTCTCTCCCCTCTCTCTCTTCTCACTCTCTCCCTCTCTCTCCTCTCTCTATTCTCTCTCTCTTTTTCTCTCTCTCTCCACTCTCTCTCTCTCTCTCCCTCTCCACACCTCTCCCTCTCTCTACCTATCTCTCTCTCTCTCTCTCTCTCTCTCTCTCTCTCAATTCAATTTCACTTTTAGGGGTTTTACTGGCATGGCGGAAACATATGTTAACATTGCCAAAGCAAGTGAACTAGATAATGTACAAAGGTGAAAAAGGTGACAATACAAATGAACAGTAGACATTAAACTCACAAAACTTCCAAAAGAATAAAGACATTTCAAATGTCATATTATGTATATATACAGTGTTGTAATGCTGTGCAAATAGTTAAAGAACACAAGGGAAAATAAACAAGCATACATATGGGTTGTATTTACAATGGTGTTTGTTCTTCACTGGTTGCTCTTTTCTCGTGGCAACAGGTCACAAGTATTGCGGCTGTGATGTCACACTGTGATATTTCACCCAATAGATATGGGAGTTTATCAAAATTGGCTTTGTTTTCTAATTCTTTGTGGGTCTGTGTTTAATCTGAGGGAAATATGTGTCTCTAATATGGTCATACATTTGGCAGGAGGTTTGGAAGTGCAGCTCAGTTTCCACCTCATTTTGTGGGCAGTGAGCACATAGCCTGTCTTCTCTTGAGAGCCATGTCTGCCTACGGCGGCCTTTCTCAATAGCAAGGCTATGCTCACTGGGTCTCTACGTAGTCAAAGATTTCCTTAATTTTGGGTCAGTCACAGTGTTTAGGGCCAAATAGCATTGTAGTTTGCTCTGTTTTTTTGTAAACTCTTTCCAATGATTTCTCATGATTTGATTGGGTCTAATTGTGTTGCTGTCCTGGGGCTCTGTGGGGTGTGTTTGTGTTTGTGAACAGAGCCCCAGGACCACCTTGCTTAGGGGACTCTTCTCCAGGTTATCTCTCTGTAAGTGATGGCTTTGTTATGGAAGGTTTGGGAATTGCTTCCTTTTAGGTGGTCGTAGAATTTAACGGCTCTTTTCTGGATATTGATCATTAATGGGCTCCCAACCATAAAGGACGATGGGTTCTGTAATGGATTCAAGTATTTTTAGCCAGATCATAATTGGTCTGTCGAATTTTATGTTCCTTTTGATGGCATAGAAGGCCCTTCTTGCCTTGTATCTCAGATTGTTCACAGCTTTGTGGAAGTTACCTGTGGCGATATTTAGGCCGAGGGATGTATCGTTTTTTGTGTGCTCTAGGGCAACGGTGTCTAGATGGAATTTGTATTTGTGGTCCCGGCAACTGTCTTACTGAGATTTACTGCCAGGGCCCAAGTCTGACAGAATCTGTGCGGAAGATCTAGGTGCTGCTGTAGGCCCTCCTTGGTTGGGGACAGATCTAGGTGCTGCTGTAGGCCCTCCTTGGTTGGGGACAGATCTAGGTGCTGCTGTAGGCCCTCCTTGGTTGGGGACAGAAGCGCCTGATCATCAGCAAACAGTAAAAATTTGACATAAGATTCTAGTAGGGTGAAGCCGGGTGCTGCAGACTGTTCTAGAGCCCTCTCCAATTCATTGATATATATGTTGAAGAGGGTGGGGCTTAAGCTGCATCCCTGTCTAACCCCACGACCCTGTGGAAAGAAATGTGTTTTTTGCCTATTTTAACCGCAGACTTGTTGTTTGTGCACATGGATTTTATAATGTCTCATGTTTTACCCCCAACACCACTTTCCATCAGTCTGTATAACAGACCCTCGTGACAAATTGAGTCGAAGGCTTTTTTGAAATCAACAAAGCATGAGAAGACTTTGCCTTTGTTTTGGTTTGTTTGGTTGTCAATTAGGGTGTGCAGGGTGAATACATGGTCTGTTGTACGGTAATTTGGTAAAAAGCCAATTTGACATTTGCTCAGTACATTGTTTTCATTGAGGAAGTGTACAAGTCTGCTGTTAGTGATAATGCAGAGGATTTTCCCAAGGTTGCTGTTAACGCATATTCCACGGTAGTTATTGGGGTCAAATTTGTCTCCACTTTGTGGACTGGGGTGATCCATCCTTGGTTCCAAATATTTGGGAAGATGCCAGAGCTAAGGATGATATTAAAATGTTTAAGTATAGCCAATTGGAATTTGTTGTCTGTATATTTGATCATTTCATTGAGGATACCATCAACACCACAGGCCTTTTAGGTTGGAGGGTTTGTATTTTGTCCTGTAGTTCATTCAATGTAATTGGAGACTCCAGTGGGTTCTGGTCGTCTTTAATAGTTGATTCTAAGATTTGTAATTGATCATGTATCTGTTTTTGCTCTTTATGCTTTGTTATAGAGACAAAAAGACCTCTCTCGCTCTGTTTGTGTTTCTCTCTCTCTCTCTCTGTCTCTACAGTGCCCTTATATAACACTATATGCTGAGTGTCTGTGTCTTTTCATATGCAGACTGCTGTGTTTGTGAAAAAGTGTGTCATTGCAGGAGAGGGAGGAAGTGAAGAAGTGTGTCATTGCAGGAGAGGGAGGAAGTGTGTCAGTGCAGGAGAGAGAGGAAGTGTGTCATTGCAGGAGAGGGAGAGGAAGTGAAGAACTGTGTCATTGCAGGAGAGAGAGGAAGTGAAGAAGTGTGTCATTGCAGGAGAGGGAGGAAGTGAAGAAGTGTGTCATTGCAGGAGAGAGAGGAAGTGAAGAAGTGTGTCATTGCAGGAGAGGGAGGAAGTGAAGAAGTGTGTCATTGCAGGAGAGGAGAGGAGAAGTGAAGCAGGAGAGGGAGGAGAAGAAGTGTCATTGCAAGAGGGAGTGTGTCATTGCAGGAGAGGGAGGAAGTGAAGAAGTGTGTCATTGCAGGAGAGGGAGGAAGTGAAGAAGTGTGTCATTGCAGGAGAGGGAGGAAGTGAAGAAGTGTGTCATTGCAGGAGAGGGAGGAAGTGAAGAAGTGTGTCATTGCAGGAGAGAGGAGTGGAAGTCATTGCAGGAGAAGAAGTGAAGAAGTGTGTCATTGCAGGAGAGAGAGGAAGTGTGTCATTGCAGGGAGAGAGGAAGTGAAGAAGTGTGTCATTGCAGGAGAGGGAGGAAGTGAAGAAGTGTGTCATTGCAGGAGAGGGAGGAAGTGAAGAAGTGTGTCATTGCAGGAGAGAGAGGAAGTGCGGACAACGTGTAGGCTGTTATCATTCCTAAATATGGGTCTCACTATCAGTCCTAGAGATCTAAGGACAGGGCCTTATGTTGTGACGTTAGCATTTCTACTAGACTTGTCTGGTTGGTGGTGTTGTTATAGACTGTTGTCGTATTGATCATTACAATCATACAATTACTGTCTTATCAGTCTTCCCATGGACAGATTACAGTGCATGTTTCCATAGCCTCTAGTCTAGTCTATGTCCTGACTCTAGTCTGCTGGTCTGCTCTATGTCCTGACTCTAGTCTGCTGGTCTGCTCTATGTCCTGACTCTAGTCTACTGGTCTGCTCTATGTCCTGACTCTAGTCTACTGGTCTGCTCTATGTCCTGACTCTAGTCTACTGTTCTGCTCTATGTCCTGACTCAAGTCTACTGGTCTGCTCGATGTCCTGACTCTAGTCTGCTGGTCTGCTCTATGTCATGACTAGTCTACTGGTCTGCTCTATGTTCTGACTCTAGTCTACTGGTCTGCTCTATGTCCTGACTCTAGTCTACTGGTCTGCTCTATGTCCTGACTCTAGTCTGCTGGTCTGCTCTATGTCCTGAATCTAGTCTACTGGTCTGCTCTATGTCCTGACTCTAGTCTACTGTTCTGCTCTATGTCCTGACTCTAGTCTGCTGGTCTGCTCTATGTCCTGACTCTAGTCTGCTGGTCTACTCTATGTCCTGACTCTAGTCTACTGGTCTGCTCTATGTCCTGACTCTAGTCTGCTGGTCTACTCTACGTCCTGACTCTAGTCTACTGGTCTGCTCTATGTCCTGACTCTAGTCTACTGGTCTGCTCTATGTCCTGACTCTAGTCTACTGGTCTGCTCTATGTCGTGACTCAAGTCTACTGGTCTACTCTATGTCATGACTCAAGTCTACTGGTCTGCTCGATGTCATGACTAGTCTACTGGTCTGCTCTATGTCGTGACTCTAGTCTACTGGTCTGCTCTATGTCATGACTCTAGTCTGCTGGTCTGCTCTATGTCATGACTCTTGTCTGCTGGTCCGCTCTATGTCCTGACTAGTCTACTGGTCTGCTCTATGTCCTGACTAGTCTGCTGGTCTGCTCTATGTCGTGACTCTAGTCTACTGGTCTGCTCTATGTCATGACTCTGGTCTACTGGTCTGCTCTATGTCGTGACTCTGGTATACTGGTCCGCTCTATGTCATGACTAGTCTACTGGTCTGCTCTATGTCATGACTCTAGTCTGCTTGTCTGCTCTATGTCCTGACTCTAGTCTACTGGTCTGCTCTATGTCATGACTAGTCTACTGGTCTGCTTTATGTCGTGACTCTTGTCTGCTGGTCTGCTCTATGTCATGACTAGTCTACTGGTCTGCTCTATGTCATGACTAGTCTACTGGTCTGCTTTATGTTGTGACTCTGGTATACTGGTCTGCTCTATGTCCTGACTCTAGTCTGCTGGTCTGCTCTATGTCATGACTAGTCTACTGGTCTGCTCTATGTCATGACTCTGGTCTACTGGTCTGCTCTATGTCATGACTAGTCTGCTGGTCTGCTCTATGTCCTGACTCTAGTCTACTGGTCTGCTCTATGCCGTGACTCAAGTCTACTGGTCTACTCTATGTCCTGACTCTAGTCTACTGGTCTGCTCTATGTCCTGACTCTAGTCTGCTGGTCTGCTCTATGTCCTGACTCTAGTCTGCTGGTCTGCTCTATGTCATGACTCTTGTCTGCTGGTCTGCTCTATGTCCTGACTAGTCTACTGGTCTGCTCTATGTCCTGACTAGTCTGCTGTTCTGCTCTATGTCGTGACTCTAGTCTACTGGTCTGCACTATGTCATGACTCTGGTCTACTGGTCTGCTCTATGTCGTGACTCTGGTATACTGGTCCGCTCTATGTCATGACTCAAGTCTACTGGTCTACTCTATGTCCTGACTCTAGTCTGCTGGTCTGCTCTATGTCATGACTCTTGTCTGCTGGTCTGCTCTATGTCCTGACTAGTCTACTGGTCTGCTCTATGTCCTGACTAGTCTGCTGGTCTGCTCTATGTCGTGACTCTAGTCTACTGGTCTGCTCTATGTCATGACTCTGGTCTACTGGTCTGCTCTATGTCGTGACTCTGGTATACTGGTCCGCTCTATGTCATGACTAGTCTACTGGTCTGCTCTATGTCATGACTCTAGTCTGCTTGTCTGCTCTATGTCCTGACTCTAGTCTACTGGTCTGCTCGATGTCATGACTCTAGTCTACTGGTCTGCTCTATGTCGTGACTCTAGTCTGCTGGTCTGCTCTATGTCATGACTAGTCTACTGGTCTGCTTTATGTCGTGACTCTTGTCTGCTGGTCTCCTCTATGTCATGACTAGTCTACTGGTCTGCTCTATGTCATGACTAGTCTACTGGTCTGCTTTATGTTGTGACTCTGGTATACTGGTCTGCTCTATGTCCTGACTCTAGTCTGCTGGTCTGCTCTATGTCATGACTAGTCTACTGGTCTGCTCTATGTCATGACTCTGGTCTACTGGTCTGCTCTATGTCATGACTAGTCTGCTGGTCTGCTCTATGTCCTGACTCTAGTCTACTGGTCTGCTCTATGCCGTGACTCAAGTCTACTGGTTTACTCTATGTCCTGACTCTAGTCTACTGGTCTGCTTTATGTCGTGACTCTGGTATACTGGTCTGCTCTATGTCCTGACTCTAGTCTGCTGGTCTGCTCTATGTCATGACTCTTGTCTGCTGGTCTGCTCTATGTCCTGACTAGTCTACTGGTCTGCTCTATGTCCTGACTAGTCTGCTGTTCTGCTCTATGTCGTGACTATAGTCTACTGGTCTGCACTATGTCATGACTCTGGTCTACTGGTCTGCTCTATGTCGTGACTCTGGTATACTGGTCCGCTCTATGTCATGACTCAAGTCTACTGGTCTACTCTATGTCTTGACTCTAGTCTGCTGGTCTGCTCTATGTCATGACTAGTCTACTGGTCTGCTCTATGTCCTGACTCTAGTCTGCTTGTCCGCTCTATGTCCTGACTCTAGTCTACTGGTCTGCTCGATGTCATGACTCTAGTCTACTGGTCTGCTCTATGTCGTGACTCTAGTCTGCTGGTCTGCTCTATGTCATGACTAGTCTACTGGTCTGCTTCATGTCGTGACTCTAGTCTGCTGGTCTGCTCTATGTCATGACTAGTCTACTCGTCTGCTCTATGTCATGACTAGTCTACTGGTCTGCTTTATGTTGTGACTCTGGTATACTGGTCTGCTCTATGTCCTGACTCTAGTCTGCTGGTCTGCTCTATGTCATGACTAGTCTACTGGTCTGCTCTATGTCATGACTAGTCTCTGGTCTGCTTTATGTTGTGACTCTGGTATACTGGTCTGCTCTATGTCCTGACTCTAGTCTGCTGGTCTGCTCTATGTCATGACTAGTCTACTGGTCTGCTCTATGTCATGACTCTGGTCTGCTGGTCTGCTCCATGTCATGACTAGTCTGCTGGTCTGCTCTATGTCCTGACTCTAGTCTACTGGTCTGCTCTATGTCGTGACTCAAGTCTACTGGTCTACTCTATGTCCTGACTCTAGTCTACTGGTCTGCTTTATGTCTGACTCTGGTATACTGGTCTGCTCTATGTCCTGACTCTAGTCTACTGGTCTGCTCTATGTCGTGACTCTGGTCTACTGGTCTGCACTATGTCATGACTAGTCTGCTGGTCTGCTCTATGTCATGACTCTTGTCTGCTGGTCTGCTCTATGTCGTGACTCAAGTCTACTGGTCTGCTCTATGTCCTGACTAGTCTACTGGTCTGCTCTATGTCCTGACTCTGGTCTACTGGTCTGCTCTATGTCATGACTCTGGTCTGCTGGTCTGCTCCATGTCATGAATCTGGTCTGCTCTATGTCATGACTCTGGTATACTGGTCTGCTCTATGTCATGCCTCTGGTATACTGGTCTGCTCTATGTCATGCCTCTGGTATACTGGTCTGCTCTATGTCGTGACTCAAGTCTACTGGTCTGCTCTATGTCCTGACTCTGGTATACTGGTCTGCTCTATGTCATGACTCTGGTCTGCTGGTCTGCTCTATGTCATGCCTCTGTATACTGGTCTGCTCTATGTCTGACTCTGGTCTGCTCTATGTCATGACTCTGGTCTGCTCTATGTCATGACTCTGGTCTGCTGGTCTGCTCTATGTTGTGACTCAAGTCTACTGGTCTGCTCTATGTCCTGACTAGTCTACTGGTCTGCTCTATGTCCTGACTCTGGTCTACTGGTCTGCTCTATGTCCTGACTCTGGTCTACTGGTCTGCTCTATGTCCTGACTAGTCTACTGGTCTGCTCTATGTCCTGACTCTGGTCTACTGGTCTGCTCCATGTCATGAATCTGGTCTGCTCTATGTCATGACTGTGGTATACTGGTCTGCTCTATGTCATGACTCTGGTATACTGGTCTGCTCTATGTCATGACTCTGGTATACTGGTCTGCTCTATGTCATGACTCTGGTCTGCTCTATGTCATGACTCTGGTCTGCTCTATGTCATGACTCTGGTCTACTGGTCTGCTCTATGTCATGACTCTAGTCTGCTTGTCTGCTCTATGTCCTGACTCTAGTCTACTGGTCTGCTCGATGTCATGACTCTAGTCTACTGGTCTGCTCTATGTCGTGACTCTAGTCTGCTGGTCTGCTCTATGTCATGACTAGTCTACTGGTCTGCTTTATGTCGTGACTCTTGTCTGCTGGTCTCCTCTATGTCATGACTAGTCTACTGGTCTGCTCTATGTCATGACTAGTCTACTGGTCTGCTTTATGTTGTGACTCTGGTATACTGGTCTGCTCTATGTCCTGACTCTAGTCTGCTGGTCTGCTCTATGTCATGACTAGTCTACTGGTCTGCTCTATGTCATGACTCTGGTCTACTGGTCTGCTCTATGTCATGACTAGTCTGCTGGTCTGCTCTATGTCCTGACTCTAGTCTACTGGTCTGCTCTATGCCGTGACTCAAGTCTACTGGTCTACTCTATGTCCTGACTCTAGTCTACTGGTCTGCTTTATGTCGTGACTCTGGTATACTGGTCTGCTCTATGTCCTGACTCTAGTCTGCTGGTCTGCTCTATGTCATGACTCTTGTCTGCTGGTCTGCTCTATGTCCTGACTAGTCTACTGGTCTGCTCTATGTCCTGACTAGTCTGCTGTTCTGCTCTATGTCGTGACTATAGTCTACTGGTCTGCACTATGTCATGACTCTGGTCTACTGGTCTGCTCTATGTCGTGACTCTGGTATACTGGTCCGCTCTATGTCATGACTCAAGTCTACTGGTCTACTCTATGTCCTGACTCTAGTCTGCTGGTCTGCTCTATGTCATGACTAGTCTACTGGTCTGCTCTATGTCCTGACTCTAGTCTGCTTGTCTGCTCTATGTCCTGACTCTAGTCTACTGGTCTGCTCGATGTCATGACTCTAGTCTACTGGTCTGCTCTATGTCGTGACTCTAGTCTGCTGGTCTGCTCTATGTCATGACTAGTCTACTGGTCTGCTTCATGTCGTGACTCTAGTCTGCTGGTCTGCTCTATGTCATGACTAGTCTACTGGTCTGCTCTATGTCATGACTAGTCTACTGGTCTGCTTTATGTTGTGACTCTGGTATACTGGTCTGCTCTATGTCCTGACTCTAGTCTGCTGGTCTGCTCTATGTCATGACTAGTCTACTGGTCTGCTCTATGTCATGACTAGTCTACTGGTCTGCTTTATGTTGTGACTCTGGTATACTGGTCTGCTCTATGTCCTGACTCTAGTCTGCTGGTCTGCTCTATGTCATGACTAGTCTACTGGTCTGCTCTATGTCATGACTCTGGTCTGCTGGTCTGCTCCATGTCATGACTAGTCTGCTGGTCTGCTCTATGTCCTGACTCTAGTCTACTGGTCTGCTCTATGTCGTGACTCAAGTCTACTGGTCTACTCTATGTCCCGACTCTAGTCTACTGGTCTGCTTTATGTCGTGACTCTGGTATACTGGTCTGCTCTATGTCCTGACTCTAGTCTACTGGTCTGCTCTATGTCGTGACTCTGGTATACTGGTCTGCACTATGTCATGACTAGTCTGCTGGTCTGCTCTATGTCATGACTCTTGTCTGCTGGTCTGCTCTATGTCGTGACTCAAGTCTACTGGTCTGCTCTATGTCCTGACTAGTCTACTGGTCTGCTCTATGTCCTGACTCTGGTCTACTGATCTGCTCTATGTCATGACTCTGGTCTGCTGGTCTGCTCCATGTCACGAATCTGGTCTGCTCTATGTCATGCCTCTGGTATACTGGTCTGCTCTATGTCATGCCTCTGGTATACTGGTCTGCTCTATGTCGTGACTCAAGTCTACTGGTCTGCTCTATGTCCTGACTAGTCTACTGGTCTGCTCTATGTCCTGACTCTGGTATACTGGTCTGCTCTATGTCATGCCTCTGGTATACTGGTCTGCTCTATGTCATGCCTCTGGTATACTGGTCTGCTCTATGTCATGACTCTGGTCTGCTCTATGTCATGACTCTGGTCTGCTCTATGTCATGACTCTGGTCTGCTGGTCTGCTCTATGTTGTGACTCAAGTCTACTGGTCTGCTCTATGTCCTGACTAGTCTACTGGTCTGCTCTATGTCCTGACTCTGGTCTACTGGTCTGCTCTATGTCCTGACTCTGGTCTACTGGTCTGCTCTATGTCCTGACTAGTCTACTGGTCTGCTCTATGTCCTGACTCTGGTCTACTGGTCTGCTCCATGTCATGAATCTGGTCTGCTCTATGTCATGACTCTGGTATACTGGTCTGCTCTATGTCATGACTCTGGTCTGCTCTATGTCATGCCTCTGGTATACTGGTCTGCTCTATGTCATGACTCTGGTCTGCTCTATGTCATGACTCTGGTCTGCTCTATGTCATGACTCTGGTATACAGGTCTGCTCTATGTCATGACTCAAGTCTACTGCTCTGGTGTATTAGATGGGTGCATTAGATGGCTGTGTAGCTCTGAGGAGAGAAGATTTAATTTATTTTATAGATGGATTAGCTGATATCCTTGAGGACAGAAAGCAGTGTGATGACACTCCCTGTCTCCCTGTCTCCCTGTGTGATGACACTCTCTGTCTCCCTGTCTCCCTGTCTCCCTGTGTGATGACACTCCCTGTCTCTCTGTCTCCCTGTCTCCCTGTCTCTCTGTCTCCCTGTCTCCCTGTGTGATGACACTCTCTGTCTCTCTGTCGCCCTGTCTCCCTGTCTCTCTGTGTGATGACACTCCCTGTCTCTCTGTGTGATGACACTCCCTGTCTCCCTGTCTCTCTGTCTCCCTGTCTCCCTGTCTCTCTGTCTCCCTGTCTCTCTGTGTGATGACACTCTCTGTCTCTCTGTCTCCCTGTCTTCCTGTCTCTCTGTCTCCCTGTCTCCCTGTGTGATGACACTCCCTGTCTCCCTGTCTCTCTGTCTCCCTGTCTCCCTGTCTCTCTGTCTCCCTGTCTCTCTGTCTCCCTGTCTCCCTGCGTGATGACACTCCCTGTCTCCCTGTCTCTCTGTCTTTCTGTCTCCCTGTCTCCCTGTCTCCCTGTCTCTCTGTCTCCCTGTCTCTCTGTGTGATGACACTCCCTGTCTCCCTGTCTTCCTGTCTTCCTGTCTCCCTGTGTGATGACACTCCCTGTCTCTCTGTCTCCTGTCTCCCTGTGTGATGACACTCCCTGTCTCCCTGTCTCCCTGTCTCTCTGTCTCTCTGTGTGATGACACTCCCTGTCTCCCTGTCTTCCTGTCTCCCTGTGTGATGACACTCCCTGTCTCCCTGTCTCTCTGTCTCCCTGTCTTTCTGTCTCCCTGTCTCCCTGTCTCCCCTGTCTCCCCGTCTCCCTGTCTCTCTGTCTCTCTGTGTGATGACACTCCCTGTCTCCCTGTCTTCCTGTCTTCCTGTCTCCCTGTGTGATGACACTCCCTGTCTCCCTGTCTCTCTGTCTCCCTGTCTTTCTGTCTCCCTGTCTCCCCGTCTCCCCGTCTCCCTGTCTCTCTGTCTCTCTGTGTGATGACACTCCCTGTCTCCCTGTCTTCCTGTCTTCCTGTCTCCTGTGTGATGACACTCCCTGTCTCCCTGTCTCTCTGTCTCCCTGTCTTTCTGTCACCCTGTCTCCCTGTCTCCCTGTCTCTCTGTCTCTCTGTCTCTCTGTGTGATGACACTCCCTGTCTCCCTGTCTTCCTGTCTCTCTGTGTGATGACACTCCCTGTCTCTCTGTCTCCCCGTCTCCCTGTCTCCTGTCTCCCTGTCTCTCTGTGTGATGACACTCCCTGTCTCCCTGTCTTCCTGTCTCCTGTGTGATGACACTCCCTGTCTCCCTGTCTTCCTGTCTCCCTGTGTGATGACACTCCCTGTCTCCCTGTCTTCCTGTCTCCTGTGTGATGATACTCCCTGTCTCCCCGTCTCCCTGTCTCCCTGTGTGATGATACTCCCTGTCTCTCTGTCTCCCTGTCTCCCTGTGTGATGATACTCCCTGTCTCTCTGTCTCCCCTGTCTCCCTGTGTGATGATACTCCCTGTCTCTCTGTCTCCCTGTCTCCTGTCTCCCTGTCTCCCCGTCTCCCTGTCTCCCTGTCTCCCTGTCTCCTGTGTGATGACACTCCCTGTCTCCCTGTCTCTCTGTCTCCCTGTGTGATGACACTCCCTGTCTCCCTGTCTCCCTGTCTCCCTGTCTCTCTGTGTGATGACACTCCCTGTCTCCCGTCTCCCTGTCTCCCTGTGTGATGACACTCCCTGTCTCCCTGTCTCCCTGTCTCCTGTCTCCCTGTCTCTCTGTGTGATGACACTCCCTGTCTCCTGTCTCCCTGTCTCCCTGTCTCCCTGTCTCCTGTGTGATGACACTCCCTGTCTCCCTGTCTCCCTGTCTCCCTGTGTGATGACACTCCCTGTCTCCCTGTCTCCCTGTCTCCCTGTCTCCCTGTGTGATGACACTCCCTGTCTGTCCCTGTCTCCCTGTCTCCCTGTCTCTCTGTCTCCCTGTCTCCCTGTCTCCTGTCTCCCTGTGTGATGACACTCCCTGTCTCCCTGTCTCTCTGTCTCCCTGTCTCTCTGTCTCCCTGTCTCCCTGTCTCTCTGTGTGATGACACTCCCTGTCTCTCTGTCTCCCTGTCTCCCTGTCTCCCTGTCTCCCTGTGTGATGACACTCCCTGTCTCTCTGTCTCCCTGTCTCCCTGTCTCCCTGTCTCTCTGTGTGATGACACTCCCTGTCTCTCTGTCTCTCTGTCTCCCTGTCTTCCTGTCTCTCTGTCTCTCTGTCTCCCTGTCTCCCTGCGTGATGACACTCCCTGTCTCTCTGTCTCTCTGTCTCCCTGTCTCCCTGTCTCCCCGTCTCCCTGTCTCTCTGTGTGATGACACTCCCTGTCTCCCTGTCTTCCTGTCTCCCTGTCTCCCTGTCTCCCTGTGTGATGACACTCCCTGTCTCTCTGTCTCCCTGTCTCCCTGTCTCCCTGTCTCTCTGTGTGATGACACTCCCTGTCTCTCTGTCTCCCTGTCTCCCTGTCTCCCTGTCTCTCTGTGTGATGACACTCCCTGTCTCTCTGTCTCCCTGTCTCCCTGTCTCCCTGTCTCCCTGTCTCTCTGTGTGATGACACTCCCTGTCTCTCTGTCTCTCTGTCTCCCTGTCTTCCTGTCTCTCTGTCTCTCTGTCTCCCTGTCCCTGTCTCCCTGCGTGATGACACTCCCTGTCTCTCTGTCTCTCTGTCTCCCTGTCTCCCTGTCTCCCTGTCTCCCTGTCTCTCTGTGTGATGACACTCCCTGTCTCTCTGTCTTCCTGTCTTCCTGTCTCCCTGCGTGATGACACTCCCTGTCTCCCTGTCTTCCTGTCTTCCTGTCTCCCTGTGTGATGACACTCCCTGTCTCCCCGTCTCCCTGTCTCCCTGTCTCCCTGTGTGATGACACTCCCTGTCTCCCTGTCTTCCTGTCTCCTGCGTGATGACACTCCCTGTCTCTCTGTCTCCCTGTCTCCCTGTCTCTCTGTGTGATGACACTCCCTGTCTCCCCGTCTCCCTGTCTCCCTGTCTCCCTGTCTCTCTGTGTGATGACACTCCCTGTCTCTCTGTCTCCCTGTCTCCCTGTCTTCCTGTCTCTCTGTCTCCCTGTCTCCCTGCGTGATGACACTCCCTGTCTCCCCGTCTCCCTGTCTCCCTGTCTCCTGTGTGATGATACTCCCTGTCTCCCTGTCTCCCTGTCTCTCTGTCTATGACACCTGTGTCTCCCTGTGTGATGACACTCCCTGTCTCCCCGTCTCCCTGTCTCCCCGTCTCCCTGTCTCCCTGTCTCCCTGTGTGATGACACTCCCTGTCTCCCTGTCTTCCTGTCTCCCTGTGTGATGACACTCCCTGTCTCCCTGTCTTCCTGTCTCCCTGTGTGATGACACTCCCTGTCTCCCTGTCTTCCTGTCTCCCTGTGTGATGACACTCCCTGTCTCCCTGTCTCCCTGTCTCTCTGTGTGATGACACTCCCTGTCTCTCTGTGTGATGACACTCCCTGTCTCTCTGTCTTCCTGTCTCCCTGTGTGATGACACTCCCTGTCTCCCTGTCTCCCTGTCTCTCTGTGTGATGACACTCCCTGTCTCTCTGTGTGATGACACTCCCTGTCTCCCTGTCTCCCTGTCTCCCTGTCTCTCTGTGTGATGACACTCCCTGTCTCTCTGTCTCCCTGTGTGATGACACTCCCTGTCTCCCTGTCTCCCTGTCTCTCTGTGTGATGACACTCCCTGTCTCTCTGTCTCCTGTCTCTCTGTCTCCCTGTCTCCCTGTCTCTCTGTGTGATGACACTCCCTGTCTCTCTGTCTCTCTGTCTCCCTGTCTTCCTGTCTCTCTGTCTCTCTGTCTCCCTGTCTCCCTGCGTGATGACACTCCCTGTCTCTCTGTCTCCCTGTCTCCCTGTCTCTCTGTCTCCCTGTCTCTCTGTGTGATGACACTCCCTGTCTCCTTGTGTGTTCTGCGTTCCAGGAAGTAAATGGATTATGTTGCCGTGGTAAAGGGGAATATGAGATGAGGAAGGAGGGGCTGGCTGGGGGACTGGGCTTCCTTCATCGCCACTGACCTGAAAGCAAACACTGGATGTCTGCCAAGTATTCCATTTCACCGTTCCAGTTGTTTTATTCATATCGGTGCAGATGAAGGAAAGCAAATGAGGAGATGAGATGAAGTAGAGGAAGGAGATGAGGAGAGGAAGCCACTTTAGACCATTGAGGTACAGCCATAGTTCTGTTGAGGGAGGACCGCATCATAATTACATTTACTCCACGTATTGAGGTACAGCCATAGTGATGGTTCTGTTGAGGGAGGACCGCATCATAATTACATTATGTTGACTCGTAGTCCACTCTTGTCCTGTTCAGTTGGCTAGTAACTTCCTGTTGACTCTCTCTGTGACTCTCTCTCTCTCTCCTGGTCTATTTAGAGCAGTGTTAGCCTCAGCTTCCTCTATACATGAGTCCATCATGGTTATTTGGCTAGTAACTTCCTGTTCTCTCTCTGTGACTCTCTGTGACGCTCTCTCTCTCTGTCTCTCTCTCTCTCTCTGTGACTCTCTCTCTCCCTCTCCCTCTCTCTCTCTCTCCCTCTCTCTCTCTCCTCTCCCTCTCTCTCTCTCCTCTCTCTCTCTCTCTGTCTGTCTCTCTCTCTCTCTCTCTCTCTGTGACTCTCTCTCTCTGTGACTCTCTCTCTCTCTCTCTGTGACTCTCTCTCCTCTCTCTCTCTCTCTCTCTCTCTCTCTCTCTCCTTGTCTCTCTCTCTCTCTCTCTCTCTCTCTCTCTCTCTCTCTCTCTCTCTCTCTCCTGGTCTATTTAGAACAGTGTTAGCTAAGTGCCTCAACCTCCTGCAATATAAATCAATCATTCACATCAGTTGTACACTGTTAAACTGTTGGGTTATATTGATCTGATCTTATTTACTACTTGTGTTTATGTGACGTGGTGCAAAGGAGGTGATCAAAATATATATATATTTTTAATCAGTGTGATGGTGTGTGGTATTTTGTGTTTGTGTCAGGATTTGTGAGTAGGGTTGTTCTGGCTCTAGCAGGGTGTCACGTTATAAAGAGTCCCCATGCAGGGCTGTTCTGGCTCTGCTCTGACTGGTAAGATGATGCTCTAGCAGGGTGTCACGTTATAAAGAGTCCCCATGCAGGGCTGTTCTAGCTCTGCTCGGACTGGTAAGATGATGCTCTAGCAGGGTGTCACGTTATAAAGAGTCCCCATGCAGGGCTGTTCTAGCTCTGCTCGGACTGGGAAGATGATGCTCTAGCAGGGTGTCACGTTATAAAGAGTCCCCATGCAGGGCTGTTCTGGCTCTGCTCGGACTGGGAAGATGATGCTCTAGCAGGGTGTCACGTTATAAAGAGTCCCCATGCAGGGCTGTTCTGGCTCTGCTCGGACTGGTGAAGATGATGCTCTAGCAGGGTGTCACGTCATAAAGAGTCCCCATGCAGGGCTGTTCTGGCTCTGCTCGGACTGGGAAGATGATGCTCTAGCAGGGTGTCACGTTATAAAGAGTCCCCATGCAGGGCTGTTCTGGCTCTCACACACACACACAACAATATACTGTAATTTGATGTATGCCCCAAGAGACATGTTCACCAGTGGAGACTGCTGAGGGGAGGACGGCTCATAATAATGACTGGAACGGAGTATATGGAATGGCATCAAACGCCATGGAAACCATTCCACTGATTCCACTCCAGCTATTACCATGAGCCCCGTCCTCCTCAATTAAGGCGTCACCAACCTCCTGTGATGTACCGGTGATTTCAGGTCAACCTCGGAGAAGCAGTTTCAACCTCAAGGGTCCTGCTTTGTTAACAATAAAACAACTGTAAAAACATATCCTTCATGCTTGACGGAAGTGTGTGCGTCTGTGTGTTTCAGAGTGAGAATGCCATCCTGAAGGAGAGGGAACTGTCCCTGGAGCTTGCCAGGATAAGGGATGAAGTGGGTAAGTCAATGCCTGCCATGCCAGCTGGATTGCTAGCTGAATGCTATCTGGATTGCTAGCTGAATGCTATCTGGATTGCTATCTGGGTTGCTAGCTGAATGCTATCTGGATTGCTAGCTGAGTTGCTAGCTGAATGCTATCTGGATTGCTAGCTGAATGCTATCTGGATTGCTAGCTGAATGCTATCTGGATTGCTAAATCAAATCTAAATCAAATTTTATTTGTCACATACACATGGTTAGCAGATGTTAATGCGAGTGTAGCGAAATGCTTGTGCTTCTAGTTCCGACAATGCAGTAATAACGAGCAAGTAATCTAACTAACAATTCCCCCAAAAAAACTACTGTCATACACAGTGTAAGGGGATAAAGAATATGTACATAAGGATATATGAATGAGTGATGGTACAGAGCAGCATAGGCAAGATACAGTAGATGATATCGAGTACAGTATATACATATGAGATGAGTATGTAAACCAAGTGGCATAGTTAAAGTGGCTAGTGATACATGTATTACATAAGGATGCAGTCGATGATATAGAGTACAGTATCTACGTATGCATATGAGATGAATAATGTAGGGTAAGTAACATTATATAAGGTAGCATTGTTTAAAGTGGCTAGTGATATATTTACATCATTTCCCATCAATTCCCATGATTAAAGTGGCTGGAGTAGAGTCAGTGTCATTGACAGTGTGTTGGCAGTAGCCACTCAATGTTAGTGGTGGCTGTTTAACAGTCTGATGGCCTTGAGATAGAAGCTGTTTTTCAGTCTCTCGGTCCCAGCTTTGATGCACCTGTACTGACCTCGCCTTCTGGATGGCAGCGGGGTGAACAGGCAGTGGCTCGGGTGGTTGATGTCCTTGATGATCTTTATGGCCTTCCTGTAGCATCGGGTGGTGTAGGTGTCCTGGAGGGCAGGTAGTTTGCCGGATTGCAGGCTAAATGCTAGCTGGATTGCTAGCTGAATGATAACTGGATGCTAGTGGATGATAGTGGATGATAGTGGATGATAACTGGATGCTATAACTGGATCCAACTGGATGCTGGATGCTAATTGGTAGCTGGATTGCTAGCTGGATGCCACATGTTTACGGAAATGGGACATTTTAGGAGATGGGACTATAGACAAGATACATTGAGTGGTTGCCAGCTAGGTAGGGAGATGGTGAGTCACTGGGCTGTGGCAG
Organism: Oncorhynchus tshawytscha; assembly: GCF_018296145.1. Classification (NCBI taxonomy): domain Eukaryota; kingdom Metazoa; phylum Chordata; class Actinopteri; order Salmoniformes; family Salmonidae; genus Oncorhynchus; species Oncorhynchus tshawytscha. The sequence continues at coordinate 89,718,563 of NC_056441.1, forward strand.
CAGGTATGCTACATTACCATGTCATCTATTATACAGAATATGAACCTGTAACGACAGGGCAGGAGCTAGTCTCCCTAGAGAGGGATGGGGCTGGTGAAGGATTCAGGTTAGTCAGGTTACCCTGTCTGATATGTTGGGGGATTCAGGTTAGTCAGGATACAAGGAAAGATTCAGCATATAAATGTTACCCTGTATAAAGGGCACAAGGCGAGACCCAAATGCAGACACAGGAGGCAGATGGTTGAGCTCCGATATTTATTATAACAAAAGGGGTAGGCAAAAGGCAGGTTGGGTACAGGTGAGAGTTCATAAACCAGGTCAGAGTCCAAACAGTACAAGACGGTAGGCAGGCTCGAGGTCAGGACAGACAGGGGTTCAGTAACGAGGTCAGAGTCCAAACGGTACCAGGCTCGAGGTCAGGGTCAGGCAGACGGGCTCAGAGTCAGGACAGACAAGGGTCAAATTCAGGAGGGTGAGAAAAAGAGAGACTGGGAAAAGCAGGAGCTGAGACACAAAAACGCTGGTTGACTTGAGAAACAGGACGAACTGGCAACAGAGAGACAAGAAACACAGGGATAAATACACCGGGGATAATAAGTGACACCTGGAGGGGGGTGGAGACAATCACAAGGACAGGTGAAACAAATCAGGGTGTGGTGACACCCTCTCTGATCAGCATAGTCATGTTGCCCTGTCTGATAGTCATGTTGTCCTGTCTGATAGTCATGTTGCCCTGTCTGATAGTCATGTTGCCCTGTCTGATAGTCATGTTGTCCTGTCTGATAGTCATGTTGTCCTGTCTGATAGTCATGTTGCCCTGTCTCATAGTCATGTTGTCCTGTCTGATAGTCATGTTGCCCTGTCTGATAGTCATGTTGTCCTGTCTGATAGTCATGTTGTCCTGTCTGATAGTCATGTTGCCCTGTCTCATAGTCATGTTGCCCTGTCTGATAGTCATGTTGTCCTGTCTGATAGTCATGTTGCCCTGTCTGATAGTCATGTCGTCCTGTCTGATAGTCATGTCGTCCTGTCTGATAGTCATGTCGTCCTGTCTGATAGTCATGTCGCCCTGTCTGATAGTCATGTCGCCCTGTCTGATAGTCATGTCGTCCTGTCTGATAGTCATGTCGTCCTGTCTGATAGTCATGTCGTCCTGTCTGATAGTCATGTCGTCCTGTCTGATAGTCATGTCGTCCTGTCTGATAGTCATGTCGCCCTGTCTGATAGTCATGTCGTCCTGTCTGATAGTCATGTCGTCCTGTCTGATAGTCATGTTGCCCTGTCTGATAGTCATGTTGTCCTGTCTGATAGTCATGTTGTCCTGTCTGATAGTCATGTTGCCCTGTCTGATAGTCATGTTGCCCTGTCTGATAGTCATGTTGTCCTGTCTGATAGTCATGTTGTCCTGTCTGATAGTCATGTTGCCCTGTCTCATAGTCATGTTGCCCTGTCTGATAGTCATGTTGTCCTGTCTGATAGTCATGTTGCCCTGTCTGATAGTCATGTCGTCCTGTCTGATAGTCATGTCGTCCTGTCTGATAGTCATGTCGCCCTGTCTGATAGTCATGTCGCCCTGTCTGATAGTCATGTCGTCCTGTCTGATAGTCATGTCGTCCTGTCTGATAGTCATGTCGTCCTGTCTGATAGTCATGTCGTCCTGTCTGATAGTCATGTCGTCCTGTCTGATAGTCATGTCGCCCTGTCTGATAGTCATGTCGTCCTGTCTGATAGTCATGTCGTCCTGTCTGATAGTCATGTCGCCCTGTCTGATAGTCATGTTGTCCTGTCTGATAGTCATGTTGTCCTGTCTGATAGTCATGTTGTCCTGTCTGATAGTCCTGTCGTCCTGTCTGATAGTCATGTTGTCCTGTCTGATAGTCATGTTGTCCTGTCTGATAGTCATGTTGCCCTGTCTGATAGTCATGTTGTCCTGTCTGATAGTCATGTTGTCCTGTCTGATAGTCATGTTGTCCTGTCTGATAGTCATGTTGTCCTGTCTGATATTCATGTTGTCCTGTCTGATAGTCATGTTGTCCTGTCTGATAGTCATGTTGTCCTGTCTGATAGTCATGTTGTCCTGTCTGATAGTCATGTTGCCCTGTCTGATAGTCATGTTGCCCTGTCTGATAGTCATGTTGCCCTGTCTGATAGTCATGTTGTCCTGTCTGATAGTCATGTTGTCCTGTCTGATAGTCATGTTGTCCTGTCTGATAGTCATGTTGTCCTGTCTGATAGTCATGTTGTCCTGTCTGATAGTCATGTTGTCCTGTCTGATAGTCATGTTGTCCTGTCTGATAGTCATGTTGTCCTGTCTGATAGTCATGTTGCCCTGTCTGATAGTCATGTTGTCCTGTCTGATAGTCATGTTGTCCTGTCTGATAGTCATCTTGTCCTGTCTGATAGTCATGTTACCCTGTCTGATAGTCATATTGTCCTGTCTGATAGTCATATTGTCCTGTCTGATAGTCATGTTACCCTGTCTGATAGTCATATTGTCCTGTCTGATAGTCATGTTACCCTGTCTGATAGTCATATTGTCCTGTCTGATAGTCATGTTACCCTGTCTGATAGTCATGTTGTCCTGTCTGATAGTCATGTTGTCCTGTCTGATAGTCATGTTGTCCTGTCTGATAGTCATGTTACCCTGTCTGATAGTCATGTTACCCTGTCTGATAGTCATGTTACCCTGTCTGATAGTCATATTGTCCTGTCTGATAGTCATGTTACCCTGTCTGATAGTCATGTTACCCTGTCTGATAGTCATGTTACCCTGTCTGATAGTCATGTTACCCTGTCTGATAGTCATGTTACCCTGTCTGATAGTCATGTTGTCCTGTCTGATAGTCATGTTGTCCTGTCTGATAGTCATGTTGTCCTGTCTGATAGTCATGTTGCCCTGTCTGATAGTCATGTTGTCCTGTCTGATAGTCATGTTACCCTGTCTGATAGTCATGTTACCCTGTCTGATAGTCATGTTACCCTGTCTGATAGTCATGTTACCCTGTCTGATAGTCATGTTACCCTGTCTGATAGTCATGTTGTCCTGTCTGATAGTCATGTTGTCCTGTCTGATAGTCATGTTGTCCTGTCTGATAGTCATGTTACCCTGTCTGATAGTCATGTTACCCTGTCTGATAGTCATATTGTCCTGTCTGATAGTCATGTTGTCCTGTCTGATAGTCATGTTGTCCTGTCTGATAGTCATGTTGTCCTGTCTAGGGTATGAGGTAGTTGGAGTGATTGATTGAAGTACTACATTGCATTTGGAAAGTATTCAGACCCTTTGACTTTTTCCACATTTTGTTACATTACAGCCTTATCCTAAAATGGATTAAGTTAAAAAAATGTCCTCATCAATCTATACACAATACCCCATAATGAGAAAGTGAAAACAGGTTTAAAAAAACAAAACAGAAATACCTTATTTACATAAGTATTCAGACTCTTTGCTATGAGACTCGAAATTGAGCTCAGGTGCATCCTGTTTCAATTGATCATCCTTGAGATGTTTCTACAACTTGATTGGAGTCCACCTGTGGTAAATTCAATTGATTGGACATGATTTGGAAAGGCACACACCTGTCTATATCAGATCCCACAGTTGACAGTTAATTTCAGAGCCAAAACCAAGCCAAGAGGTCGAAGGAATTGTCCGAAGAGATCCGAGACAGGAATCTGTCAAGGCACAGATCTGGGGAAGGGTAACAAAACATGCAACATTGAAGGTCCCCAAGAACGCATTGACCTCCATCATTCTTATATGGAAGAAGTTTGGAATCACCAAAACTCTTCCTAGAGCTGGCTGCCTGGCCAAACAGAGCAATCCGGGGATAAGGAACTTAGTCAGAGAGGTGATCAAGAACCTGATGGTGACTCTGACAGAGCTCCAGAGTTCCTCTGTGGAGATGGGAGAACCTTCCAGAAGGACAACCATCTCTGCAACACTCCACCACTTTGACCTTTATGGAGTTTGCCAGACGGAAGCCTCCCCTCAGTAAAAGGCACATGACAGCCCACTTTTGCCAAAAGATATCTACAAGATTCTTTGGTCTGATGTTACCAAGATTAAACTTTTGGGTCTGAATGCCAAGCGTCATGTCTGGAGGAAACCTGGCACCATCCCAACAGTCAAGCATGGTGGTGGCAGCATCATGCTGTGGGGATGTTTTTCAGCGGCAGGGACTGGGAGACTAGTCTGGATTGAGAGGATGAATGGCGCAAAGTACAGACAGATCCTTCTAACGGGACAACGACCCTAAGCACACAACCAAGACAATGCAGGAGTGGCTTCGGGACAAGTCTCTGAATGTCCTCTAGTGGCCCAGCCAGAGGCCAGAACCCGATCGAACATCTCTGGAGAGTTCTGAAAATAGCTGTGCAGCAACGCTCCCCATCCAACCTGACAGAGCTTGAAAGGATCTGCAGAGAAGAATGGGAGAAACTCTCCAAATACAGGTGTGTCAAGCATGTAGTGTCGTACACAAGACTCAAGGCTGTAAAGGTGCTTCAACAAAGTACTGCGAAAAGGGTCTGAATACTTATGTACATTTTTGCTTTGTCATTGGGGTATTGTGGGGTATGGGGTATTGTGTGTAGATTGATGAGAACCCCCCCCAGAAAGTGTCCTACAGAACAATCAGAAAGGGGATTCATCTGAGAAAATGACTTTACCCCAGTCCTCAGCAGTCCAATCCCTGTACCTTTTGCAGAATATCAGTCTGTCCCTGATGTTTTTCCTGGAGAGAAGTGGTTTCTTTGCTGCCCTTCTTGGTACCAAGCCATCCTCCAAAAGTCTTCGCCTCACTGTGCGTGCAGATGCACTCAAACCTGCCTGCTGCCATTCCTGAGCAAGCTCTGTACTGGTGGTGCCCTGTTCCCGCAGCTGAATGAACTTTAGGAGACGCTCCTGGTGCTTGCTGGACTTTCTTGGGCGCCCTGAAGTCTTCCTCACAACAATTGAACCGCTCTCCTTGAAGTCCTTATGATCCGATAAATGGTTGATTTAGGTGCAATCTTACTGGCAGCAATATCCTTAAGCCCTTTTTGTGCAAAGCAATGATGACGGCATGTGTTTCCTTGCAGGTAACCATGGTTGACAGAGGAAGCACAATGATTCCAAGCACCACCCTCCTTTTGAAGATTACAGTCTGTTATTCAAACTTAGTCAGCATGACAGAGTGATCTCCAGCCTTGTCCACACCTATGTTAACGAGAGAATCACTGACATTATTTTAGCTGGTCATTTTGTGGCAGGGCTGAAGTGCAGTGGAAATATTTTGGGGGGGATTCAGTTCATTTGCATGGCAAAGAGGGACTTTGCAATTAATTGCAATTCATCTGATCACTCATCATAACATTCTGGGGTATATGCAAATTGCCATCATACAAACTGAGGCAGCAAACTTTGTGAAAATTAATATGTGTCATTCTCAAAACTTTTGGCCACAACTTGCCCGAAAGAGAGGAGAAGATGACTCCGTAAAAACTTCCTGTTAAAACCAGGGGTTGGAACCAAAATTATTTTCCAATCGTTTAGTTCTGGACAAAAATATTATTTTTTTGTGTTCCATTCAATTGCTCCAAACTGCAAAATAAAGATCTGAACCGGTTCGAGCCCCAAAAAAGTGCCAGTTTATTTCATTTGTAACGCTCGTCTGAAGAAGAGGACCAAAGTGCAGCGTTGTACGCGTTCCTGATTATTTATTCAAACTGAACATTGATACAAAATAACAAAGTGGAACAAAACGAAACAGTTCTGTGCAAACACACAACACAGAAAACAACCCACAAACCACAGGTGGGAAAAAGCTGCCTAAGTATGATTCTCAATCAGAGACAACGATAGACAGCTGCCTCTGATTGAGAACCATACCCGGCCAAACACAAAGAAATAGAAAACATAGAAATACAGAAACTAGAATGCCCACCCTAGTCACACCCTGGCCTAACCAAAATAGAGAATATAAACCTCTCTATGGCCAAGGCGTGACAGTACCCCCCCCCCACCCCCAAAGGTGCAGACTCCGGCAGCAAAACTTGACTCTAAACACACACTCACACACACACACACACACACACACACACACACACGTCAGCTCAGACAGATCCAACCCCGAATCTCATTGGTTCTGTAATCAAACAGAATCACACCGAATTGTATCGCACGTGTCAAACTCAGGTTTTTCGCCCCTCCCTTGGATTGATGAATTAATACTACTTAGTAAAGACCTCCTCTCACCTGGTTTTCTGAAAGGAAAAAAACTAAATCCGGCAGACACTAAGAGTTTGACACTCCTGCTGTATGGAATCTAGATACATATTGAATCGTCTTGAAAACGTAAAAATCCCTAGTAACTAGACTATCCTTCTTCTCTATGTCTCCCCCTCCCTCAACCCCCCCCCCCAACCCCCAAGCCTCAAGTGTGTCGCGGTGGGAGATTCTGCAGCAGGACAAGGGGGAGTTGGAGCGGAGGTTTGAGCGGGAGCTGGAGGGTCTGCGTGCCCAGCAGCAGAGTGAGCTGGGCCGGCTGGAGGAGAGACTGAGGCAGTATCACAGCCTAGAGATACAGCGCCTGGAGGCCCAACGACAGGAGCAGCTGGAGAGACTGAGGACACAGCAGCTGGAGCAGGTAGGGAGGGATATATACACACACACACACACACACACACACTAGACTACCTGCCGCGGTTACATGCACATACATACATACATACATACATACATACATACATACATACATACATACATACATACATACATACATACATACATACATACATACATACATACATACATACATACATACATACATGCATGCATGCATACATACATGCATGCATACATACATACATACATACATACATACATACATGCACACACACACACACACACACACACATACACACAAACAATAATATACATACATACATACATACATACATACATACATACATACATACATACATACATACATACATACATACATACATACATACATGCATGCATGCATGCATACATACATACATACACACATGCATACATACATACATACACACATGCATACATACATACACACATGCATACACACATGCATACATACACACACGCATACATACACACACACGCATACGCATACATACATACACACATACATACACGCATACATACATACATACATACACGCATACATACATACACACACACACACACACACACAAACAATAATATACATACATACATACATACATACATACATACACACACACACACACACACACACATACATACATGCATGCATGCATACATACATACATACATACATACATACATACATACATACATGCATGCATGCATGCATGCATGCATGCATGCACGCACGCACGCACGCACGCACGCACGCACACACACACACACACACACACACACACACACACACACACACACACACACACACACACACACACACACACACACACACACACACACACACACACAGACAGACAGACAGACAGACAGACAGACAGACAGACAGACAGACAGACAGACAGATAGATAGATAGATAGATAGATAGATAGATAGATAGATAGATAGATAGATAGATAGATAGATAGATAGATAGATAGATAGATAGATAGATAGATAGATAGATAGATAGATAGATAGATAGATAGATAGATAGATAGATACATACATACATACATACATACACACACACATACATACATACATACATACATACATACATACATACATACATACATACATACATACATACAGTGGGGAGAACAAATATTTGATACACTGACGATTTTGCAGGTTTTTGCGGTCTGTAAATGCAAATTAATTACTTAAAAATCATACAATGTGATTTTCTGGATTTTTGTTTTAGATTCCGTCTCTCACAGTTGAAGTGTACCTATGATAAAAATTACAGACCTCTACATGC
>NC_056441.1:89729009-89761509 GCF_018296145.1 Oncorhynchus tshawytscha
ATACCCGCTGCTAACATGCATCCTTTGTCCTAACATGCTAATTGTGATCAGATCTTTTAACTGGGGGTAGATGATTAAAAGAAACACATTGGTGATCAGATCCTCTCCTGCCCATCTCCGGAGGTCGTCAGACATTGTTATCTGGATATCTTACAAGTGTAGACGGATCTAAACAGTGAAACCATTTAAATCATCGTTATACAGGGTAGCCTAGTGGTTAGAGTGTAGAGGCGGCAGGGTAGCCTAGTGGTTAGAGTGTAGAGGCGGCAGGGTAGGCTAGTGGCTAGAGGTAGAGGAGGCAGGGTAGGCTAGTGGCTAGAGTGTAGAGGCGGCAGGGTAGCCTAGTGGCTAGAGTGTAGAGGTGGCAGGGTAGCCTAGTGGCTAGAGTGTAGAGGCGGCAGGGTAGCCTAGTGGTTAGAGTGTAGAGGAGGCAGGGTAGGCTAATGGTTAGAGTGTAGAGGTGGCAGGGTGGCCTAGTGGTTAGAGTGTAGAGGTGGCAGGGTAGCCTAGTGGTTAGAGTGTAGAGGAGGCAGGGTAGCCTAGTGGCTAGAGTGTAGAGGTGGCAGGGTAGCCTAGTGGTTAGAGTGTAGAGGTGGCAGGGTAGCCTAGTGGTTAGAGTGTAGAGGTGGCAGGGTAGCCTAGTGGTTAGAGTGTAGAGGTGGCAGGGTAGCCTAGTGGTTAGAGTGTAGGGGTGGCAGGGTAGCCTAGTGGTTAGAGTGTAGGGGTGGCAGGGTAGCCTAGTGTTTAGAGCGTTGGACTAGTAACCGCAAGGTTGCAAGTTCAAACCCCTGAGCTGACAAGGTAGTTCTGTCCCTGAACAGGCAGTTAACCCTGTTCCTAGGCTGTCATTGAAAATAAGAATTTGTTCTCAACTGACTTGCCTAGTTAAATAAAGGTAAAATACAATTAAAATAATATCTCACTCTAAAACCATTGACAGGTGGCACCATTGACTTTAAAATATACTGAACAAAAAATATAAATGCAACAATTCTACTGAGTTCATATACGAACCATAATCTATGGATTTGACATGATTGGGCAGGGGCTCAGCCACGGGTGGGCTTGGGAGGGCATAGGCCCACCCACTTGGGAGCCAGGCGCATCCACAGTTGAAAAAGCCGGATGTGGAGGTCCTGAGCTGGCGTGGTTACACGTGGTCTGCGTTGTGAGGCCCGTTGGACATACTGCCAAATTCTCTAAAACAACGTTTGGAGGTGGCTTATGGTTGAGAAATGAACATTCAATTATCTGGCAACGGCTCCGGTGGACATTCCTACAGTCAGCATGCCAATTGCCCGCGCCCTCAAAACTTGAGACATCTGTGGTATTGTGTGACAAAACTGCACATTTTAGAGTGACCTGTTATTGTCCCCAGCACAAGGTGCACCTGTGTAATGATCATGCTGTTTAATCAGCTTCTTGATACGCCACACCTGTCAGGTAGATGGATTATCTTGGAAAAGGATAAATGCTCACTGACAGGGATGTAAACAAAGTTTTTCACAAAATTGTAGAGAAATACACTTTTTATAGGTGTATGGAACATTTTGGGGATCTTCAATTTCAGCTCATACATGTTGCGTTAATGTTCAGAAAGGAAGGGACAGACACAGTGGACAGATAACAGACACATTTTACCGTCACGTGTCGACACATTTCTGGAAATGTGTGCACATTCAGAATGGAGACACAATCAAGACAAAGGACCCATGTCAGCACCAGGTATAGACGGGACTTTAGAGTTGATCAATGCTTGCATTATAAATGGGATTCAGTCCCTAGTCATTTCTTGGTTTGCCTTCAGGATGCTCTGGCTCCATACCAGCACATTGAGGAGGATCTGAAGAGCTTGAAGGAAGTTCTTTTAATGAAGAATCAACAGATCCACGAACAGGATGTCAAGATCTCGGAGCTGGAGAGAATGGTAGGCTCAAAATGAATGGTTGTGTCAGAATGGTTATGTGTCAGAATGGTTATCTGTCAGAATGGTTATGTGTCAGAATGGTTATGTGTCAGAATGGTTGTGTGTCAGAATGGTTATCTATCAGAATGGTTATCTATCAGAATGGTTATGTGTCAGAATGGTTATCTATCAGAATGGTTGTGTGTCAGAATGGTTATGTGTCAGAATGGTTATCTATCAGAATGGTTATCTATCAGAATGGTTATGTGTCAGAATGGTTATCTGTCAGAATGGTTATCTGTCAGAATGGTTATGTGTCAGAATGGTTATCTATCAGAATGGTTATGTGTCAGAATGGTTATGTGTCAGAATGGTTGTGTGTCAGAATGGTTATCTATCAGAATGGTTATGTGTCAGAATGGTTATGTGTCAGAATGGTTATGTGTCAGAATGGTTATGTGTCAGAATGGTTATCTATCAGAATGGTTGTGTGTCAGAATGGTTATGTGTCAGAATGGTTATCTATCAGAATGGTTGTGTGTCAGAATGGTTATGTGTCAGAATGGTTATCTATCAGAATGGTTATCTATCAGAATGGTTATGTGTCAGAATGGTTATCTGTCAGAATGGTTATCTATCAGAATGGTTATCTATCAGAATGGTTATGTGAGAACTCAAGTAAATAAGGCAGAGTAACAGAACGAGCATTCATACACCTTTAGAGAGTGGTGGCTTTTTAATTGAGCAGAGAAAGCAGTTGGTTTGATTAACTAAATGGTGTGCTGTGTGTCTGTGTGTGTGTGTGTAATGTTGAATTTAATGTTGGCGCTACTGTCCATGTGTTTTTGAGCAGGCCCAAAAGAACGTGTTCCTGGAGGAAAGGGTGCAGATGTTACAGCAGCAGAATGAAGACCTGAGGGCCAGGATAGATAAGAACCTAGCCATGTCCAGGTAACAGACACCAGCAGAATGAAGACCTGAGGGCCAGGGTAGACAAGAACAGTAGTTTCCAGGTAACAGACACCAGCAGAATGAAGACCTGAGGGCCAGGGTAGACAAGAACCTAGCCATGTCCAGGTAACAGACACCAGCAGAATGAAGACCTGAGGGCCAGGGTAGACAAGAACCTAGCCATGTCCAGGTAACAGACACCAGCAGAATGAAGACCTGAGGGCCAGGGTAGACAAGAACCTAGCCATGTCCAGGTAACAGACACCAGCAGAATGAAGACCTGAGGGCCAGGGTAGACAAGAACCTAGCCATGTCCAGGTAACAGACACCAGCAGAATGAAGACCTGAGGGCCAGGGTAGACAAGAACCTAGCCATGTCCAGGTAACAGACACCAGCAGAATGAAGACCTGAGGGCCAGGGTAGACAAGAACCTAGCCATGTCCAGGTAACAGACACCAGCAGAATGAAGACCTGAGGGCCAGGGTAGACAAGAACCTAGCCATGTCCAGGTAACAGACAGCAGCAGAATGAAGACCTGAGGGCCAGGGTAGACAAGAACCTAGCCATGTCCAGGTAACAGACAGCAGCAGAATGAAGACCTGAGGGCCAGGGTAGACAAGAACCTAGCCATGTCCAGGTAACAGACACCAGCAGAATGAAGACCTGAGGGCCAGGGTAGACAAGAACCCAGCCCACCTGCAGACTCTTTTCAGAGTGTCGTCTGACAACACCTCACCCTTTTAAAGGTGTCCGTTCTGTCTTTTGTTATCTCATAAATGTTGTTTTTTCAACCACTCAACACTCCCCCTCTTCTATCCCTCTTCCACCCTCCCATTCTCTAACCCTTCCCCCTCCCACTCTATCCATCCCCTCTCCTCCACTCTTCCTCCCTCCACCCTCTGTTCCCCCATTTAGACAACTCTCGGAAGAGAACGCCAACCTCCAGGAGTCAATGGAGAAGGAGAGCAACGAGAAGAAACGCTTGAGTCGGAACAACGAGGAGCTTCTGTGGCGTCTGCAGAGCCCTCACATGTCCCCCACCGGCTCCCCCATCCACCGAGGCTCTCCCATCCTCCACTCCTCCAACACCTCCTCCCCTGGTCACCACCGTTCGTCCGCTGGCCCTGGGTCACCCGCACGACCGCACTCCTACCACCAATGAGACGCCTCTCCTCAATCCCCATCGTCTCCATCTCCCTAATCTCCTTTTCCAGACGAGGAGGGGGATGATGGAAGAGCATTTCTTCCTCCCACTACATCCCTTCATCCATCCACTGACTTCATCCATCCACTGACTTCATCCATCCGCTTACTTCATCCATCCACTGACTTCATCCATCCACTGACTTCGTCCATTCACTGACTTCATCCATCCACTGACTTCATCCATCCACTGACTTCATCCATCCGCTTACTTCATCCATTTATTGATTTCATCCATCCACTGACTCCTTCCATCCACTGACTTCATCCATCCACTGACTTCATCCATCCACTGACTTCGTCCATCCGCTGACTCCGTCCATCCACTGACTTCGTCCATCTGCTGACTTCATCCATCCGCTGACTTCATCCATTCATTGATTTCATCCATCCACTGACTTCATCCATCCCCTGACTTCATCCATTCATTGATTTCATCCATCCACTGACTTCATCCATCCACTGACTTCGTCCATCCGCTGACTCCGTCCATCCACTGACTTCGTCCATCTGCTGACTTCATCCATCCGCTGACTTCATCCATTCATTGATTTCATCCATCCACTGACTTCATCCATCCCCTGACTTCATCCATTCATTGATTTCATCCATCCACTGACTTCATTCATCCACTGGCTTCATCCATTTATTGATTTCATCCATCCACTGACTCCTTCCATCCACTGACTTCATCCATCCACTGACTTCATCCATTTATTGATTTCATCCATCCACTGACTTCATCCATCCACTGACTTCATCCATTTATTGATTTCATCCATCCACTGACTTCATCCATCCACTGACTTCATCCATTTATTGATTTCATCCATCCACTGACTTCATCCATCCACTGACTTCATCCATTTATTGATTTCATCCATCCACTGACTTCATCCATCCACTGACTTCATCCATTTATTGATTTCATCCATCCACTGACTTGTCTTGGGAAGTCCCTCTCCCTTTTTTTTAATTTGGAGGACGGAGGAACTTCTTCTTCTACCCACAACGTCTCTCCTTCCATCCATTCATCCCTGGAACTCTGGGACTTTTCATCCATCATTTTTCATCTTTCATTTTTATTCTCTTTATTTAATCAACGTTCTTTTCCCGACGTGGGAGAAATATGTCTCCATCCAGTCAACTCAGAAATGTTTTCCCCTTAGTGCATATTAGTGTCCCTATCTGAGAATAGTTGGCTTCAAAAACTTGCCCAGGTCCAATGTTCCACTACTAGATGGATATAGACACAGGCCAAGGCAACACATCTGTGTGACAAATTCTGAAGTGACAGAACGTGTTTCCCAAGTAAGGACCGAGGGCAGAGCTCTCCTCCATCCCATCTTGTTTGTATCTCCGACCTTCGCGTAATTGTAATATCACAAGGTCTGTGCTCTCGAACCACGGAGGTTTTGAAATGTAGGATTTTTTATTTATTTTTAACCCCTCTCTCTATCAAAAACACCCTGATGCCCCTTTCCTTTTATGAATTCTATCAAGCAGACAGACTGATGTAGAAGAAGGACTCTCTCCGCCATTTTGGATCTCATGGTGCCTACAGTATCTCTCTCCATGTATTTACCTCCAACTGTATCTTCAGCTACTGGTCAGAAACGCAACAATGAATACAAGAAGCGCCTTCGCTGTCCTGCCTTTACTGTCTGCCTTCTGTATACAGTAGGCAGGTCTCTCACCAGCAATATCCTTCTCAAGCCCCCCCCCCCGGGAACTACACAACAGCATTAAGAAACAACTGCATATGTTTTCATAATGTTAGCCTTCATATTAGTGCATATTACATTTACGTGTTAGTCGTTTAGCAGACAGTCTTCTCCAGAGAGACTAACAGGAGCAATTAGGGTTAAGTGCCTTGCTCAAGGGCACATTGGCAGATTTGTTTTTTTTTCTCACCTAGTCAGCTCGGGGGGAGGGGGGGGACCTTTCGGTTACTGGCTCAAGTCTGTTGACCGCTAGGCTACCTGTCGCCCCGCATATGAATAGTTACAGTATATAAGTAAGCAGCAATGAAATTCTACATACCGGTTAAGATCATAAAGTCCTGACGACCCCATTTAATCCAGTTAGCCCTAGACTGCTACTGAGCCACATGGCGGATCAATGTTGGACACAGAAATCTACCGACCTAACACTGACGCTGTCCTAGAAAGACTGGGATCGGCAAGGCATCTGTTCAGTGCATTAGTTGAGGGTCACTGTAGGGCTGTGCAGTACTTTAGGGTCTTTAGACAGTAGTACTGTGTAGTACTTTAGGGTACATAGACAGTAGTACTTTAGGGTCCATAGACAGTAGTGCTGTGCAGTACTTTAGTTGAGGGTCACTGTAGGGCTGTGCAGTACTTTAGGGTCCATAGACAGGGGTACTGTGCAGTACTTTAGGGTCCATAGACAGTAGTACTGTGTAGTACTTTAGGGTCCATAGACAGTAGTACTGTGTAGTACTTTAGGGTCCATAGACAGTAGTACTGTGCAGTACGTTAGGGTACATAGACAGTAGTACTGTGTAGTACTTTAGGGTCCATAGACAGTAGTACTGTGTAGTACTTTAGGGTCCATAGACAGTAGTACTGTGTAGTACTTTAGGGTCCATAGACAGTAGTACTGTGTAGTACTTTAGGGTCCATAGACAGTAGTACTGTGTAGTACTTTAGGGTCCATAGACAGTAGTACTGTGTAGTACTTTAGGGTCCATAGACAGTAGTACTGTGCAGTACGTTAGGGTACATAGACAGTAGTACTGTGTAGTTCTTTACTTTAGAGTTAAATTCACAGTTGGGATGTACATTACGTAGGACAGTCTTCTGCCTGTATTGGACCATGTCAGACTGCCTCTCTACAATCCTCCCCATCTGTCTTCAGACTACAACGCCTCTACTCTCATTTCGCCTCGTCTTTCCTGTTTACATAGAGGATTTACAACAACCCAGAGAATCATGTTGAACTGCTTTACATAGAGGATTTACAACAACCCAGAGAATCATGTTGAACTGCTTTACATAGAGGATTTACAACAACCCAGAGAATCATGTTGAACTGCTTTACATAGAGGATTTACAACAACCCAGAGAATCATGTTGAACAGCTTTACATAGAGGATTTACAACAACCCAGAGAATCATGTTGAACTGCTTTACATAGAGGATTTACAACAACCCAGAGAATCATGTTGAACTGCTTTACATAGAGGATTTACAACAACCCAGAGAATCATGTTGAACTGCTTTACATAGAGGATTTACAACAACCCAGAGAATCATGTTGAACTGCTTTACATAGAGGATTTACAACAACCCAGAGAATCACGTTGAACTGCTTTACATAGAGGATTTACAACAACCCAGAGAATCATGATGAACTGCTTTACATAGAGGATTTACAACAACCCAGAGAATCATGTTGAACTGCTTTACATAGAGGATTTACAACAACCCAGAGAATCATGTTGAACTGCTTTACATAGGGGATTTACAACAACCCAGAGAATCATGTTGAACTGCTTTACATAGAGGATTTACAACAACCCAGAGAATCATGTTGAACTGCTTTACATAGAGGATTTACAACAACCCAGAGAATCATGATGAACTGCTTTACATAGAGGATTTACAACAACCCAGAGAATCATGTTGAACTGCTTTACATAGAGGATTTACAACAACCCAGAGAAGCATGTTGAACTGCTTTACATACAGGATTTACAACAACCCAGAGAATCATGTTGAACTGTTTTACATAGAGGATTTACAACAACCCAGAGAATCATGTTGAACTGCTTTACATAGAGGATTTACAACAACCCAGAGAAGCATGTTGAACTGCTTTACATACAGGATTTACAACAACCCAGAGAATCATGTTGAACTGTTTTACATAGAGGATTTACAACAACCCAGAGAATCATGTTGAACTGCTTTACATAGAGGATTTACAACAACCCAGAGAATCATGTTGAACTGACAATCAAAATATGTTTTCTCTGATGACATTTGTAACATTTGTAACCAAGGATCTCACTCACTGTAAAGCATGGTGGTGTAGCTGTCTTCCTGTTTTGTTCCCAACGACCTGGTTGTGGGGTATCCCCATTCTTAGGGACTCCCACCCACCCAGACAGTCATACAGTATGTCAGTAGGAAAATGAATTGAAGTGGATTGTGTCTAGCGAAAGGTTTGACTAACTGTTGTCAAAGAAGTGCAAGCACACCTCTGGTTACCTCTTTTTGAAATTAAAGTGTTGCAGATGAATAGAAGATAGAGACTCTGTGGTTGAATAGAAGATAAAGACTCTGTGGTTGATAGAAGATAGAGACTCTGTGGTTGAATAGAAGCTAGAGACTCTGTGGTTGAATAGAAGATAGAGACTGTGTGGTTGATAGAAGATAGAGACTGTGTGGTTGATAGAAGATAGAGACTGTGGTTGAATAGAAGATAGAGACTGTGGTTGATAGATGATAGAGACTGTGTGGTTGATAGAAGATAGAGACTGTGGTTGAATAGAAGATAGAGACTCTGTGGTTGATAGATGATAGAGACTCTGTGGTTGATAGAAGATAGAGACTCTGTGGTTGATAGAAGATAGAGACTCTGTGGTTGAATAGAAGATAGAGACTGTGTGGTTGATAGAAGATAGAGACTGTGGTTGATAGATGATAGAGACTGTGGTTGATAGAAGATAAAGACTCTGTGGTTGATAGAAGATAGAGACTCTGTGGTTGATAGAAGATAGAGACTGTGGTTGAATAGAAGATAGAGACTCTGTGGTTGATTAGAAGATAGAGACTCTGTGGTTGAATAGAAGATAGAGACTCTGTGGTTTAATAGAAGATAGAGACTCTGTGGTTGAATAGAAGATAGAGGCTCTGTGGTTGAATAGAAGATAAAGACTCTGTGGTTGATAGAAGATAGAGACTCTGTGGTTGATAGAAGATAGAGACTGTGGTTGATAGAAGATAGAGACTCTGTGGTTGATAGAAAATAGAGACTATGTGGTTGAATAGAAGATAGAGACTCTGTGGTTGAATAGAAGATAGAGACTGTGTGGTTGATAGAAGATAGAGATTGTGGTTGATAGAAGATAGAGACTCTGTGGTTGAATAGAAGATAGAGACTCTGGGGTTGAATAGAAGATAGAGACTCTGTGGTTGAATAGAAGATAGAGACTCTGTGGTTGATAGAAGATAGAGACTGTGGTTGAATAGAAGATAGAGACTCTGTGGTTGATAGATGATAGAGACTCTGTGGTTGATAGAAGATAGAGACTCTGTGGTTGATAGAAGATAGAGACTCTGTGGTTGATAGAAGATAGAGACTGTGGTTGATAGAAGATAGAGACTCTGTGGTTGATAGAAAATAGAGACTCTGTGGTTGAATAGAAGATAGAGACTCTGTTTGAATAAAAGATAGAGACTCTGTGGTTGATAGAAGATAGAGACTCTGTGGTTGAATAAAAGATAGAGACTCTGTGGTTGATAGAAGATAGCGACTCTGTGGTTGAATAGAAGATAGAGACTCTGTGGTTGAATAGAAGATATAGACTCTGTGGTTGAATAGAAGATAGAGACTCTGTGGTTGAATAGAAAATAGAGACTCTGTGGTTGAATAGAAGATAGAGACTCTGTGGTTGATAGAAGATAGAGACTCTGTGGTTTATAGAAAATAGAGACTCTGTGGTTGATAGAAGATAGAGACTCTGTGGTTGATAGAAGATAGAGACTCTGTGGTTGATAGAAGATAGAGACTCTGTGGTTGATAGACGATAGAGACTGTGGTTGATAGAAGATAGAGACTCTGTGGTTGATAGAAAATAGAGACTGTGGTTGAATAGAAGATAGAGACTGTGGTTGAATAGAAGTTAGAGACTGTGTGGTTGATTAGAAGATAGAGACTCTGTGGTTGAATAGAAGATAGAGACTGTGGTTGAATAGAAGATAAAGACTCTGTGGTTGATAGAAGATAGAGACTCTGTGGTTGATAGAAGATAGAGACTCTGTGGTTGATAGAAGATAGAGACTCTGTGGTTGAATAGAAGATAGAGACTGTGTGGTTTATAGAAAATAGAGACTATGTGGTTGAATAGAAGATAGAAACTCTGTGGTTGAATAGAAGATAGAGACTCTGTGGTTGAATAGAAGATAGAGACTCTGGGGTTGAATAGAAGATAGAGACTCTGTGGTTGAATAGAAGATAGAGACTCTGTGGTTGATAGAAGATAGAGACTGTGGTTGAATAGAAGATAGAGACTCTGTGGTTGATAGATGATAGAGACTCTGTGGTTGATAGAAGATAGAGACTCTGTGGTTGATAGAAGATAGAGACTGTGGTTGATAGAAGATAGAGACTCTGTGGTTGATAGAAAATAGAGACTCTGTGGTTGAATAGAAGATAGAGACTCTGTTGTTGAATAAAAGATAGAGACTCTGTGGTTGATAGAAGATAGCGACTCTGTGGTTGAATAGAAGATAGAGACTCTGTGGTTGATAGAAGATAGAGACTCTGTGGTTTATAGAAAATAGAGACCCTGTGGTTGATAGAAGATAGAGACTCTGTGGTTGATAGAAAATAGAGACTCTGTGGTTGATAGAAGATAGAGACTCTGTGGTTGATAGAAAATAGAGACTCTGTGGTTGAATAGAAGATAGAGACTCTGTGGTTGAATAGAAGGTAGAGACTCTGTGGTTGAATAGAAGGTAGAGACTCTGTGGTTGAGTATAAAGATAGAGACCCTGTGGTTGAATAGAAGATAGAGACCCTGTGGTTGAATAGAAGATAGAGACTCTGTGGTTGAATAGAAGATAGATACTCTGGTTGATAGAAGATAGAGACTCTGTGGTTGATAGAAAATAGAGATTCTGGTTGAATAGAAGATAGAGCCTGTGTGGTTGATAGAAGATAGAGACTGTGGTTGATAGAAGGTAGATACTCTGGTTGAATAGAAGATAGAGACTGTGTGGTTGATAGAAGATAGAGACTGTGGTTGATAGAAGGTAGAGACTCTGTGGTTGAATAGAAGATCGAGACTCTGTCGGCTGCGTCCTAAAGTAGTGCACTATAAAGGGTGCCATTTCGGACCGCGCCCTGTACTCCCATTCAGGTCCCTTGAAGGAAAAGCCATGTGTAGTGTTCTCACTCCGTACGTCATTCAGCATGATGGATTAATGCGTTCTTAGGCGAACCCTGTGGTATAACCTACACGTCCCCTTGAAATACATTGAACATGTGACCTACCACTCTCTGAATGGTACTGACGTGTTGAGAATCACATTGAAAAGGCTAAGGAGTTGATCCAGATTGATGTACGGGTTACATTAGTATCATAGTTGTTTTCCTGCAGCCCCAGGCCTTGGCACTGATGATGCCTGCATTTATTACGTCTGTATTAGTTAGGTCTGTGATCCTGCAAGTGGCTGTGTTTACACAGGCAGCCCATTCTGATCTTTTAGTGGCTGTGTTTACACAGGCAGCCCATTCTGATCTTTAGTGGCTGTGTTTACACAGGCAGCCCATTCTGATCTTTAGTGGCTGTGTTTACACAGGCAGCCCATTCTGATCTTTAGTGGCTGTGTTTACACAGTCCGTCCATTCTGATATTTTGCACTATTATTGACAAATGAACTGATCTGATTGGTCAAAAGACCAATTAGTGAATAGAATATCAGAATTGGGTTATCCTGTGTAAATTCAGCCAATGATGAGGCAAACCTCACGGGATACATTTACTGATCTGAAGTGAACGTTCTAGAAGAATGTTCTGGTACCAGTCTGTTGTTTATTTATTTACACATCGTAACCATGGTGAATCTACTCTTGTTGTCACTCTCTGTCCAAGTGTACTTATCATTGCATCTATTTGCGATCAACTCAACAAAAAAAAAACACAACAAAAAAATGGATTTGCTTTCTTTCTTGCGTAGCCTTGCGTCTCTGTGTGAGTCAAACGTTTTTTGGTGTTGAGATCCACAAGTGACATCTAGGCAGCTGTGGAAAATCCATCGTGACTTTCATTCTCATTTTCTCCATCTCACTGGATCTTTGTCTTGTCATAATACTAGCTAACCAGGAAGTCTAGTTTGGGAAAAAAATTGTTCAATGGAGTATGATTATGAATGATTATTCACGATGAATATTGTAAAACAGGAACCATTGTATTCATTGTATTGAACTGTGATACCTCTTGTCTCAAATCAGAGATCAATCTCAGGTCTTGAAGGAAATTCATGACTCATAACAGAAAGCCAAGAGACTGCCATTTATTAATTTAAACATTTTATTTTACATTTATTCATGATTTTTAAATGTGTTATTGTATTTTTTTTTTTTTTGTGGGTTTTGTATTGTGACAACATATTTAAACCATGTTGTAAAATGTCTACCGGATGTAAAGTATCATACAGTATTTATTATTTTTAATTTAAGGATTTGTTTAACAACACTTAGCAATGTAAAAAATAAAATAATATTAGTTGATTCAGAGTTAGATGATGTGGTGTAGAAAACCACCACTTTCCCTTGTATAGAATGTCCTATTTACACTGTGTCAATGTAAGCATTTGAAGCAGAGTAACACCGATATCTGAATGATGATGATATCTACCTAGATATAGATATAGCAGAATAGATGTAGACATAGTAGAACTAGAGTAGTTTGACTGCATGGCTGCAGAGGAGACGATGCCTCCCCAGATACCCTTACCAGAGGTTAGCCCTTTGAGCTAAAAGGCTGATAGCTCAGTAACTGGTTGGTTACATAGGGAAAAGGTAAAGGAAGGTTAACCCTTCAGGCTAAAGGCCGATAGTAACTGGGTTAGTAACTGGTTGGTTACATAGGGAAAAGGTAAAGGAAGGTTAACCCATCAGGTTTAAAGGCCGATAGTAATTGGTTAGTAACTGGTTGGTTACATATGAGATTTATCTAGAAACTTTACTGTTCTTCAGGTTTGAACAGAAGTGCATTGATTGAATCTTTATGTTCCTTCCATTCTAGAACAGAAGGTTGACCATTATGACCAATGTACTCTAGAACTCTTTAATGTTCCTTCCATTCTAGAACAGAAGGTTGGGTTCCCAGTAGATGTACTCTAGAACTCTTTAATGTTCCTTCCATTCTAGAACAGAAGGTTGGGTTCCCAGTAGATGTACTCTAGAACTCTTTAATGTTCCTTCCATTCTAGAACAGAAGGTTGGGTTCCCAGTAGATGTACTCTAGAACTCTTTAATGTTCCTTCCATTCTAGAACAGAAGGTTGGGTTCCCAGTAGATGTACTCTAGAACTCTTTAATGTTCCTTCCATTCTAGAACAGAAGGTTGGGTTCCCAGTAGATGTACTCTAGAACTCTTTAATGTTCCTTCCATTCTAGAACAGAAGATTGGGTTCCCAGTAGATGTACTCTAGAACTCTTTAATGTTCCTTCCATTCTAGAACAGAAGGTTGGGTTCCCAGTAGATGTACTCTAGAACTCTTTAATGTTCCTTCCATTCTAGAACAGAAGGTTGGGTTCCCAGTAGATGTACTCTAGAACTCTTTAATGTTCCTTCCATTCTAGAACAGAAGGTTGGGTTCCCAGTAGATGTACTCTAGAACTCTTTAATGTTCCTTCCATTCTAGAACAGAAGGTTGGGTTCCCAGTAGATGTACTCTAGAACTCTTTAATGTTCCTTCCATTCTAGAACAGAAGGTTGGGTTCCCAGTAGATGTATTCTAGAACTCTTTAATGTTCCTTCCATTCTAGAACAGAAGGTTGGGTTCCCAGTAGATGTACTCTAGAACTCTTTAATGTTCCTTCCATTCTAGAACAGAAGGTTGTGTTCCCAGTAGATGTACTCTAGAACTCTTTAATGTTCCTTCCATTCTAGAACAGAAGGTTGGGTTCCCAGTAGATGTACTCTAGAACTCTTTAATGTTCCTTCCATTCTAGAACAGAAGGTTGTGTTCCCAGTAGATGCATATCTAATGAGGGGTTGGTGTCTCACATGTTGATGTTGATACCTTAGTTATTGCTATTGTTTTACGTGATATTAATATTTTATATTAATTTTGTTGTAAAGATTGTATGGAATTCTTCTCCAGCACAGGTTCTGCCATGTTGTTGATCTGAAAGCATGTCTCTTCAATAAGTGTGTCTTTTTGTTTTTTATAAAGAACTTGGTTTCATATTTGTTTGGATGGTAGAAGTTAAACATTGTGGTTTTTATTATGAGACACTAATGTCTGTATATGTGGCACTTTGGATTGAAGTATTAAAATATAATGGGGGAAAATAAGACTTTGTAAATATAGTGTTTGCTTTTTCCCCCACAGATACAGCAGTTATGTACTCTAGTATACATTAGACCGTGCGGATGGCTCTACCACATAATGCTTTTGCCATTAGACTTCCTGGATAGGTGTGAATACCAGCCATTTCACTTCCTGGGTAGGTGTGAATAACAGCCATTTCACTTCCTGGATAGGTGTGAATAACAGCCATTTCACTTCCTGGATAGGTGTGAATAACAGCCATTTCACTTCCTGGATAGGTGTGAATAACAGCCATTTCACTTCCTGGATAGGTGTGAATAACAGCCATTTCACTTCTTGGATAGGTGTGAATAACAGCCATTTCACTTCTTGGATAGGTGTGAATAACAGCCATTTCACTTCCTGGATAGGTGTGAATAACAGCCATTTCACTTCCTGGATAGGTGTGAATAACAGCCAGTTCACTTCCTGGATATGTGTGAATAACAGCCATTTCACTTCCTGGATAGGTGTGAATAACAGCCATTTCACTTCCTGGATAGGTGTAAATAACAGCCATTTCACTTCCTGGATAGGTGTAAATAACAGCCATTTCACTTCCTGGATAGGTGTAAATAACAGCCATTTCACTTCCTGGATAGGTGTAAATAACAGCCATTTCACTTACTGGATAGGTGTGAATAACAGCCATTTCTGCCATGTTACTTTCACCTATCCAGTCCTATCAGATCTGTGAAGGAGGGCAAAAGGGTAGGGAAGATGCAACACTGCCTCTCTGTGACCCCTCATTTCCTCTGCATGAAGTGGCTGACCATCTCTATGGGCAGAGGGAAGATGATGGTGGTGAGGGTCTGGAGGTATCTCAGCTGGAGGCCTGATGGAGACTCAGCGATGACTAGAGACGCCTCCTTCAGGGCCCGAGAGGCGTTCATCTCCCCCTCTGCCGTTATCACCTAGAGAGAGGTGGGGGGGAGGTACGGAAACATACAGATAGATTATCAGTATGGAGAAACATTCATCTCCCCCTCCGCTGCTATCACCTAGAGAAGATGGAGGAGGAGATAGATTGTCAGTATGGAGAAACATTAATCTCCCCCTCCGCTGCTATCACCTAGAGAGAGGGAGGAGGAGATAGATTGTCAGTATGGAGAAACATTCATCTCCCCCTCCGCTGCTATCACCTAGAGAGAGGGAGGAGGAGATAGATTGTCAGTATGGAGAAACATTCATCTCCCCCTCCGCTGCTATCACCTAGAGAAGAGGGAGGAGGAGATAGATTATCAGTATGGAGAAACATTCATCTCCCCCTCCGCTGCTATCACCTAGAGAAGAGGGAGGAGGAGATAGATTATCAGTATGGAGAAACATTCATCTCTCCCTCCGCTGCTATCACCTAGAGAAGAGGGACAAGATGGTTGAAAACGTTTACCATTAAATGAGTGTATTTATTTCACATTTCAGTTGACTGTCCTCTACAGGGTCTCCTCACCTTCGCCCTGGCCTCACGGCTAGCTTCTGCCTCTGCAGCCATGGCTCTCTGCAGCTGGTGGGGCAGCTTCACGTCTTTAATCTCCACACGCTCCACCTTGATACCCCACGGGTCAGTGGCCTCGTCCAGAGACTCCTATGGAGGGGGGGGGGTCAGCAAACAGAGAAACATTAGCCAGGCCAGAGCTATTATACAGCTAATGAAATAGCTACACCTACTAGTGTATTTGTCCAGAACAGGTGAGTTCGATGTGGGATTAGGCTCTATTCATCCACAACAGGTAAGGGACAGATCGAAATGTACTGGTCAGGGTGTATTTAAAATAAATGCACCACCCCCCCCTTCCCCAACTATAAAAATATTTTCACTTGACCCTCCCCTTGTACTGTCACATAAATTGAACACCCTCCTCCTCATAGAAATAACTCAAAATAATGTTGAAGGCCACAAATAACAATAACTGGAGCAATCCTGTGGCCTTTAAACAAGGATATGCTTTGTGGCACAGGTGATGCCACGCAGGGCTACGGCCAGAAGGTTGAGGGTTTGCCGACAACCACAGATGAGCTCATTCTCCCTGCCTGTTTCATTACTTCATGATCAGAGCCAGATGCAGACAGTTATCAGCTAGGGGGGGAATAAAACATGTTGATATTTATAATTATATAAAATACACTACATTACCAAAAGTATGTGAACTCCTGCTCGGTGAACATCTCATTCCAAAACCATGGGCATTAATATGGAGTTGGTCCCCCCTTTGCAGCTATAACAGCCTCCGCTCTTCTGGGAAGGCTTTCCACTAGATGTTGGAACATTGCTGCCATAACAGCCTCCACTCTTCTGGGAAGGCTTTCCACTAGATGTTGGAACATTGCTGCAAGGGACTTGCTTCCATTCAGTCACAAGAGCATTAGTGAGGTCGGGAACACTGATGTTGGACGATTAGGCCTGGCTCGCAGTTTGCGTTACAATTCATCCAAAAGGTGTTAGATGGGGTTGAGGTCAGGGCTCTGTGCAGTCAAGTTCTTCCACACCAATCTCGACAAACCATTTCTGTATGGACCTCGCTTTGTGCATGGGGGCAATGTCATACTGAAACAGGAGAAGTTATTCCCCAAACTGTTGCCACAAAGTTGGAAGCACAGAATCGTCTAGAATGTTATTGTATGCTGTTGCATTAAGATTTCCCTTCACTGGATCTAAGGGGCCCGAACCATGAAAAACAGCCCCAGACCATTATTGTTCCTCCACCAAACTTTAAAGTTGGCAATATGCATTCGGGCAGGTGCATTCCTAGCATCTGACAAACCCAGATTCCTCCATTGGACTGCCAGATGGTGAAGCGTGATTTATCACTCCAGAGCGTTTCCACTGCTCCAGAATCCAATGGCGGCGATCTTTACGCTCCAGACGATTCTTGGCATTGCGTGTGGCGATCTTAGGCTTGTGTGCGGCTGCTCGGCCACGGAAACCCATTTCATGAAACTCAATTATTGTGCTGACGTCGCTTCCAGAGGCAGTTTTGAACTCAGGGACAGATGTTTTTTTAGGTGCTTCAGCACTCGGCACTAACGATATGTGAGATCGTGTGGCCTACCACTTCGCAGCTGAGCCGTTGTTGCTCCTTGACTTTCCCACTTCACAATAATAGCTCTTACAGTTCACCGGGGAAGCTCTAGCTTAAAATAACTTATATACATTATACATTATATACAAATAACGCAAAAAAAACATACGTAATAGCACAGTTGGTTACGGGATCGTACAAAACAGCAGCCATTCTTAAAAGTCAGTATCACGAGTAAAAATACAGACAGACTTGCCCGTTTAATGTGCCTTCCTAGACCTTATAAACGGTTGAGAGTAGATCCACCCTCGGATTCAAAATCAAATTATTCAAATGCCATTTTCACTGCAGCCTAGAGTATAATTTTGGTCTCACTTGAAAACAATAATAGTTATTAATTATATTGTGGTGTTGTAGGCTACTATAGTCCTGGTTGGTAGGATAATTGTATTGTGGTGTTGTAGGCTACTATAGTTCCTGGTAGGATAATTGTATTGTGGTGTTGTAGGCTACTATAGTCCAGGTAGGATAATTGTATTGTGGTGTTGTAGGCTACTATAGTCCAGGTAGGATAATTATATTGTGGTGTTGTAGGCTACTATAGTCCTGGTAGGATAATTATATTGTGGTGTTGTAGGCTACTATAGTCCAGGTAGGATAATTGTATTGTGGTGTTGTAGGCTACTATAGTTCCTGGTAGGATAATTGTATTGTGGTGTTGTAGGCTACTATAGTCCTGGTAGAATAATTGTATTGTGGTGTTGTAGGCTACTATAGTCCAGGTAGGATAATTATATTGTGGTGTTGTAGGCTACTATAGTCCAGGTAGGATAATTATATTGTGGTGTTGTAGGCTACTATAGTCCAGGTAGGATAATTATATTGTGGTGTTGTAGGCTACTATAGTCCAGGTAGGATAATTATATTGTGGTGTTGTAGGCTACCATAGTCCTGGTAGGATATTTGTATTGTCCCTAAACACGACCAATAGGGGAGCTTTCTGACCTGTGTGTTTCATGTCTTCACTGTTCCTCTGGGTTCATATTGAAAATGGATGCAGCTTCGAGTGTTTTTATATGTGGTATTTATTGTTAGTCTATTGCAGATCTGGACAAACTATTCACCTACCACTATTGTCACTATGAATGGTGGATAGCGGGCAGGATAGACCGTTAGACTATATTGTCACTATGAATGGTGGATAGAGGGCAGGATAGACCGTTAGACTATATTGTCACTATGAATGGTGGATAGAGGGCAGGATAGACCGTTAGACTATATTGTCACTATGAATGGTGGATAGAGGGCAGGATAGACCGTTAGACTATATTGTCACTATGAATGGTGGATAGAGGGTAGGATAGACCGTTAGCCTGGTGGACTATATTGTCACTATGAATGGTGGATAGAGGGCAGGATAGACCGTTAGACTATATTGTCACTATGAATGGTGGATAGAGGGTAGGATAGACCGTTAGACTGGTGGACTATATTGTCACTATGAATGGTGGATAGCGGGCAGGATAGACCGTTAGACTGGATTACTATATTGTCACTATGAATGGTGGATAGAGGGCAGGATAGACTGGTGGACTATATTGTCACTATGAATGGTGGATAGAGGGCAGGATAGACCGTTAGACTGAGGTCATAAGCGAAGAACCTTGATTTAGAGGAGGAGCAAGCAGATGAGGAAATGTGACTAGGATGGAAGACATTATATAGTAAAACCTGTAGAAGAGTGAATGTTAACCGGGGAAGAAAACGCACTCAACTCTCCTCTGTGCCCAATAACAAACCACTCAACCCCCCCTCTGCCCAATAACAAACCACTCAACCCCCTCTGCCCAATAACAAACAACTCAAACTTCCCCTTTGCCCAATAACAAACCACTGCCCAATAACAAAACCCTCCCCTGTGCCCAATAACAAACCACTCAACCTTCCCCTGTGCCCAATAACAAACCACTCAACCTTCCCCTTTGCCCAATAACAAACCACTGCCCAACCCTCAACCCCCTGTGCCCAATAACAAACCACTCAACCCTCCCCTGTGCCCAATAACAAACCACTCAACCCTCTCCTGTGCCCAATAACAAACCACTCAAACCTCTCCTGTGCCCAATAACAAACCACTCAACCCTCCCCTGTGCCCAATAACAAACCACTCAACCCTCCCCTGTGCCCAATAACAAACCACTCAACCCTCCCCTGTGCCCAATAACAAACTGCTCAACCCTCCCCTGTGCCCAATAACAAACCACTCAACCTTCCCCTTTGCCCAATAACAAACCACTCAACCCTCCCCTGTGCCCAATAACAAACCACTCAACCCTCCCCTGTGCCCAATAACAAACCACTCAACCTTCCCCTTTGCCCAATAACAAACCACTCAACCCTCCCCTGTGCCCAATAACAAACCACTCAACCCTCCCCTGTGCCCAATAACAAACTACTCAACCCTCCCCTGTGCCCAATAACAAACCACTTAACCCTCCCTTGTGCCCAATAACATACCAGTCAACCCTCCCGTGCCCAATAACAAACCACTCAACCCTCCCTTGTGCCCAATAACAAACCAATCAACCCTCACCTGTGCCCAATAACAAACCACTCAACCCTCCCCTGTGCCCAATAACAAACCACTCAACCCTCCCTTGTGCCAATAACAAACCACTCAATCCCCCTGTGCCCAATAACAAACCACTCAACCCTCCCCTGTGCCCAATAACAAACACCTCAACCCTGCCCTGTGCCCAATAACAAACCACTCAACCCCCTCCCGTGCCCAATAACAAACCACTCAACCCTCCCGTGCCCAATAACAAACCACTCAACCCTCCCGTGCCCAATAACAAACCACTCAACCCTCCGTTGTGCCCAATAACAAACCACTCAACCCTCCCCTGTGCCCAATAACAAACCATTCAACCCCCTCCCTTGTGCCCAATAACAAACCACTCAAACCCCCTCCCCTTGCCCAATAACAAACCACTCAACCCTCCCCTGTGCCCAATAACAAACCAATAACAAACCCTCAACCCTCCCCTTTTCCCGATAACAAACCACTCAACCCTACCCTGTGCCCAATAACAAACCATTCAACCCTCCTCTGTTCCCAATAACAAACTGCTCAACCCTCCCCTGTGCCCAATAACAAACCACTCAACCCTCCCCTGTGCCCAATAACAAACCACTCAACCCTCCCCTGTGCCCAATAACAAACCACTCATCCCTCCCCTGTGCCCAATAACAAACGCACTCAACCCTCTCCTGTGCCCAATAACAAACGCACTCAAGCCTCTCCTGTGCCCAATAACAAACGCACTCAAGCCTCTCCTGTGCCCAATAACAAACCACTCAACCCTCCCCTGTGCCCAATAACAAACGCACTCAATCCTGTCCTGTGCCCAATAACAAACCCACTCAACCCTCTCCTGTGCCCAATAACAAAACCACTCATCCCTCCCCTGTGCCCAATAACAAACGCACTCAACCCTCTCCTGTGCCCAATAACAAACGCACTCAACCCTCTCCTGTGCCCAATAACAAAACCACTCATCCCTCCCCTGTGCCCAATAACAAACGCACTCAACCCTCTCCTGTGCCCAATAACAAACCACTCAAACCTCCCCTGTGCCCAATAACAAACCACTCATCGCTCCCCTGTGCCCAATAACAAACTTCTCAACCCTCCCCTGTGCCCAATAATAAACCACTCAACCTTCCCCTTTGCCCAATAACAAACCACTCAACCCTCCCCTGTGCCCAATAACAAACCACTCAACCCTCCCCTTTGACCAATAACAAACCACTCAACCCTCCTCTTTGCCCAATAACAAACCACTCATCCCTCCCCTGTGCCCAATAACAAACGCACTCAACCCTCTCCTGTGCCTGGTTACACTTCCGGCGCCGACAGAGATGGCCGCCTCGCTTCGCGTTCCTAGGAAACTATGCAGTTTTTTGTTTTTTTACGTGTTATTTCTTACACTAGTACCCCAGGTCATCTTAGGTTTCTTTACATACAGCCGAGAAGAACTACTGAATATAAGATCAGCGTCAACTCACCATCAGTACGACCAAGAATATGTTTTTCGCGATGCAGATCCTGTGTTCTGCCTTACAACCAGTGTAACCGAGTGGATCACATGCAGCGACCAAAAAAAAAAAAACGACTCAGAAAAAGAGGGAAACGAAGCGGTCTTCTGGTCAGACTCCGGAGACGGGCACATCGTGCACCACTCCCTAGCATTCTTCTTGCCAATGTCCAGTCTCTTGACAACAAGGTTGATGAAATCCGAGCAAGGGTAGCATTCCAGAGGGACATCAGAGACTGTAACGTTCTTTGCTTCACGGAAACATGGCTCACTGGAGAGACGCAATCCAGCGGTGCAGCCAGCGGGTTTCTCCACGCATCGCGCCGACAGAAACAAACATCTTTCTGGTAAGAAGACGGGCGGGGGCGTATGCCTTATGGCCAACGTGACATGGTGTGATGAAAGAAACATACAGGAACTCAAATCCTTCTGTTCACCTGATTTAGAATTCCTCACAATCAAATGTAGACCGCATTATCTACCAAGAGAATTCTCTTCGATTATAATCACAGCCGTATATATCCCCCAAGCAGACACATCGATGGCTCTGAACGAACTTTATTTAACTCTCTGCAAACTGGAAACGATTTATCCGGAGGCTGCATTCATTGTAGCTGGGGATTTTAACAAGGCTAATCTGAAAACAAGACTCCCTAAATTTTATCAGCATATCGATTGCGCAACCAGGGGTGGAAAGACCCTGGATCATTGTTACTCTAACTTCCGCGACGCATATAAGGCCCTGCCCCGCCCCCTTTCGGAAAAGCTGACCACGACTCCATTTTGTTGATCCCTGCCTACAGACAGAAACTAAAACAAGAAGCTCCCACGCTGAGGTCTGTCCAACGCTGGTCCGACCAAGCTGACTCCACACTCCAAGACTGCTTCCATCACGTGGACTGGGAGATGTTTCATATTGCGTCAGACAACAACATTGACGAATACGCTGATACGGTGTGCGAGTTCATTAGAACGTGCGTTGAAGATGTCGTTCCCATAGCAACGATTAAAACATTCCCTAACCAGAAACCGTGGATTGATGGCAGCATTCGTGTGAAACTGAAGGCACGAACCACTGCTTTTAATCAGGGCAAGGTGTCTGGTAACATGACTGAATACAAACAGTGCAGCTATTCCCTCCGCAAGGCTATCAAACAAGCTAAGCGCCAGTACAGAGACAAAGTAGAATCTCAATTCAACGGCTCAGACACAAGAGGTATGTGGCAGGGTCTACAGTCAATCACGGACTACAGGAAGAAACCCAGCCCAGTCACGGACCAGGATGTCTTGCTCCCAGGCAGACTAAATAACTTTTTTGCCCGCTTTGAGGACAATACAGTGCCACTGACACGGCCTGCAACGGAAACATGCGGTCTCTCCTTCACTGCAGCCGAAGTGAGTAAGACATTTAAACGTGTTAACCCTCGCAAGGCTGCAGGCCCAGACGGCATCCCCAGCCGCGCCCTCAGAGCATGCGCAGACCAGCTGGCCGGTGTGTTTACGGACATATTCAATCAATCCCTATACCAGTCTGCTGTTCCCACATGCTTCAAGAGGGCCACCATTGTTCCTGTTCCCAAGAAAGCTAAGGTAACTGAGCTAAACGACTACCGCCCCGTAGCACTCACATCCGTCATCATGAAGTGCTTTGAGAGACTAGTCAAGGACCATATCACCTCCACCCTACCTGACACCCTTGACCCACTCCAATTTGCTTACCGCCCAAATAGGTCCACAGACGATGCAATCTCAACCACACTGCACACTGCCCTAACCCATCTGGACAAGAGGAATACCTATGTGAGAATGCTGTTCATCGACTACAGCTCGGCATTCAACACCATAGTACCCTCCAAGCTCGTCATCAAGCTCGAGACCCTGGGTCTCGACCCCGCCCTGTGCAACTGGGTACTGGACTTCCTGACGGGCCGCCCCAGGTGGTGAGGGTAGGCAACAACATCTCCTCCCCGCTGATCCTCAACACTGGGGCCCCACAAGGGTGTGTTCTGAGCCCTCTCCTGTACTCCCTGTTCACCCACGACTGCGTGGCCATGCACGCCTCCAACTCAATCATCAAGTTTGCGGACGACACAACAGTGGTAGGCTTGATTACCAACAACGACGAGACGGCCTACAGGGAGGAGGTGAGGGCCCTCGGAGTGTGGTGTCAGGAAAATAACCTCACACTCAACGTCAACAAAACTAAGGAGATGATTGTGGACTTCAGGAAACAGCAGAGGGAACACCCCCATCCACATCGATGGAACAGTAGTGGAGAGGGTAGCAAGTTTTAAGTTCCTCGGCATACACATCACAGGCAAACTGAATTGGTCCACTCACACAGACAGCATCGTGAGGAAGGCGCAGCAGCGCCTCTTCAACCTCAGGAGGCTGAAGAAATTCGGCTTGTCACCAAAAGCACTCACAAACTTCTACAGATGCACAATCGAGAGCATCCTGGCGGGCTGTATCACCGCCTGGTATGGCAACTGCACCGCCCTCAACCGTAAGGCTCTCCAGAGGGTAGTGAGGTCTGCACAACGCATCACCGGGGGCAAACTACCTGCCCTCCAGGACACCTACACCACCCGATGCTACAGGAAGGCCATAAAGATCATCAAGGACATCAACCACCCGAGCCACTGCCTGTTCACCCCGCTGCCATCCAGAAGGCGAGGTCAGTACAGGTGCATCAAAGCTGGGACCGAGAGACTGAAAAACAGCTTCTATCTCAAGGCCATCAGACTGTTAAACAGCCACCACTAACATTGAGTGGCTACTGCCAACACACTGTCAATGACACTGACTCTACTGCAGCCACTTTAATCATGGGAATTGATGGGAAATGATGTAAATATATCACTAGCCACTTTAAACAATGCTACCTTATATAATGTTACTTACCGTACATTGTTCATCTCATATGCATACGTTGATACTGTACTCTATATCATCGACTGCATCCTTATGTAATACATGTATCACTAGCCACTTTAACTATGCCACTTGGTTTACATACTTATCTCATATGTATATACTGTACTCGATATCATCTACTGTATCTTGCCTATGCTGCTCTGTACCATCACTCATTCATATATCCTTATGTACATATTCTTTATCCCCTTACACTGTGTATGACAGTAGTTTTTTTTGGAATTGTTAGTTAGATTACTTGCTCGTTATTACTGCATTGTCGGAACTAGAAGCACAAGCATTTCGCTACACTCGCATTAACATCTGCTAACTATGTGTATGTGACAAATAAAATTTGATTTGATTTGATTTGATTTGATTTGTGCCCAATAACAAACCACTCAAACCTCCCCTGTGCCCAATAACAAACGCACTCAAGCCTCTCCTGTGCCCAATAACAAAACCACTCATCCCTCCCCTGTGCCCAATAACAAACGCACTCAACCCTCTCCTGTGCCCAATAACAAACCACTCATCCCTCCCCTGTGCCCAATAACAAACGCACTCAACCCTGTCCTGTGCCCAATAACAAACCACTCAAACCCTCCCTGTGCCCAATAACAAACCACTCATCCCTCCCCTGTGCCCAATAACAAACGCACTCAACCCTCCCCTGTGCCCAATAACAAAACCACTCAACCTTCCCCTTTGCCCAATAACAAACCACTCAACCCTCTCCTGTGCCCAATAACAAACCACTCAACCCTCCCCTTTGACCAATAACAAACCACTCAACCCTCCCCTTTGCCCAATAACAAACCACTCAACCCTTCCCCTTTGCCCAATAACAAACCACTCAACCCTCCCCTGTGCCCAATAACAAACCACTCAACCCTCCCTTTGACCAATAACAAACCACTCAACCCTCCCTTTGCCCAATAACAAACCACTCAACCCTCCCTTTGCCCAATAACAAACCACTCAACCCTCACCTGTGCCCAATAACAAACCACACAACCCTCCCTTGTGCCCAATAACAAACCACTCAACCCTCCCTGTGCCCAATAACAAACCACTCAACCCTCCCTTGTGCCCAATAACAAACCACTCAACCCTCCCTTGTGCCCAATAACAAACCACTCAACCCTCCCGTGCCCAATAACAAACCACTCAACCCTCCCTTGTGCCCAATAACAAACCACTCAACCCCCCCTGTGCCCAATAACAAACCACTCAACCCTCCCCTGTGCCCAATAACAAACCACTCAACCCTCCCCTGTGCCCAATAACAAACCACTCAACCCTCCCCTGTGCCCAGTAACAAACCACTCAACCCTCCCCTGTGCCCAGTAACAAACCACTCAACCCTCCCTTGTGCCCAATAACAAACCACTCAACCCTCCCCTGTGCCCAATAACAAACCACTCAACCCCCTCCCTTGTGCCCAATAACAAACCACTCAAACCCCCCCCTTTGCCCAATAACAAACCACTCAAACCCCCCCTTTGCCCAATAACAAACCACTCAACCCTCCCCTTTGCCCAATAACAAACTGCTCAAACCTCCCCTGTGCCCAATAACAAACCACTCAACCCTCCCCTTTGCCCAATAACAAACCACTCAAACCTCCCCTGTGCCCAATAACAAACCACTCATCCCTTCCCTGTGCCCAATAACAAACCACTCAACCCTCCCCTGTGCCCAATAACAAACCACTCACACCCTCCCGTGCCCAATAACAAACCACTCAACCCTCCCCTGTGCCCAATAACAAACCACTCAACCCCCTCCCTTGTGCCCAATAACAAACCACTCAACCCTCCCCTGTGCCCAATAACAAACCACTCAACCCTCCCCTGTGCCCAATAACAAACCACTCAACCCTCCCTGTGCCCAATAACAAACCACTCAACCCCCCCTTGTGCCCAATAACAAACCACTCAACCCTCCCTGTGCCCAATAACAAACCACTCAACCCTCCCCTGTGCCCAATAACAAACCACTCAACCCCCTACCTTGTGCCCAATAACAAACCGCTCAATCCTCCCCTGTGCCCAATAACAAACCACTCAACCCTCCCCTGTGCCCAATAACAAACCACTCAACTCTCCCCTGTGCCCAATAACAAACCAGTCAACCCTCCCCTGTGCCCAATAACAAACCACTCAAACCGCCCCTATTTTGGACCCCCCAGTAAATTGCGATCTGGCCCTAACAGGATCATCCACAGTAGGTAGCTGGATACCGTAACCAGTTGAGTTTGATGTGAGATTAGGATCTATTCATCCACAGTAGATAACTGGATACCATAACCAGTTGAGTTTGATGTGAGATTAGGATCTATTCATCCACAGTAGGTAGCTGGATACCATAACCAGTTGAGTTTGATGTGAGATTAGGATCTATTCATCCGCAGTAGGTAACTGGATACCATAACCAGTTGAGTTTGATGTGAGATTAGGATCTATTCATCCACAGTAGGTAACTGGATAGTAGAAAGCATGATGCCACGTCTATGGTTTTGAATTACATCCTGAGGTTTGTTTCATTGCACATCGTAAACGTACTTGTCTTGATTGTGCATTCCCATCACAAAGCGTTTTCAGTTTTGTCTAATATGAATTAACCAAACCAACCAATCACTCAATCACTGTGCCTGTATTACTCCCAGAATGTCTGCCACCTGCATGCTGTGGGAGATGCTGTCCTGGTTGTTCTAAAGTTATACAGTTCTGCAGTTCTTGGTTCTCGGTGTCACTCCCTGACCATAGAGAGCCCTTGGTTCTCTATAGTGTAGTAGGTCAGGGCGTGACTAGGGGGGTGTTCTAGTTCAATATTTGTATGTTGGTGTTTTGTATGGTTCCCAATTAGAGGCAGCTGGTAATCGTTGCCTCTAATTGGGGATCATATTTAGGTAGCTATTTTTCCCACCTGTGTTTGTGGGATATTGTTTTGTGTTTGTGCATCACTACTTTCACAGTTCGTTATTGGTTTATTGTTTTTGTTTAAAGTTTCACCGTAATAAAGATGTGGAACTTCAATCACGCTGCGCCTTGGTCCGCTCATAACGACGATCGTGACACTCGGTTCTACAGTTCTAGGTTCTACAGCTCTGTGTTCCGTACCGACATGCTGTGTGAGATTCCCTCGCGGTCAGACAGCAGCTCAGCCAGGTTCTTGGTTCCCAGGACATTCCTCAGGGTGGTCTGGGCGAGGAGACGGGTGGAGGAGTGGGCGTTGGACACGTTAGCTACAGCAGAGATGGGGCAGGACACACGGAAATACACCACCCCGTCAACAGACGCCGTCACTGAGTCTTTGGTCAGGATCTGGACAGAAGAGAAGTGGGCAAGGAGTGAGTTTATACTGAATAAATTGCATTCTGAAAAAGGGATGTGGTCTTGGAAGGATATTGGTATGTATTGCTTGTGCACTTTACAACCTTAATCTACCAATACCAATACCTGGACAGTCAAAGTGAACTGATTAGGATCCAGGGCTCTCCAACCATGTTCCTGGAGAGACACCCTCCTGTTCAGGGTTGGAGTATAAACCTACAGGAGGGTGTCTCTCCAGGAACATGGTTGGAGTTAAAACCTACAGGAGGGTGTCTCTCCAGGAACAGGGTTGGAGTTATAACCTACAGGAGGGTTTCTCTCCAGGAACAGGGTTGGAGTTATAACCTACAGGAGGGTATCTCTCCAGGAACAGGGTTGGAGTGTAAACCTACAGGAGGGTATCTCTCCAGGAACAGGGTTGGAGTGTAAACCTACAGGAGGGTGTCTCTCCAGGAACAGGGTTGGAGTTATAACCTACAGGAGGGTTTCTCTCCAGGAACAGGGTTGGAGTTATAACCTACAGGAGGGTATCTCTCCAGGAACAGGGTTGGAGTGTAAACCTACAGGAGGGTATCTCTCCAGGAACAGGGTTGGAGTGTAAACCTACAGGAGGGTATCTCTCCAGGAACAGGGTTGGAGTGTAAACCTACAGGAGGGTATCTCTCCAGGAACAGGGTTGGAGTTATAACCTACAGGAGGGTATCTCTCCAGGAACAGGGCTGGAGTTATCACCTTCAGGAGGGTATCTCTCCAGGAACAGGGTTGGAGTTATAACCTACAGGAGGGTATCTCTCCAGGAACAGGGTTGGAGGTATAACCTTCAGGAGGGTATCGCTCCAGGACCAGGGTTGGAGTTAACCTTCAGGAGGGTATCTCTCCAGGAACACGGTTGGAGTTATAACCTTCAGGAGGGTATCTCTTCAGGAACAGGGTTGGAGTTATAACCTTCAGGAGGGTATCTCTTCAGGAACAGGGTTGGAGTTATAACCTTCAGGAGGGTATCTCTCCAGGAACATGGTTGGAGTTAAAACCTACAGGAGGGTATCTCTTCAGGAACAGGGTTGGAGTTTAAACCTACAGGAGGGTATCTCTCCAGGAACAGGGTTGGAGTTATAACCTTCAGGAGGGTATCTCTCCAGGAACAGGGTTGGAGTTATAACCTTCAGGAGGGTATCTCTTCAGGAACAGGGTTGGAGTTATAACCTTCAGGAGGGTATCTCTTCAGGAACAGGGTTGGAGTTTAAACCTACAGGAGGGTATCTCTCCAGGAACAGGGTTGGAGTTATAACCTTCAGGAGGGTATCTCTCCAGGAACAGGGTTGGAGTTATCACCTTCAGGAGGGTATCTCTCCAGGAACAGGGTTGGAGTTATAACCTACAGGAGGGTATCTCTCCAGGAACAGGGTTGGAGTTATAACCTTCAGGAGGGTATCGCTCCAGGAACAGGGTTGGAGTTAACCTTCAGGAGGGTATCTCTCCAGGAACAGGGTTGGAGTTATAACCTTCAGGAGGGTATCTCTTCAGGAACAGGGTTGGAGTTATAACCTTCAGGAGGGTATCTCTTCAGGAACAGGGTTGGAGTTATAACCTTCAGGAGGGTATCTCTCCAGGAACATGGTTGGAGTTAAAACCTACAGGAGGGTATCTCTTCAGGAACAGGGTTGGAGTTTAAACCTACAGGAGGGTATCTCTCCAGGAACAGGGTTGGAGTTTAAACCTTCAGGAGGGTATCTCTCCAGGAACATGGTTGGAGAGCCCTGATATATGCTGTCATTGGTGCAGAAAACATGAAGATGTACATGACACAGTCCTCAATGTACAACAGTGGTATGAGGTATTTGAGGTAGATGTGTTCAGTACCTCTTGGGGTGGAATGTCAAAAGACACAGTCCTCAAGTCCACCTTCACGAAAGTGTCAGTACAGGGTAGTACAAAGAAGATCCCTACAGAGGAGACCGAAGAGAAGGATGTTTTATCAACAGTTTCAAAGGCATGTCACTGTGTATGTGCTGTACTGTACTGTCGGCCATGTTGAGGGAGGTGTATTGATTGTATGCTGTGGTAATATTTCACCTGGTCCTTTCGGCTTCTTGTCCGCGATGCGTCCAAGTCTGAAAATGACCGCTCGCTCATACTCCTTTACAATCTAGATAGTGAAAAAAAATACAGGGTGACACGAAACCATTTTGTTTTACGTTGGTTATATTATTGATCATGTCCCATGATGCCATATCAGGGCTATAAAATGGGTGACTAGATAACACAACTCCAGAGAACTATGCTTGTGACGTTTGCAGAGAGATCCTCCCCTCATACCATAGCTCCTCCCCTCATACCATAGCTCCTCCCCTCATACCATAGCTCCACCCCTCATACCATAGGTCCACCCCTTATAGGTCCAACCCTCAAACCATAGGTCCACCCCTTATAGATCCAACCCTCAAACCATAGCCACGCCTTATAGGTCCAACCCTCATACCAATACCATAGGTCCACCCCTTATAGGTCCGCCCCTTATAGGTTCACGCCTTATAGGTCCATCCCTCATACCATAGGTCCACCCCTTATAGGTCCGCCCCTTATAGGTCCGCCCCTTATAGGTTCACGCCTTATAGGTCCAACCCTCATACCATAGGTCCACCCCTTATAGGTCCGCCACTTATAGGTCCGCTCCTTATAGGTTCACGCCTTATAGGTCCAACCCTCATACCATAGGTCCCGCCCCTTATAGGTCTGCCCCTTATAGGTCCGCCCCTCATACCATAGGTCCGCCCCTTATAGGTCCACCCCTTATAGGTCCGCCCCTTATAGGTTCACGCCTTATAGGTCCAACCCTCATACCATAGGTCCGCCCCTTATAGGTCCACCCCTTATAGGTCCGCCCCTTATAGGTCCACCCCTTGTAGGTCCGCCCCTTATAGGTCCGCCCCTTATAGGTTCACCCCTTATAGGTCCAACCATCATACCATAGGTCCGCCCCTTATAGGTCCACCCCTAATAGGTTCACGCCTTATAGGTCCAACCCTCATACAATAGGTCCACCCCTTATAGGACCGCCCCTTATAGGTCTGCCCCTTATAGGTTCACGCCTTATAGGTCCAACCCTCATACCATAGGTCATAGGTCCTGTGTGCTGTGACAACTTTAAGGATTCACAGCTTCTGTAAAGCCTGTCTGAAGCTCAGCTGGAAACAAAAGGATTTATCGGGTATGTCCAGTCTACAGGAAAAAGTCCTCAATGCAACATCGTCCCTACAACCTGGTTTTAAAGAACCTGTGTGAGAACTTACAGGAGAGGAGTCAGAGAGCTTCATCAGGGTCTGAGGTACAGGAGAGGAGTCAGAGAGCTTCATCAGGGTCTGGGGTACAGGAGAGGAGTCAGAGAGCTTCATCAGGGTCTGAGGTACAGGAGAGGAGTCAGAGAGCTTCATCGGGGTCTGAGGTAATAGGAGAGGAGTCAGAGAGCTTCATC
Source organism: Oncorhynchus tshawytscha (assembly GCF_018296145.1). NCBI lineage: Eukaryota > Metazoa > Chordata > Actinopteri > Salmoniformes > Salmonidae > Oncorhynchus > Oncorhynchus tshawytscha. The sequence goes on from NC_056441.1 coordinate 89,760,211, forward strand.
AGGATCTGGGGTACAGGAGAGGAGTCAGAGAGCTTCATCAGAGTCTGAGGTACAGGAGAGGAGTCAGAGAGCTTCATCAGGGTCTGAGGTACAGGAGAGGAGTCAGAGAGCTTCAGCAGGGTCTGAGGTACAGGAGAGGAGTCAGAGAGCTTCAGCAGGGTCTGAGGTACAGGAGAGGAGTCAGAGAGCTTCAGCAGGGTCTACTCTGCAGTCAGCACGGTGAGAAACTCAAGCTCTTCTGTCTGGAGGATAAAGCGCCTGTCTGTCTGATTTGTCAAACATCCAAAAAAGCATAAGAGTCATGACTGCTGTCCGATAGATGAGGCTGCTCAGGACCATAAGAAGGAACTCCAGACTGTCCTGAAGACTTCACAGGAGAAGCTGGAGGTCTTTAATAAAGTTAAACTAACCTGTGATCAAACAGCTGAGCACGTTAAGAGCCAGGCCCAGCACACAGAGAGGCAGATTAAGGAGAAGTTTAAGAAGCTTCATCCGTTTCTACAAGAGGAAAAGGAGGCCAGGATAACTGCACCGAGGGAAGAAGAGGAACAAACGAGTCAGATGATTAAGAAGAAGATTTGAGGAGAAGATCAGAGAGATGTCATCACTTCCAGATACTATCATAGCCCCTAGAGTAGGAGCTGAGAGCTGAAGACATCTCAGTCCTGCTAAACTACAAGGCCACCATGGAAAGAGACCAGTACACTATCAGAGCCATAGAGGAGTAGCTGAAGACATCTCAGTCCTGCTAAACTACGAGGCCACCATGGAAAGAGACCAGTACACTGACAGATCCAGAGTGGGTTGATAGATGTGACCAAACACCTGGGAAACCAGGAAGTTCAGAGTCTGAGACAAGATGCAAAGAATGCGTCAACATACTCCATTGATTCTAGACCATAAAACACTGCAAACCAACATCTCATCCTGTCTGAGGATCTGACCCTAGTGTGAGATACAGTGAAGAGCCACAGCAGCTTCCTGACAACCAAGAGAGGGTTTGATAAATATAGGTGGGTCCTGTGGACGTTGATGTTGGGTATTTGAACATCTTGGCCATGTTCTGTTATAATCTCCACCCGGCACAGCCAGAAGAGGACTGGCCACCTCTCATAGCCCTTGTTTCTCTCTAGGTTTCTTCCTAGGTTCTGGCCTTTCAAGGGAGTTTTTCCTACCGTGCTTCTACACCTTTATTGCTTGCTGTTTGGGGTTTTAGGCTGGGTTTCTGTACAGCACTTTGAGACATCAGCTGATGTACGAAGGGCTTTATAAATACATTTGATTTGATTTGGTAGAATA
>NC_056441.1:89766509-89804009 GCF_018296145.1 Oncorhynchus tshawytscha
TATTAGTGAATGTTTATTGTTACAGTGCTTCTACACCTGCATTGCTTGCTGTTTTGGGGGTTTTAGGCTGGGTTTCTGTACAGCACTTTGAGATATCAGCTGATGTAAGAACGGCTTCATAAATACATTTGATTGGATTGTTATAAAGAACAGTGAAGTCATCCCCTCTCCTCTCCTCTCCTCCCCTCTCCTTTCCTCTCCTCTCCTCTCTCTCTCCTCTCCTCTTCTCTCTTCTCCTCTCATCCCCACCCCTCTCCTCTCCCCTCCCCTCTCCTCTCCTCTCCTCTCTCCCCCTCTCCTCCCCTCCCTCTCCTCTCCTCTCCTCTCCTCTCCCCTCCCCTCTCCCTCTCCTCTCCTCTCCTCTCCCTCCCCTCCCCTCCTCCCCTCCCCTCCCCTCCCCTCCCTCTCTCCTCCCCTCTCTCTCTCTCTCCTCCCCTCTCCTCTCCTCCCCCTCATCTCCTCTCCTCTCCTCTCCTCTCCTCTCCTCTCCTCTCCTCTCCTCTCCCTCTCCTCTCCTCTCTCCCTCTCCCTCCTCCCCCTCCCCTCCCCTCTCCTCTCCTCTCCTCTCCTCCCCTCCCCTCTCCTCTCCCCAGAAGTCATTGTGTTTACCAGAGTATACACTTAATCTAATACCATGACGATGTGCCTCTCAACTTGCCGTGGTTCAGCACCAGTTTGAATGGTAAAACTCCTCTTTGAATGCACAGTTTGTTCTAAATATACACAGTACCTTCACAGTAGATTCACAGTACCTTCACAGTAGATTCACAGTATCTTCACAGTAGATTCACAGTACGTTCACAGTACCTTCACAGTAGATTCACAGTACCTTCACAGTAGATTCACAGTACCTTCACAGTAGATTCACAGTACCTTCACAGTAGATTCACAGTATCTTCACAGTACGTTCACAGTACCTTCACAGTAGATTCACAGTACCTTCACAGTAGATTCACAGTACCTTCACAGTAGATTCACAGTACTTTCACAGAAGATTCACAGTAGATTCACAGTACCTTCACAGTAGATTCACAGTACCTTCACAGTAGATTCACAGTACTTTCACAGTAGATTCACAGTACCTTCACAGTAGATTCACAGTACCTTCACAGTAGATTCACAGTACCTTCACAGTAGATTCACAGTACGTTCACAGTACCTTCACAGTAGATTCACAGTACCTTCACAGTAGATAGGTGTCCCATAGAATAACTGTAAAAAGCACAAGCTGACCTGAAAACCTGTTTTGTAGAAGTGCTGACTAAGTGTGAGTAAACTGTATAAAAAGAGAGAAATATCACACGGTATATGGTAGGTTAGGATTAACCATTCAACATGGAGCGTGTGACTTTATTTGAAGTTTTTACACCAAGGACTCTACATTCTCAAATAACTGTGACCTGCTCAGCATATTCAATAGCTACAACAACAACAACAAAAGGTATATTTTATACACAAAAAAAATGACATTCAGACTTTAAAGATAATGTTTAAACATAAGGTTCCATTTTGGGATGCCAATCAAAGTGCAGGCATTGGTGGAGGAAACAGAGGGATCAGCCAATCAGACGTCTCCAAACCTCTGCATCATCGCCTTACGGCTGAGCTCATAGGCCAAGAAGAGAGCTCCGTTGGCAGGGAAGGTTCTGATCATGGTGGGGGTGAGGCCTGAGTAGAGAGGAGCCACTCCTATTGGAAGAACAGAAATATAGAGGAAGACAAGTTCTGTTTATAATTTTATTTTCATTTGCTCACATTGTACATAGACTTATATTTCTACTGTGTTATTGACTGTAGGTGTGTTTTACTCCATGTGTAACTCTGTGCTGTTGACTGTATGTTTGTTTTACTCCATGTGTAACTCTGTGTTATTGACTGTATGTTTGTTTTACTCCATGTGTAACTCTGTGTTATTGACTGTATGTTTGTTTTACTCCATGTGTAACTCTGTATTATTGACTGTATGTTTGTTTTACTCCATGTGTAACTCTGTGTTATTGACTGTATGTTTGTTTACTCCATGTGTAACTCTGTATTATTGACTGTATGTTTGTTTTACTCCATGTGTAACTCTGTATTATTGACTGTATGTTTGTTTACTCCATGTGTAACTCTGTGTTATTGACTGTATGTTTGTTTACTCCATGTGTAACTCTGTATTATTGACTGTATGTTTGTTTTACTCCATGTGTAACTCTGTGTTGTTGTATCTGTCGAAATGCTTTGCTTTATCTTGGCCAGGTCGCAATTGTAAATGAGAACTTATTCTCAACTTGCCTACCTGGTTAAATAAAGAATAAATAATACTTAATTTCACTGAAAATATAAGTCGTTTTTTGGGGGGTATCTGTACTTTACTATTTATATTTTTGATAAGTTTTACTTCACTACATTCCTAATGAAAATAATGTACTTTTTACTCCATACATTTTCCCCTGACACCCAAAAGTACTCATTACATTTTGAATGCTGAGCAGGACAGGAAGATGATCCAATTCACACACTTATCAACATAATATCACAGGTCATCCCTACTGCCTCTGATCTGGAGGACTCACTAAACAGAGAACATCCCTGGTCCTACTGCCTCTGATCTGGAGGACTCACTAAACAGAGAACATCCCTGGTCCTACTGCCTCTGATCTGGAGGAATCACTAAACAGAGAACATCCCTGGTCATCCCTACTGCCTCTGATCTGGAGGACTCACTAAACAGAGAACATCCCTGTTCATCCCCACTGCCTCTGATCTGGAGGACTCACTAAACAGAGAACATCCCTGGTCATCTCTTCTGCCTCTGATCTGCAGGACTCACTAAACAGAGAACATCCCTGGTCATCCCTACTGCCACTGATCTGGAGGACTCACTAAACAGAGAACATCCCTGGTCATCTCTTCTGCCTCTGATCTGGAGGACTCACTAAACAGAGAACATCCCTGGTCATCCCTACTGCCACTGATCTGGAGGACTCACTAAACAGAGAACATCCCTACTGCCTCTGATCTGGAGGACTCACTAAACAGAGAACATCCCTGGTCATCTCTACTGCCTCTGATCTGGAGGACTCACGAAACAGAGAACATCCCTACTGCCTCTGATCTGGAGGACTCACTAAACAGAGAACATCTCTACTGCTTCTGATCTGGAGGACTCACTAAACAGAGAACATCCCTACTGCCTCTGATCTGGAGGACTCACTAAACAGAGAACATCCCTACTGCCTCTGATCTGGAGGACTCACTAAACAGAGAACATCTCTACTGCCTCTGATCTGGAGGACTCACTAAACAGAGAACATCCCTACTGCCTCTGATCTGGAGGACTCACTAAACAGAGAACATCCCTACTGCCTCTGATCTGGAGGACTCACTAAACAGAGAACATCCCTACTGCCTCTGATCTGGAGGACTCACTAAACAGAGAACATCCCTACTGCCTCTGATCTGGAGGACTCACTAAACAGAGAACATCCCTGGTCATCCCTACTGCCTCTGATCTGGAGGACTCACTAAACAGAGAACATCCCTACTGCCTCTGATCTGGAGGACTCACTAAACAGAGAACATCCCTACGGCCTCTGATCTGGAGGACTCACTAAACAGAGAACATCCCTACTGCCTCTGATCTGGAGGACTCACTAAACAGAGAACATCCCTACTGCCTCTGATCTGGAGGACTCACTAAACAGAGAACATCTCTACTGCCTCTGATCTGGAGGACTCACTAAACAGAGAACATCTCTACTGCCTCTGATCTGGAGGAATCACTAAACAGAGAACATCTCTACTGCCTCTGATCTGGAGGACTCACTAAACAGAGAACATCTCTACTGCCTCTGATCTGGAGGACTCACTAAACAGAGAACATCCCTACTGCCTCTGATCTGGAGGACTCAGTAAACAGAGAACATCTCTACTGCCTCTGATCTGGAGGACTCACTAAACAGAGAACATCCCTACTGCCTCTGATCTGGAGGACTCACTAAACAGAGAACATCTCTACTGCCTCTGATCTGGAGGACTCACTAAACAGAGAACATCTCTACTGCCTCTGATCTGGAGGACTCACTAAACAGAGAACATCTCTACTGCCTCTGATCTGGAGGACTCACTAAACAGAGAACATCTCTACTGCCTCTGATCTGGAGGACTCAGTAAACAGAGAACATCCCTGGTCATCTCTACTGCCTCTGATCTGGAGGACTCACTAAACAGAGAACATCCCTACTGCCTCTGATCTGGAGGACTCACTAAACAGAGAACATCCCTACTGCCTCTGATCTGGAGGACTCACTAAACAGAGAACATCCCTACTGCCTCTGATCTGGAGGACTCACTAAACAGAGAACATCCCTACGGCCTCTGATCTGGAGGACTCACTAAACAGAGAACATCCCTACTGCCTCTGATCTGGAGGACACACTAAACAGAGAACATCCCTACTGCCTCTGATCTGGAGGACTCACTAAACAGAGAACATCTCTACTGCCTCTGATCTGGAGGACTCACTAAACAGAGAACATCTCTACTGCCTCTGATCTGGAGGACTCACTAAACAGAGAACATCTCTACTGCCTCTGATCTGGAGGACTCACTAAACAGAGAACATCCCTACTGCCTCTGATCTGGAGGACTCACTAAACAGAGAACATCCCTACTGCCTCTGATCTGGAGGACTCACTAAACAGAGAACATCCCTGGTCATCCCTACTGCCTCTGATCTGGAGGACTCACTAAACAGAGAACATCCCTGGTCATCTCTACTGCCTCTGATCTGGAGGACTCACTAAACAGAGAACATCCCTGGTCATCCCTACTGCCTCTGATCTGGAGGACTCACTAAACAGAGAACATCCCTGGTCATCCCTACTGCCTCTGATCTGGAGGACTCACTAAACAGAGAACATCCCTGGTCATCTCTACTGCCTCTGATCTGGAGGACTCACTAAACAGAGAACATCCCTGGTCATCCCTACTGCCTCTGATCTGGCAGACTCACTAAACAGAGAACATCCCTGGTCATCTCTACTGCCTCTGATCTGGTGGACTCACTAAACAGAGAACATCCCTGGTTATCCCTACTGCCTCTGATCTGGAGGACTCACTAAACAGAGAACATCCCTGGTCATCCCTACCGCCTCTGATCTGGCGGACTCACTAAACAGAGAACATCCCTGGTCATCTCTACTGCCTCTGATCTGGCAGACTCACTAAACAGAGAACATCCCTGGTCATCTCTACTGCCTCTGATCTGGAGGACTCACTAAACAGAGAACATCCCTGGTCATCCCTACTGCCTCTGATCTGGAGGACTCACTAAACAGAGAACATCCCTGGTCATCTCTACTGCCTCTGATCTGGAGGACTCACTAAACAGAGAACATCCCTGGTCATCTCTACTGCCTCTGATCTGGAGGACTCACTAAACAGAGAACATCCCTGGTCATCCCTACTGCCTCTGATCTGGAGGACTCACTAAACAGAGAACATCCCTACGGCCTCTGATCTGGAGGACTCACTAAACAGAGAACATCCCTACTGCCTCTGATCTGGAGGACTCACTAAACAGAGAACATCCCTACTGCCTCTGATCTGGAGGACTCACTAAACAGAGAACATCTCTACTGCCTCTGATCTGGAGGACTCACTAAACAGAGAACATCTCTACTGCCTCTGATCTGGAGGACTCACTAAACAGAGAACATCTCTACTGCCTCTGATCTGGAGGACTCACTAAACAGAGAACATCCCTACTGCCTCTGATCTGGAGGACTCACTAAACAGAGAACATCTCTACTGCCTCTGATCTTGAGGACTCACTAAACAGAGAACATCCCTGGTCATCTCTACTGCCTCTGATCTGGTGGATTCACTAAACAGAGAACATCCCTGGTCATCTCTACTGCCTCTGATCTGGTGGATTCACTAAACAGAGAACATCCCTGGTCATCCCTACTGCCTCTGATCTGGAGGACTCACTAAACAGAGAACATCCCTGGTCATCCCTACTGCCTCTGATCTGCAGGACTCACTAAACAGAGAACATCCCTGGTCATCCCTACTGCCTCTGATCTGGAGGACTCACTAAACAGAGAACATCCCTGGTCATCCCTACTGCCTCTGATCTGGAGGACTCACTAAACAGAGAACATCCCTGGTCATCTCTACTGCCTCTGATCTGGAGGACTCACTAAACAGAGAACATCCCTGGTTATCCCTACTGCCTCTGATCTGGAGGACTCACTAAACAGAGAACATCCCTGGTAATCCCTACTGCCTCTGATCTGGAGGACTCACTAAACAGAGAACATCCCTGGTCATCTCTACTGCCTCTGATCTGGAGGACTCACTAAACAGAGAACATCCCTGGTCATCTCTACTGCCTCTGATCTGGAGGACTCACTAAACAGAGAACATCCCTGGTCATCCCTACTGCCTCTGATCTGGAGGACTCACTAAACAGAGAACATCCCTGGTCATCTCTACTGCCTCTGATCTGGAGGACTCACTAAACAGAGAACATCCCTGGTCATCTCTACTGCCTCTGATCTGGAGGACTCACTAAACAGAGAACATCCCTGGTCATCCCTACTGCCTCTGATCTGGAGGACTCACTAAACAGAGAACATCCCTGGTCATCCCTACTGCCTCTGATCTGGAGGACTCACTAAACAGAGAACATCCCTGGTTATCCCTACTGTCTCTGATCTGGAGGACTCACTAAACAGAGAACATCCCTGGTCATCCCTACTGCCTCTGATCTGGAGGACTCACTAAACAGAGAACATCCCTGGTCATCTCTACTGCCTCTGATCTGGAGGACTCACTAAACAGAGAACATCCCTGGTCATCTCTACTGCCTCTGATCTGGAGGACTCACTAAACAGAGAACATCCCTGGTCATCCCTACTGCCTCTGATCTGGAGGACTCACTAAACAGAGAACATCCCTGGTCATCTCTACTGCCTCTGATCTGGAGGACTCACTAAACAGAGAACATCCCTGGTCCATCCCTACTGCCTCTGATCTGGAGGACTCACTAAACAGAGAACATCCCTGGTCCATCCCTACTGCCTCTGATCTGGAGGACTCACTAAACAGAGAACATCCCTGGTCATCTCTACTGCCTCTGATCTGGAGGACTCACTAAACAGAGAACATCCCTGGTCATCCCTACTGCCTCTGATCTGGAGGACTCACTAAACAGAGAACATCCCTGGTCATCCCTACTGCCTCTGATCTGGAGGACTCATTAAACAGAGAACATCCCTGGTCATCTCTACTGCCTCTGATCTGGAGGACTCACTAAACAGAGAACATCCCTGGTCATCCCTACTGCCTCTGATCTGGAGGACTCACTAAACAGAGAACATCCCTGGTCATCTCTACTGCCTCTGATCTGGAGGACTCACTAAACAGAGAACATCCCTGGTCATCTCTACTGCCTCTGATCTGGAGGACTCACTAAACAGAGAACATCCCTGGTCATCTCTACTGCCTCTGATCTGGAGGACTCACTAAACAGAGAACATCCCTGGTCATCTCTACTGCCTCTGATCTGGAGGACTCACTAAACAGAGAACATCCCTGGTCATCCCTACTGCCTCTGATCTGGAGGACTCACTAAACAGAGAACATCCCTGGTCATCTCTACTGTCTCTGATCTGGAGGACTCACTAAACAGAGAACATCCCTGGTCATCCCTACTGCCTCTGATCTGGAGGACTCACTAAACAGAGAACATCCCTGGTCATCCCTACTGCCTCTGATCTGGAGGACTCACTAAACAGAGAACATCCCTGGTCATCTCTACTGCCTCTGATCTGGAGGACTCACTAAACAGAGAACATCCCTGGTCATCTCTACTGCCTCTGATCTGGAGGACTCACTAAACAGAGAACATCCCTGGTCATCCCTACTGCCTCTGATCTGGAGGACTCACTAAACAGAGAACATCCCTGGTCCATCCCTACTGCCTCTGATCTGGAGGACTCACTAAACAGAGAACATCCCTGGTCATCCCTACTGCCTCTGATCTGGAGGACTCACTAAACAGAGAACATCCCTGGTCATCTCTACTGCCTCTGATCTGGAGGACTCACTAAACAGAGAACATCCCTGGTCATCCCTACTGCCTCTGATCTGGAGGATTCACTAAACAGAGAACATCCCTGGTCATCCCTACTGCCTCTGATCTGGAGGACTCACTAAACAGAGAACATCCCTGGTCATCCCTACTGCCTCTGATCTGGAGGACTCACTAAACAGAGAACATCCCTGGTCGTCCCTACTGCCTCTGATCTGGAGGACTCACTAAACAGAGAACATCTCTGGTCGTCCCTACTGCCTCTGATCTGGAGGACTCACTAAACAGAGAACATCCCTGGTCCTACTGCCTCTGATCTGGAGGACTCACTAAACAGAGAACATCCCTGGTCATCCCTACTGCCTCTGATCTGGAGGACTCACTAAACAGAGAACATCCCTGGTTATCCCTACTGCCTCTGATCTGGAGGACTCACTAAACAGAGAACATCCCTGGTTATCCCTACTGCCTCTGATCTGGAGGACTCACTAAACAGAGAACATCCCTGGTTATCCCTACTGCCTCTGATCTGGAGGACTCACTAAACAGAGAACATCCCTGGTCATCCCTACTGCCTCTGATCTGGAGGACTCACTAAACAGAGAACATCCCTGGTTATCCCTACTGCCTCTGATCTGGAGGACTCACTAAACAGAGAACATCCCTGGTTATCCCTACTGCCTCTGATCTGGAGGACTCACTAAACACAGGCTTCGTTTGTATAGATATCTGAGTGTTTGGAGTGTGCCTCTGGCTATCCATCATTTTTTAAATTTAAATGGCGCTGTCTGGTTTGCTTAATTATAAGGAATTTTAAATGATTGATATTTAAGTAGACATTTAGACTATTACTCACATAGTATTTCACTTTTACTCAAGTCATTTTCTATGAAGGTATCTTTACTTTTAGTCAAGTATGACTATTGGGGTACTTTCTCCACCACTGCAGTGAACTGGAAGAGATGCTACAGCTCACTGTGTACAGTCTACCCATTTCCATTCACACATATAGTACTACTATAATTCAGCTATTATGCAGTATCTATTGTGTCATTTTGTTCCCTCGCCTTCAGTGCGTATGATCCCCATCAAGGTCTTGATGAAGCCTTGCTGTCTGCCTGCTAGCGAGTGGACCTGGATCCTGGACTTCACACAGTCTATGGGATAGACCACCAGCCACAGGCACGCTCCCCCAAACCCACCACTGAACATTAGAGGGACAACGCCTAGAGAGGAGGGGGGAGGAGAGGAGAGGAGAGGAGAGGTGAGGAGAGGGGAGGAGAGATGATGAGGGGAGAGAGGAGAGGGGAGGAGAGGAGAGAGGATGAGAGGGGAGGAGAGGAGAGATGAGGAGGAGGGGAGAGGGGAGGAGAGATGAGCGGAGAGGAGAGGAGAGGAGAGAGGATGAGAGATGATGAGAAGAGAGGAGAGGGGAGAGGGGAGGAGAGATGATGAGAGGAGAGGGGAGAGAGGAGAGGGGAGGAGAGGAGAGAGGATGAGAGGGGAGAAGAGAGGAGAGGAGGAGAAGGGAGGAGAGATGATGAGAGGGGAGGAGAGATGATGAGAGGAGAGGGGAGATGATGAGAGGAGAGGGGAGATGATGAGAGGGGAGAGAGGAGGAGAGGAGAGGGGAGGAGAGATGAGGAGAGGAGAGGGGAGGAGAGTTGATGAGAGGAGAGATGAGAGGAGAGATGAGGAGGAGGGGAGAGGGGAGGAGAGATGATGAGAGGAAAGGAGAGGAGGGGAGAGGGGAGGAGAGATGAGGAGAGGGGAGGAGAGGAGAGATGAGGAGGAGGGGAGAGGGGAGGAGAGATGATGAGAGGAAAGGAGAGGAGGGGAGGAAAGGGGATGAGGGGAGAGAGGAGAGGGGAGGAGAGAGGAGGGGGAGGGGAGGAGAGAGGATGAGAGGGGAGGGGAGGGGATGAAAGGAGAGGAGACAAGAGGGGAGGACAGATGATGAGAAGAGAGGGGAGATGAGAGGAGAGATGATGTGAGGAGAGGGGAGGGGAGGGGAGGGAGGGGAGACGAGAGGAGAGGGGAGAGGAGAGGAGAAGAGAGGAGAGAGGAGGAGAGGAGAAGAGAGGAGAGTGGAGGAGAGATGATGAGGGGAGAGGGGAGACGAGAGGAGAGATGATGTGAGGAGAGGGGAGAGGAGAGGAGAAGAGAGGAGAGAGGAAGAGAGGAGAGGAGAAGAGGGGAGAGGGGAGGAGAGATGATGAGGGGAGAGGGCAGAGGGGAGGAGAGATGATGAGAGGAGGGGAGGAGAGAGGAGGAGAGGGGAGAGGAGGAGATGAGAGGGGAGGAGAGAAGAGGGGATGAGAGAGGATGAGAGGAGAGGGGAGGAGAGATGATGAGAGGGGAGGAGAGGAGAGGGGATGAGAGGAGAGGAGCCATTTGGAATACAGTAATTACTCAAATAGTTGCATTGCAAAACTGGAATGAATACATAGATACAACAGGTGTTCATGACTTCACCATCATACCTATGCCATCCTTTCCGGTGTTCAGATGCTGAGCAAATGTCGTGCGACAGAGCTCGTAGGCTCCGAAGAAGCAGAAATACCCGGGCACCTCCCTGACGATGGTTGTAGTCAAACCCTGGTAGAACCCAAGAGGACCGTCCTTCCTCAACACAGTCCGAACCACGGACCACACCGAACTGGACCCAGGGAGACACAACACAGAGATTGGAGGTATGAATCCCACTGCCTTGCAGGTATCTTACCAGAGGCCTCCATCTCATGCATCAAAAGTATTTATAAAGCCCTTTTTGCATCCGCAGATGGTACAAAGTGCCCCCCCCCCAAAAAAACAGCAAGCAATGCAGATGTAGAAGCACGGTGTTATAGCATCTTCTCTTACCTCTTCTGCCCTGCGGGTATCTTACCGGAGGCCTCCATCTCATGCATGGCCTGCAGACGACACTTGACCAGCTCTGTGGGACAGAGAGCCAGGGAGGAGAAGATGGAGGCTAGGGAGCCTGAACACGCCTTCTGGAGGTCACTAAGGAGAGGGACCGAGGACCGGTGGTGAGGAATGAAGGAGGAGAACCATAGCAGAGGGAACATCTTTTTGCAGTAAATTGGCAAAGAACACAACATCCTAACCTCTGGTTACTGGTACACAACTGATATTTAAAGGTCATGTGACACAACTGATATTTAAAGGTCATGTGACACAACTGATATTTAAAGGTCATGTGACACAACTGATATTTAAAGGTCATGTGACACAACTGATATTTAAAGGTCTTGTGACACAACTGATATTTAAAGGTCATGTGACAACTGATATTTAAAGGTCATGTGACAACTGATATTTAAAGATCATGTGACACAACTGATGTTTAAAGGTCATGTGACACAACTGATATTTAAAGGTCACGTGAAAGACTTGGAAAGATCATTGTTGAATTACATGCATATACAATTATCTGCTTGGACAGAATTACAATCATGTAAGATCTAGTATTATACACAATACACACTTTATAAGACCCTGAAGAAAGACCCTGAAGAAAGACCCTGAAGAAAGACCCTGAAGAAAGAGTCTGAAGAAAGACCCTGAAGACCCTGAAGAAAGACCCTGAAGACCCTGAAGAAAGACCCTGAAGAAAGACCCTGTAGAAAGACCCTGTAGAAAGACCCTGTAGAAAGACCCTGAAGAAAGACCCTGAAGAAAGACCCTGTACAAAGAGCCTAACAATGCAAAAGCTTGTCTTTGTGGTCCTACATGGCAGTCTAACCTGAGTTCTACGGCTCGGTCCATCCCAGTGATTCGCCGCAACACGTCCTGACAGAAACCATAGCTCATGAAAAGGACAGCGTTCTCTGCGATGTTGGCTATGAGGGCTGGGGTGGCTCCCTGGTACAGCCCTCTCAGACCCATCTGTCTACAGACCCGTCAGGTAACATTGACAGGAAACACAGGTATTCCGATTCAGAAACTCTTGGAGGGTAATGGAAGTTGGAAAACTTGGAAAAATACATTTTTATTACTTCAACCAGATCGTTATGTTGTGTTAGCCTCCATCAAGATAAACTATATATACAGCAGTATGTGGACACCTCTTCAAATTAGATGATTTGGCTATTTCAGTCACACCTGTTTCTGATAGGTGCAAAAAAATCAAGCACACAGTCATGCAATCTCCATAGACAAACATTGGCAGTAGAATGGCCCATTCTGAAGAGATCAGTGACTTTCAATGTGGCACCGTTATAGGATACCACCTTTCCAACAAGTCAGTTCGTAAAATTTCCGCCCTGCTAGAGCTGCCCCGGTCAACTGTAATTGCTGTTATTGTGAAGTGGAAACGTCTAGGAGCAACAACGGCTCAGCCGCGAAGTGGTAGGCCACACAAGCTCACAGAACGAGAGTGGTGAGTGCTGAAGCGCGTACAAATCGTCTGTCCTCGGTTGCAACACTCACTAACGAGTTCCAAACTGCCTCTGGAAGCAACATCAGTACAATAACTGTTTGTCGGGAGCTTCATGAAATGGGTTTCCATGGCCGAGCAGCCGAACACAAGCCTTAGATCACCATGTCCAATGCCAAGCGTCGACTGGAGTGGTGTAAAGCTCGCCGCCATTGGACTCTGGAGCTGTGGATCCGCGTTATGTGGAGTGATGAATCAAGCTTCACCATCTGGCAGTCCGACGGACTAATCTGGGTTTGGCGGATGCCAGGAGAACGCTACCTGCCTCGAATGCATAGTGCCATCTGTAATGTTTGGTGGAGAAGGAATGATAGTCTGAGGCTGTTTTTCATGGTTCAGGCCCCTTAGTTCCCGTGAAGGGAAATCTTAATGCTACAGCATACAATAACATTCTAGACGATTCTGTGCTTCCAACAGTTTGGGGAAGGCCCTTCATCTTTCAGCATGACAATGCACCCATGCACAAAGTGATGTCCGTACAGAAATGGTTTGTTGAGATCGGTGTGGAAGAACTTGACTGGCCTGCACAAAGCCCTGACCTCAACCCCATCGAACACCTTTGGGATGAATTGGAACGCTGACTGCGAGCCAGGCCTAATCACCCCCAACATCAGTGTTCCCGACCTCACTAATGCTCTTGTGGCTGAATGGAAGCAAGTCCCCACAACAATGTTCCAACATCTAGTGGAAAGCCTTCCCAGAAGAGTAAAGGCTATTATAGCAGCTAATGGGGGATCAACTCCATATTAATGTCCGTGATTCTGGAATGAGATGTTGGACGAGCAGGTGACCACATACTTTTGGTCATGTAGTGTATGTACAGTATATACAGTACCAGTCAAAAGTTTGGACACACAAGCTGTCATCAAGGCAAAGGGTGTCTACTTTGAAGAAATATATTTAGATTTGTTTGAAACTTGTTTTGGTTACTAGATGATACCATATGTGTTATTTCATAGTTTTGATGCCTTCACTATTATTCTACTGTCACACCCTGACCATAGTTTGCTTTGTATGTTTCTATGTTTTGGTTGGTCAGGGTGTGATCTGAGTGGGCATTCTATGTTGGATGTCTTGTTTGTCTATTTCTATGTCTGGCCTGATATGGTTCTCAATCAGAGGCAGGTGTTAGTCATTGTCTCTGATTGGGAACCATATTTAGGTAGCCTGGGTTTCACTGTGTGTTTGTGGGTGATTGTTCCTGTCTCTGTGTTTTGCACCAGATGGGACTGTTTTAGGTTTTCTCACGTTTGTTGTTTTTGTTAGTTATCTCATGTGTAGTGTCTTTATAAATGAAAGAACATGAACAACCACGCTGCATTTTGGTCCGCCTCTACTTCACCTAAACAAAACCGTTACATCTACAATGTAGAAAATAGTACAAATAAAGAATAAACCTTGGAATGAGCAGGTGTGTCCAAACTTTTGACTGGTACTGTATTTATATGAAAGGTAAATACACAGGATTCAGGAATAATACTACTGTAAATACACATGATTCAGGAATAATACTACTGTAAATACACAGGATTCAGGACTAATACCACTGTAAATACACAGGATTCAGGAATAATACTACTGTAAATACACAGGATTCAGGAATAATACTACTGTAAATACACAGGATTCAGGAATAATACTACTGTAAATACACAGGATTCAGGAATAATACTACTGTAAATACACAGGATTCAGGAATAATACTACTGTAAATACACAGGATTCAGGAATAATACTACTGTAAATACACAGGATTCAGGAATAATACTACTGTAAATACACAGGATTCAGGAATAATACTACTGTAAATACACAGGATTCAGGAATAATACTACTGTAAATACACAGGATTCAGGAATAATACTACTGTAAATACACAGGATTCAGGAATAATACTACTGTAAATACACAGGATTCAGGACTAATACCACTGTAAAGGCATGTGTTTACCTGTAGGTGGCCATGAAGCAGTGGAGGAAGCCTCGGTACATGGAAGGGAAGGTCTGCATCTTCACCTTGGCTGTGTCAAACGGCTGGCCACTGAACACACAGGCTGTCCCACCTAAAGGCAACATGGGCGGAGGGAGAAGATGGAGAGGAGACCGATGAGGAGGAGAGGATGGAGAAGATGGAGAGGAGACCGATGAGGAGGAGAGGATGGAGAAGATGGAGAGGAGACCGATGAGGAGGAGAGGATGGAGAAGATGGAGAGGAGACCGATGAGGAGGAGAGGAGGTAGATGGAGAGGAGACCGATGAGGAGGAGAGGAGGGAGTAGATGGAGAGGAGACCGATGAGGAGGAGAGGAGGGAGAAGATGGAGAGGAGACCGATGAGGAGGGAGAGGAGGGAGATGGAGAGGAGACCGATGAGGAGGAGAGGAGGGAGTAGATGGAGAGGAGGCCGAAGAGGAGGGAGAGGAGGGAGAAGATGGAGAGGAGACTGATGAGGAGGGGAGGAGGGAGTAGATGGAGAGGAGGCCGATGAGGAGGGAGAAGATGGAGAGGAGACCGATGAGGAGGAGAGGAGGGAGAAGATGGAGAGGGTTTGAAACACAGCTACTGGGTTTGGTTTCCCTAGGTACAGATTTCGGGTAAGAGGAGGGGAGGAGGGAGATGATGGAGAGGAGACCGATGAGGAGGAGAGGAGGGAGAAGATGGAGAGGAGTCCGATGAGGAGGAGAGGAGGGAGAAGATGGAGAGGAGACCGAGGAGGAGGAGAGGAGGGAGAAGATGGAGAGGAGTCCGATGAGGAGGAGAGGAGGGAGAAGATGGAGAGGAGACCGATGAGGAGGAGAGGAGGGAGAAGATGGAGAGGAGACTGAGGAGGAGGAGCGGAGGGAGAAGATGGAGAGTAGACCGATGAGGAGGGAGAGGAGGGAGTAGATGGAGAGGAGAGGAGGGAGAATATGGAGAGGAGACCGATGAGGAGGAGAGGAGGGAGAAGATGGAGAGGAGACCGATGAGGAGGGAGAGGAGGGAGATGGAGAGGAGACCGATGAGGAGGAGAGGAGGGAGTAGATGGAGAGGAGGCCGAAGAGGAGGGAGAGGAGGGAGAAGATGGAGAGGAGACTGATGAGGAGGGGAGGAGGGAGTAGATGGAGAGGAGGCCGATGAGGAGGGAGAAGATGGAGAGGAGACCGATGAGGAGGAGAGGAGGGAGAAGATGGAGAGGGTTTGAAACACAGCTACTGGGTTTGGTTTCCCCTAGGTACAGATTTCGGGTAAGAGGAGGGGAGGAGGGAGATGATGGAGAGGAGACCGATGAGGAGGAGAGGAGGGAGAAGATGGAGAGGAGTCCGATGAGGAGGAGAGGAGGGAGAAGATGGAGTGGAGACCGAGGAGGAGGAGAGGAGGGAGAAGATGGAGAGGAGTCCGATGAGGAGGAGAGGAGGGAGAAGATGGAGAGGAGACCGATGAGGAGGAGAGGAGGGAGAAGATGGAGAGGAGACTGAGGAGGAGGAGCGGAGGGAGAAGATGGAGAGTAGACCGATGAGGAGGGAGAGGAGGGAGTAGATGGAGAGGAGACCGATGAGGAGGAGAGGAGGGAGAATATGGAGAGGAGACCGATGAGGAGGGAGAAGATGGAGAGGAGACCGATGAGGAGGGAGAAGATGGAGAGGAGACCAATGAGGAGGAGAGGAGGGAGAAGATGGAGAGGGTTTGAAACACAGCTACTGGGTTTGGTTTCCCCTAGGTACAGATTTCGGATCAGAGGAGGGGAGGAGGGAGATGAAGAGCAGGAGGGAGATGGAGAGGAGACCGAGGAGGAGGAGAGGAGGGAGAAGATGGAGAGGAGACCGATGAGGAGGAGAGGAGGGAGAAGATGGAGAGGGTTTGAAACACAGCTACTGGGTGTGGTATCCCCTAGGTACAGATTTCGGATCAGAGGAGGGGAGGAGGGAGATGAAGAGCAGGAGGGAGATGGAGAGGAGACCGAGGAGGAGGGAGGGAGGGAGATGAAGAGGAGACGGAGGAGGAGGAAGATAGAGAGGAGACCGAGGAGGAGGGAGATGTAGAGGAGACAGATGAGGAGGGAGATGGAGAGGAGACCGAGGAGGAGGAGGGAGGGAGATGGAGACCGAGGAGGAGGAGGATTGAGGGAGATGGAGAGGAGACTGAGGAGGAGGGAGATGGAGGGGAGACATATGAGGAGGGAGATGGAGAGGAGACAGAGGAGGAGGAGGGAGGGAGATGAAGAGGAGACAGAGGAGGAGGAGGAAGATAGAGAGGAGACCGAGGAGGAGGGAGATGGAGAGGAGGCAGATGAGGAGGGAGATGGAGAGGAGACCGAGGAGGAGGGAGATGGAGAGGAGACAGAGGAGGAGAGAGATGGAGGAGACAGATGAGGAGGGGAGAATGAGGGAGATAGAGAGGAAGCATTGGAGGAGGGGAGGAAAGGAGGAGGGAGATGAAGAGACATGGAGAGGAGACAGAGGAGGAGAGGAGACAGAGGAGGGATATGGAGAGGAGACAGAGGAGGAGGAGGGATATGGAGAGGAGACAGAGGTGCCACACATTGTTGCCAGCGTGCCTCACATTGTTAGGGGGGATCCATATTGTTGTAGACCTACCTATCGCTCCAGCTGAGAGGTCTATGATGGCCTGGACCACTGGATGAGGTGCCATGATGATGATGATGATGATGCTAACCCTTCACCACTGGTTATAGAAGGACACACTACTCACAGTAAACATTCACAGGCTGGTATAGAAGTTAAACTCATACAAATATTATGTTCGTAATATTCTACTGTCCCTGTGCATTTTATCAAAAACTACAAGCCTTACATGACAGTCATCCTGTGATAGTATCACCATTACTGTGTGTAACTACCATCTATAAATACCATTTTAACATGTTGTCATTATGTCTTGAGAAAAGTAAATCTATGCGCAGGTCAGTCATTGTGCTAAACCCCATGCTCACTGAAGAAGCCTAGTGGATGACCTAAACCTGGTTTAAAGTACAGGAGCAGCAGATTGGAGGAGTCTGAAAATGGCACCCTATTCCCTAATGTGTTGCACTTCTTTTGACCAGGGGCCTTGATCAGAAGAAGTGCACTACAAAGGGGCCAGGGTGCCATTTTGGGGGGGCATTGACAGGTCCCGTAGGTTAGCCTACTGATGGGTCTCCAGTTCATGTCCTCAGAACCGGATAGAGGACAATGCTTGCCATGGCCTCGAACCTATTAAAGACCTGCCAATAGTAATCTATAGGTAATGTTACACCATATTATAAACACAGGGATGGGGGGGTTACATGTAATCTGATACCTTTTTATTTTCTATTTTTAATGTAATCAGATACTTTAGAAAAACTAGATGATTACTTCTTTGATTACTTTTTAAAAAATCAGAAAGGATGTTTTTCGAGAAAAAAATAAATACATTATGACACTTTTCATTTACATTCAATTCACCAATGGTAAAAAAAAAATGTTTTTTTTAAAAGGTGCAAGTTTAAGTTTGTTCCGCCTGAACCAGTCTGACCACGAGTCAGAGATCACTATGGTGACACGCCAAATGTTGTTTACTTCTACGGTTCTTAAATGGAAAATAATCAAAAAGTAAGAGAAAATAATCTGATTACGTTACTGAGTTTGGGCAATCCAAAAGTTACGTAACTAAATTAACATTTTGGAAAGGTAACTAATAACGGCAACGGATTGCATTTAGAAAGTAACTAACCAAACCCTGTCCATATCATAGCCATATATGTTAATCAGAGTCTGAGTATTATGTTTGTGTATTATGTCGAGGCCTACCAACAGCAAAGGAAGTAGCCGTGACAGTCTGTTTCTGCTTTGTCAATGTTGTCTGTGTAGCGTTGTTGTAGTTACAAAAGACCGTCTACATCCAGATTAAAGCGGAAGACAATTTGTCACATACCGTTCACGATTGCATCATGAAATATAAAATTATTCGTGTCCAGAATAACATGCATTATTGCCGGGAAAATCCTGAAATATGTCACTTGACATGAGAGTTGGATGTGATGGTTGATTGAAGTTAAATCCACATTCCTTCACAGACGCGCTACGCCAAATCCACTCAGGCTAAATTCCGTCAGACAATCGCGGAGGTTCCTCACCAGCGTCTAAACAGTAAACACTCCTTCACGTCTTCTTCCTGGTTTAGTTATTATGTCACGAACGAGTCTTCACCTGCGTTGGAAACCTATCGCCCATGTAGTGCGCAAAGGCGCTCTAATGTCCACTGACTGGCGCATGGCCCAGGAATACATTTTAAACGTTTAAATCTGTCATCAGAAACCTTTGTGATTGTGAAAGAAGTGCGAGACGTTCGGCTATAATGAAATATATTACTGTGTGTGTACCTGATTTGTACGGGAATTAAAGCCTACATTGACACAAGCTCCCGAGTGGCGTAGCGGTCTGAGTGGCACTGCATCTCAGTGCTTGAGGCGTCACTACAGACCCTGGTTCGATTCCAGGCTGTATCACAACCGGCCGTGAGTCCCTTGGGAGTCCCTTAGGCCAGCGAACAATTGGCCCAGTGTAGTCCGGGTTATGGTTTGGCCGGGGTATGCCATCATTAATTTAACTGAGTTGCCTAGTTGAATAAATGAAAAATAAAACTGTGGTAGTACCTGCAAATGGCCAAAAGATGTTAGCACAGGCAAAGAGTCGGCCTGGAGTGTGGGCTGTTTTCGCTGGTTGACAGTGTTGTCCAATGAGTGTATGTTGTCAAGAGTTGGATTGGAGCAGCCTCAGGGGCAGATCCGCTGGCAGAGTCCTCTATATATCCCTCACCATGACAACCTAGTAGTTTTCATACCGAAGCCCTAACTAAATCATCCAGGTTAAAATTGTACACTTACAAAATCTCAAAGTAACTTCTGTTCTTCCTCATTCTCCTCCTCATCATCATTATAATCCTCCATTATGATAACAATTTAATGTTTTAATTTCAGTTCCTCTGACTTCCATTGGATAACTAATAAAGCATTTGGAAGAAAACTGATTTGGTGGCTACTAGGCATCGGTAGAAAACGAGCATGTATAGACTTCAGTAGTGGATGATGCGTCTGATTCCTGAAGACTGTATAATATATCATCATGGGGCGGCAGGGTAGCCTAGTGGTTAGAGCATTGGACTACTAAGGTTGCAAGTTCAAATCCCCGAGCTAACAATGTACAAAATCTGTCGTAACCCACTGTTCCTAGGCCGTCATTGAAAATAAGAATTTGTTCTTAACTGACTTGCCTAGTTAAATAAAGGAAAATAATTAACGGTCTTGTTCTGAGGTTTACAGTCATTTTCCACGATCCCAAATAAGCGCTTAATCATCTCGACGCGAAAACCTTTTGAGTAGTTTAGCGTTGTTCTATTAGAACGCCCTCAGATCAGCGCTATTCATACATTTTTATTAGGCTATTTGCAAATAGAAATTTATAATTTAATTGGGGGAAATTAAAGTACTATATTCATTTTTATAAGTATTATAGCAATTTCAGACTCTTTTTTTTGTGATGATTTCTAAAAGTTAACCAATCTGGGTTCTCCTCTCATCCTGTCCCGCTATGCAACTTACAATAACAACACCACGATTGACAGAAAAAAACCTCCCCCTTCATTTTATAACTCATCCTTTTCACAGTAGGTTACGTTGTAAAAAGGTGAAGTCTCTCTCTCTCTTTTACATCTCTCTCTCTCTCTCCAACAAAACAAACCGATTAAGTTTCCTAGCCAACCGTTTCACAAAGCGTACCCGTTTTAATATTTTCAGAGAAAGAGATGTTTACCAGCTATATAAGAATGAAAACATAGTGCTGTTTCTGGGTTTTTAAGTAGCTGTCATTGGCCGATTTTAGTTGTCAGTCAAATGTGGGTGGTATTATTTGACAAACAGCTCCGGTAACACGGCTGTCGGGCTGCAGACTGACATTCAACAGGCAACAGTAAACGGAACTGCTGCACTGAATAATAACTGCGACTGGATTGTATAAAAACAAACGTTCACCAAGCTGAATCATCTTTTTGTTGTTGTTGTTCTATTCTAACTTTTCTATACTATTCGTCAACAATCAGAATCATCTACATTTTTTTGTTTGTTTGTCATCGTCGACTTAGATGTAGTTGCTGTCTCCGCCTTGATTTGTGACTTTATATCAATGTAGTGTTATCGGACGGACAGATATTTTTTGTTCAGGTGGTCGACCACTACCCCCTTTTCGGTTGTTTACTTTCTGGTTGACTTCACATCACCCGCTGTGTATGAGTAACTTTGTCTTTACTAATTCTATGTGACATTTTGACGCTATTCTAGCTACTACTATGGCCGAGGCAGCCCAACAACCACAACAGGTTGAGATCGACCCGGATTTCGAGCCTCTTTCCCGGCCCCGCTCCTGCACATGGCCCCTGCCACGTCCGGAGTTCATCACCCCGGGCGACTCCAACACCTCCTCTCCCGCCCCTTCTGTCAAACAAGAACCCAGCAGCAACTCCGACTTCATCTCCAGCCTCAGTTTATTAGAAGAGACTGAAGATTACCCCGAAGAGGATCAGAAACCCACCATCCTCTGCAATGATTTCCAATGTCAGGAAAACTGCATCCACGACCACCAACAGCATCAACAGCAGCACCCGGGGAACAGCCCCCAACTCCCGCAGCAACAGGTGCTTTTGCTCTCCTCTCCGGCCGGGTCTGCATCTTCAGTAGCGGCTGCGGCCGCTGCAGCTGCCCAGAGGAAAAGCAGTTCATCTCGGCGTAACGCCTGGGGTAATATGTCTTATGCGGACCTCATAACTAAGGCTATTGAGAGCACCCCGGACAAGAGACTTACCTTGTCGCAGATTTATGACTGGATGGTGAAGAACGTGCCTTATTTCAAGGACAAGGGAGATAGCAACAGCTCTGCTGGATGGAAGGTAAAGCGTTTCAATACAGTACATTACATCTGATGAGATTTGAGTTATGATTTAAGAGCTATACCTTTTGTTTTGATAAGGATATAGAGAAATTGACATTTAATTGCCTATATATCAAAGTTGACGCTGTTCATCATTTTTAAAATGACAATATTGTAACGACCCTGGGTTTATAACCACATATATCGACTCTGCGGCTTGAGCATGCTTTTGCGGCGCAATCGACAGCGCGCTGGTCTTCGGGCTAGAAGGTCGAGGGTTCGAGACCTGCTCCCTGCCTGTTTCATTACAATATTAACCCATGTTATCACATGTTAATAACACACGTAACTAAGTAAGGCCAGGTGAGGGTGACTTGCTGCTTTCCATAATATGTTTATTGTAGGATTGGGTATTATAGACATTGTAAAAGTGCTATCTCTTGAGGTTCAGTTGTTCATTTCTATCCTAATAGCATCATGCTACGTATCAGAGGAGACATGATGTTCTGGTCTCGTGCACCCAAATCAATCAGTCACTTTATGTCCATTCATTGTGTGTCCTGTAGAAACCTGTGGCTACCAATTGTAACCCAGTCAGCACATGGCCACACACACACACACACACACACACACACACACACACACACACACACACACACACACACACACACACACACACACACACACACACACACACACACACACACACACACACACACACACACACACACACACACACACACACACACACACACCGCCTCAACAGGATTCTTGTCCAACACCGGCTGCCTCCCCCTAATACTATTGGGAAGAGCCCCTCCTCCTCTCCCCTCCCAGTAATGCTAATATTCAAATAAGTTAACATACTGTACTATAGCTGTAACAGTAGTTAACATGCTGTAGCAGTAGTTAACATACTGTAGCTGTAGTTAACATGCTGTAGCTGTAGTTAACATACTGTTCTGTAGCTGTAGTTAACATACTGTAGCTGTAGTTAACATACTGTTCTGTAGTTAACATGCTGTTCTGTAGCAGTAGTTAACATACTGTTCTGTAGCAGTAGTTAACATACTGTTCTGTAGCTGTAGTTAACATACTGTACTGTAGTTAACATGCTGTTCTGTAGCTGTAGTTAACATACTGTTCTGTAGCTGTAGTTAACATGCTGTAGCTGTAGTTAACATACTGTTCTGTAGCTGTAGTTAACATACTGTAGCTGTAGTTAACATACTGTACTGTAGTTAACATACTGTACTGTAGTTAACATGCTGTTCTGTAGCAGTAGTTAACATGCTGTTCTGTAGCTGTAGTTAACATACTGTTCTGTAGCTGTAGTTAACATACTGTTCTGTAGCTGTAGTTAACATGCTGTAGCTGTAGTTAACATGCTGTTCTGTAGCTGTAGTTAACATGCTGTTCTGTAGCAGTAGTTAACATGCTGTTCTGTAGCTGTAGTTAACATACTGTTCTGTAGCTGTAGTTAACATACTGTTCTGTAGCTGTAGTTAACATACAGTTCTGTAGCTGTAGTTAACATGCTGTAGCTGTAGTTAACATACTGTTCTGTAGCTGTAGTTAACATGCTGTTCTGTAGCTGTAGTTAACATGCTGTTCTGTAGCTGTAGTTAACATGCTGTAGCTGTAGTTAACATACTGTTCTGTAGCTGTAGTTAGCATGCTGTTCTGTAGCTGTAGTTAACATACTGTTCTGTAGCTGTAGTTAACATACTGTACTGTAGCTGTAGTTAACATACTGTACTGTAGCTGTAGTTAACATACTGTACTGTAGCTGTAGCTAACATACTGTACTGTAGCTGTAGTTAACATACTGTACTGTAGCTGTAGTTAACATACTGTTCTGTAGCTGTAGTTAACATGCTGTAGCTGTAGTTAACATACTGTTCTGTAGCTGTAGTTAACATGCTGTAGCTGTAGTTAACATGCTGTTCTGTAGCTGTAGTTAACATGCTGTTCTGTAGCTGTAGTTAACATGCTGTAGCTGTAGTTAACATACTGTTCTGTAGCTGTAGTTAACATGCTGTACTGTAGCTGTAGTTAACATACTGTTCTGTAGCTGTAGTTAACATGCTGTTCTGTAGCTGTAGTTAACATGCTGTAGCTGTAGTTAACATACTGTTCTGTAGCTGTAGTTAGCATGCTGTTCTGTAGCTGTAGTTAACATACTGTTCTGTAGCTGTAGTTAACATACTGTACTGTAGCTGTAGTTAACATACTGTACTGTAGCTGTAGTTAACATACTGTACTGTAGCTGTAGCTAACATACTGTACTGTAGCTGTAGTTAACATACTGTACTGTAGCTGTAGTTAACATACTGTACTGTAGCTGTAGTTAACATGCTGTAGCTGTAGTTAACATACTGTTCTGTAGCTGTAGTTAACATGCTGTAGCTGTAGTTAACATGCTGTTCTGTAGCTGTAGTTAACATGCTGTTCTGTAGCTGTAGTTAACATGCTGTAGCTGTAGTTAACATAGTGTTCTGTAGCTGTAGTTAACATGCTGTTCTGTAGCTGTAGTTAACATACTGTTCTGTAGCTGTAGTTAACATGCTGTTCTGTAGCTGTAGTTAACATGCTGTAGCTGTAGTTAACATACTGTACTGTAGCTGTAGTTAACATGCTGTAGCTGTAGATAACATACTGTTCTGTAGCTGTAGCTAACATACTGTTCTGTAGCTGTAGTTAACATACTGTTCTGTAGCTGTAGTTAACATACTGTTCTGTAGCTGTAGTTAACATGCTGTTCTGTAGCTGTAGTTAACATACTGTTCTGTAGCTGTAGTTAACATACTGTTCTGTAGCTTTAGTTAACATGCTGTAGCAGTAGTTAACATACTGTTCTGTAGCTGTAGTTAACATACTGTTCTGTAGCTGTAGTTAACATACTGTTCTGTAGCTGTAGTTAACATACTGTTCTGTAGCTGTAGTTAACATACTGTTCTGTAGCTGGAGTTAACATACTGTACTGTAGTTAACATACTGTTCTGTAGCTGTAGTTAACATACTGTTCTGTAGCTGTAGTTAGCATGCTGTAGCAGTAGTTAACATGCTGTTCTGTAGCTGTAGTTAACATACTGTTCTGTAGCTGTAGTTAAAATGCTGTAGCTGTAGTTAACATACTGTTCTGTAGCTGTAGTTAACATAATGTTCTGTAGCTGTAGTTAACATACTGTTCTGTAGCTGTAGTTAACATACTGTTCTGTAGCTGTAGTTAACATACTGTACTGTAGTTAACATACTGTTCTGTAGCTGTAGTTAACATACTGTTCTGTAGCTGTAGTTAGCATGCTGTTCTGTAGCTGTAGTTAACATACTGTTCTGTAGCTGTAGTTAACATACTGTTCTGTAGCTGTAGTTAGCATGCTGTTCTGTAGCTGTAGTTAACATACTGTTCTGTAGCTGTAGTTAACATACTGTTCTGTAGCTGTAGTTAACATACTGTTCTCTAGCTGTAGTTAACATACTGTTCTGTAGCTAACATACTGTTCTGTAGCTGTAGTTAACATACTGTTCTGTAGTTAACATACTGTTCTGTAGCTGTAGTTAACATGCTGTTCTGTAGCTGTAGTTAACATACTGTACTGTAGTTAACATACTGTTCTGTAGCTGTAGTTAACATGCTGTTCTGTAGCTGTAGTTAACATACTGTACTGTAGTTAACATGCTGTTCTGTAGCTGTAGTTAACATACTGTACTGTAGTTAACATACTGTTCTGTAGCTGTAGTTAACATACTGTTCTGTAGCTGTAGTTAACATGCTGTAGCTGTAGTTAACATGCTGTTCTGTAGCAGTAGTTAACATGCTGTTCTGTAGCTGTAGTTAACATACTGTACTGTAGTTAACATGCTGTTCTGTAGCTGTAGTTAACATGCTGTTCTGTAGCTGTAGTTAACATGCTGTTCTGTAGCAGTAGTTAACATGCTGTTCTGTAGCTGTAGTTAACATACTGTTCTGTAGCTGTAGTTAACATACTGTTCTGTAGCTGTAGTTAACATGCTGTTCTGTAGCTGTAGTTAACATACTGTTCTGTAGCTGTAGTTAACATGCTGTAGCTGTAGTTAACATACTGTTCTGTAGCTGTAGTTAACATGCTGTTCTGTAGCTGTAGTTAACATGCTGTAGCTGTAGTTAACATACTGTTCTGTAGCTGTAGTTAACATACTGTACTGTAGCTGTAGTTAACATACTGTTCTGTAGCTGTAGTTAACATACTGTTCTGTAGCTGTAGTTAACATGCTGTAGCTGTAGATAACATGCTGTTCTGTAGCTGTAGTTAACATGCTGTAGCTGTAGTTAACATACTGTTCTGTAGCTGTAGTTAACATGCTGTACTGTAGCTGTACTTAACATGCTGTTCTGTAGCTGTAGTTAACATACTGTTCTGTAGCTGTAGTTAACATACTGTTCTGTAGCTGTAGTTAACATGCTGTAGCAGTAGATAACATGCTGTTCTGTAGCAGTAGTTAACATACTGTTCTGTAGCTTTAGTTAACATGCTGTAGCTGTAGTTAACATACTGTTCTGTAGATGTAGTTAACATACTGTTCTGTAGCTGTAGTTAACATGCTGTTCTGTAGCTGTAGTTAACATGCTGTAGCTGTAGTTAACATGCTGTTCTGTAGCTGTAGTTAACATACTGTAGCTGTAGTTAACATGCTGTAGCTGTAGTTGACATACTGTTCTGTAGCTGTAGTTAACATGCTGTTCTGTAGCTGTAGTTAACATACTGTTCTGTAGCTGTAGTTAACATGCTGTTCTGTAGCTGTAGTTAACATACTGTTCTGTAGCTGTAGTTAACATACTGTTCTGTAGCTGTAGTTAACATGCTGTTCTGTAGCAGTAGTTAACATGCTGTTCTGTAGCTGTAGTTAACATACTGTTCTGTAGCTGTAGTTAACATACTGTTCTGTAGCTGTAGTTAACACTGCTGTAGCTGTAGTTAACATACTGTTCTGTAGCTGTAGTTAACATACTGTTCTGTAGCTGTAGTTAACATGCTGTAGCTGTAGCTGTTCTAGTTAACATACTGTTCTGTAGCTGTAGTTAACATACTGTTACTGTAGCTGTAGTTAACATACTGTAGCTGTAGTTAACATGCTGTAGCTGTAGTTAACATGCTGTAGCTGTAGCTGTAGTTAACATGCTGTTCTGTAGCTGTAGTTAACATACTGTACTGTAGCTGTAGTTAACATGCTGTTCTGTAGCTGTAGTTAACATGCTGTCCTGTAGCTGTCGTTAACATACTGTAGCTGTAGTTAACATGCTGTAGCTGTAGTTAACATGCTGTTCTGTAGCTGTAGTTAACATGCTGTAGCTGTAGTTAACATGCTGTAGTTAACATACTGTACTGTAGCTGTAGTTAACATGCTGTAGCTGTAGTTAACATGCTGTAGTTAACATACTGTTCTGTAGCTGTAGTTAACATACTGTTCTGTAGCTGTAGTTAACATGCTGTCCTGTAGCTGTAGTTAACATGATGTAGTTAACATACTGTTCTGTTGCTGTAGTTAACATACTGTTCTGTTGCTGTAGTTAACATACTGTTCTGTAGCTGTAGTTAACATACTGTCCTGTAGCTGTAGTTAACATACTGTACTGTAGCTGTAGTTAACATACTGTACTGTAGCTGTAGTTAACATACTGTTCTGTAGCTGTAGTTAACATGCTGTTCTGTAGCTGTAGTTAACATGCTGTAGCTGTAGTTAACATGCTGTTCTGTAGCTGTAGTTAACATACTGTAGCTGTAGTTAACATGCTGTAGCTGTAGTTGACATACTGTTCTGTAGCTGTAGTTAACATGCTGTTCTGTAGCTGTAGTTAACATACTGTTCTGTAGCTGTAGTTAACATGCTGTTCTGTAGCTGTAGTTAACATGCTGTAGCTGTAGTTAACATGCTGTTCTGTAGCTTTAGTTAACATGCTGTAGCTGTAGTTAACATACTGTTCTGTAGCTGTAGTTAACATACTGTTCTGTAGCTGTAGTTAACATGCTGTTCTGTAGCTGTAGTTAACATGCTGTAGCTGTAGTTAACATGCTGTTCTGTAGCTGTAGTTAACATACTGTAGCTGTAGTTAACATGCTGTAGCTGTAGTTGACATACTGTTCTGTAGCTGTAGTTAACATGCTCTTCTGTAGCTGTAGTTAACATACTGTTCTGTAGCTGTAGTTAACATGCTGTTCTGTAGCTGTAGTTAACATACTGTTCTGTAGCTGTAGTTAACATACTGTTCTGTAGCTGTAGTTAACATGCTGTTCTGTAGCAGTAGTTAACATGCTGTAGCTGTAGTTAACATACTGTAGCTGTAGCTGTAGTTAACATGCTGTAGCTGTAGTTAACATACTGTTCTGTAGCTGTAGTTAACATGCTGTTCTGTAGCTGTAGTTAACATGCTGTAGCAGTAGTTAACATACTGTTCTGTAGCTGTAGTTAACATACTGTACTGTAGCTGTAGTTAACATACTGTAGCTGTAGTTAACATGCTGTAGCTGTAGTTAACATGCTGTAGCTGTAGCTGTAGTTAACATGCTGTTCTGTAGCTGTAGTTAACATACTGTACTGTAGCTGTAGTTAACATGCTGTTCTGTAGCTGTAGTTAACATGCTGTCCTGTAGCTGTAGTTAACATACTGTAGCTGTAGTTAACATGCTGTAGCTGTAGTTAACATGCTGTTCTGTAGCTGTAGTTAACATGCTGTAGCTGTAGTTAACATGCTGTAGTTAACATACTGTACTGTAGTTAACATGCTGTAGTTAACATACTGTTCTGTAGCTGTAGTTAACATACTGTTCTGTAGCTGTAGTTAACATGCTGTCCTGTAGCTGTAGTTAACATGCTGTAGTTAACATACTGTTCTGTTGCTGTAGTTAACATACTGTTCTGTAGCTGTAGTTAACATACTGTCCTGTAGCTGTAGTTAACATACTGTCCTGTAGCTGTAGTTAACATACTGTACTGTAGCTGTAGTTAACATACTGTACTGTAGCTGTAGTTAACATACTGTTCTGTAGCTGTAGTTAACATGCTGTTCTGTAGCTGTAGTTAACATGCTGTTCTGTAGCTGTAGTTAACATACTGTTCTGTAGCTGTAGTTAACATACTGTTCTGTAGCTGTGACACAGACGCTGGTCTCACTCATGTCTCTGCCGAAGTATGTTAGCAGCAACCGTGTCTACACTCGCTGTGCCAAAACACACTAAGACCGAATGGCATATGTTATTATAAATATTATTATAATTATTATTATGTATTATGTAGTTATTATAGTAAGACTTTAGTTAGATTTGCAGCCTGGGTTTCTCTCCTGCCATTCCTCTCTCATAACTAGGGTTTTGGTTCTGTCTCAGTCAGAGTAGAGGTATTTCTGTAGAGGCAGGCAGGTGATCTCAGTCAGAGCAGAGGTATTTCTGTAGAGGCAGGCAGGTGATCTCAGTCAGAGCAGAGGTATTTCTGTAGAGGCAGGCAGGCGATCTCAGTCAGAGTAGAGGTATTTCTGTAGAGGCAGGCAGGTGATCTCAGTCAGAGTAGAGGTATTTCTGTAGAGGCAGGCAGGTGATCTCAGTCAGCTGTAGAGGTATTTCTGTAGAGGCAGGCAGGTGATCTCAGTCAGAGTAGAGGTATTTCTGTAGAGGCAGGCAGATGATCTCAGTCAGAGTAGAGGTATTTCTGTAGAGGCAGGCAGGTGATCTCAGTCAGAGTAGAGGTATTTCTGTAGAGGCAGGCAGGTGATCTCAGTCAGAGTAGAGGTATTTATGTAGAGGCAGGCAGGTGATCTCAGTCAGAGTAGAGGTATTTCTGTAGAGGCAGGCAGGTGATCTCAGTCAGAGTAGAGGTATTTCTGTAGAGGCAGGCAGGTGATCTCAGTCAGAGTAGAGGTATTTCTGTAGAGGCAGGCAGGTGATCTCAGTCAGAGTAGAGGTATTTCTGTAGAGGCAGGCAGATGATCTCAGTCAGAGTAGAGGTATTTCTGTAGAGGCAGGCAGGTGATCTCAGTCAGAGTAGAGGTATTTCTGTAGAGGCAGGCAGGTGATCTCAGTCAGAGTAGAGGTATTTCTGTAGAGGCAGGCAGGTGATCTCAGTCAGAGTAGAGGTATTTCTGTAGAGGCAGGCAGGTGATCTCAGTCAGAGTAGAGGTATTTCTGTAGAGGCAGGCAGGTGATCTCAGTCAGAGTAGAGGTATTTCTGTAGAGGCAGGCAGGTGATCTCAGTCAGAGTAGAGGTATTTCTGTAGAGGCAGGCAGGTGATCTCAGTCAGAGTAGAGGTATTTCTGTAGAGGCAGGCAGGTGATCTCAGTCAGAGTAGAGGTATTTCTGTAGAGGCAGGCAGGTGATCTCAGTCAGAGTAGAGGTATTTCTGTAGAGGCAGGCAGGTGATCTCAGTCAGAGTAGAGGTATTTCTGTAGAGGCAGGCAGGTGATCTCAGTCAGAGTAGAGGTATTTATGTAGAGGCAGGCAGGTGATCTCAGTCAGAGTAGAGGTATTTATGTAGAGGCAGGCAGGTGATCTCAGTCAGAGTAGAGGTATTTCTGTAGAGGCAGGCAGGTGATCTCAGTCAGAGTAGAGGTATTTCTGTAGAGGCAGGCAGGTGATCTCAGTCAGAGTAGAGGTATTTCTGTAGAGGCAGGCAGGTGATCGTGAGGAAAGGGTTTGTATATCCGTCACGTGCTACGATGACGAGGACACACACCTCTTTCTAACAGGAGAACGACAGGCCCCTTTCTCCCTCTCTTCCTTTCCTATTTCGCCCCTTATATCTATTCAATTCAAAGGGCTTTTATTGGCACGGGGGAAACATATGCTAACATTGCCAAAGCAAGTGAAATAGATAATAAACAAAAGTGAAACAACGTTTTTAAATTAATAGACATTTCAAATGTCATATTATGTCTATATACAGTGTTGTAATGATGGGCAAATAGTTAAAGTACAAAAAGGAAAACAAATAAACATAAATATGGTTGTATTTACAATGGTGTTTGTTCTCTCTCGCTTTCTCTCTCTCTCTCTCTGTCTCTCTCTCTCTCGCTCTCTCTCTCTCTCTCTCGCTTTCTCTCTCTCTGTCTCTGTCTCTCTCTCTCTCTCTCTCTCTCTCTCTGTCTCTGTCTCTGTCTCTCCGTCTCTCTCTCTTGCTCTGTTTCTCTCTGTCTCTGTCTCTCTCTCTCTCTCTCTCTCTCTCTCTCTCTCTCTCTGTCTCTGTCTCTGTCTCTCTGTCTCTCTCTCTTGCTCTGTCTCTCTGTCTCTCTCTCTCTCTCTCTGTCTCTCTCTCTCTCTCTCTCTCTCTCTGTCTCTGTCTCTCTGTCTCTCTCTCTCTCTCTCTCTCTCTCTCTCTCTCTCTGTCTCTGTCTCTGTCTCTCTGTCTCTCTCTCTCGCTCTGTCTCTCTCTCTCTCTGTCTCTCTCTCTCTCTCTCTCTCTCTCTCTCTCTCTCTCTCTCTCTCTCTCTTCATCGATTTCCACCAAAACACGGCTAGCTGTTATCGAAGACTGTATAAGTAAACTGTTGGCCTGTAATTATGTGACGTACATAGTTCTGATCTTCTGACTGACGGAGACTGGTAGGGAACTTATTCTGCCATTGTTGAAGTCAAATAACATGTAGAGATTTATAGACGTATATGATTTTGCATATAGGACCATGGTTAACTTCCAAATGGACCAGGGCTCTGGTCAAAAGTAGTGCACTATGAAGGGAATAGGGTGCCATTTGGTTCTGAACAAAGTAGTGCACTATGAAGGGAATAGGGTGCCATTTGGGACACACCCCATGGTTTTGTTGTAGAACTGATATCCTTAACCTGTAGCATCACATAAAGGTCTGTAAAACCTTTACTGGCTGTCCTGTAACACCTTGACTGACTGTCCTGTAACACCTTGACTAACTGGCCTGTAACACCTTGACTGACTGTCCTGTAACACCTTGACTGACTGTCCTGTAACACCTTGACTGACTGTCCTGTAACACCTTGACTGACTGTCCTGTAACACCTTGAGTGACTGTCCTGTAACACCTTGACTGACTGTCCTGTAAACACCTTGACTGACTGGCCTGTAAACACCTTGACTGACTGTCCTGTAACACCCTGACTGTCCTGTAACACCCTGACTGTCCTGTAACACCTTGACTGACTGTCCTGTAACACCTTGACTGACTGTCCTGTAACACCCTGAGTGACTGTCCTGTAACACCTTGACTGACTGTCCTGTGACACCTTGACTGACTGTCCTGTAACACCCTGACTGACTGTCCTGTAACACCTTGACTGACTGTCCTGTAACACCCTGACTGTCCTGTAACACCTTGACTGACTGTCCTGTAACACCCTGACTGTCCTGTAACACCTTGACTGACTGTCCTGTAACACCCTGACTGTCCTGTAACACCCTGACTGTCCTGTAACACCCTGACTGTCCTGTAACACCCTGACTGTCCTGTAACACTTTGACTGACTGTCCTGTAACACCCTGACTGTCCTGTAACACCCTGACTGTCCTGTAACACCCTGACTGTCCTGTAACACTGACTGTCTTGTAAGTAAGTAGTAGTTGTAATGATTATTGAAAATAGCTCACAGAGTCACCCAACTTCTCAGCTCTCACCCCACAACACCATGTCTGTCGGTAGATTATTGACATGTTGGGGATGATTGTGAGTAAGAGTAAGAACAGAAACACCATTCATAGATTTCACATTGTAACAATATTATTAAGTCAGATGGCATAAACAGAGAGAGAGAATATCAGGAGCACCAAACTAATAACAAATAGTTTAGAATATAATTAATTCTACTAATGAATTAATTCTAATTTATTTGGTATTAGGACCCTTCAAAACGGGTATGTTTATGTATGACTCAGTGTACCACTTTTTAAATTCTATTTGTGTCTTAATTTCTCTCTTACTTTTTTATGGCATGACTGTAAGTAACTCTGGATAAGAATGTGTGTCTCTCTCTGTCTCTCGTTCCATGTGTCGGTAGCAGTAACGTCTCTCTCTCTCTCGTTCCATGTGTCGGTAGCAGTAACGTCTCTCTCTCTCTCGTTCCATGTGTCGGTAGTAGTAATGTGTGTCAGTGACATTCCAGAGTGGCTTGGCAGACAAGGGTCACCACGCCTTTACGCCTTGCATTGTGGGAAAGAAGCTCCGTTCATTCATTGGTTCAACGTACTCCTAGCTTCTGCTGTACTCTGATACTTGTAGGCCTACACAGAGGGAATTCTTAGGTAACTCCTTGTTTCCTTTCCTCAAAGCAGGAGGCGAGATGGGAGGAGAGGAGGGAGGGAAGGGAGAGGAGAGGAGAGAGAGGAGGGAGGAAGGGAGGAAGGGGGCAGAGAGAGTACACACACACACACACACACACACACACACACAGCCCCCAGGACATATATCTGCTGTGTCACCAGACTCTCCATACAACACTCAATGGAAAGTGTGGATGTGTTAACAAGTTAATGGAGTTGTGTAGCTCCCAACACAGTAAGTTGTGTAGCTCCCAACACAGTAAGTTGTGTAGCTCCCAACACAGTAAGTTGTGTAGCTCCCAACACAGTAAGTTGTGTAGCTCCCAACACAGTAAGTTGTGTAGCTCCCAACACAGTAAGTTGTGTAGCTCCCCCAACACAGTAAGATGTGTAGCTAGCTCCCAACACAGTAAGTTGTGTAGCTCCCAACACATGTGTAGCTCCCAACACAGTAAGTTGTGTAGCTCCCAACACAGTAAGTTGTGTAGCTCCCAACACAGTAAGTTGTGTAGCTCCCAACACAGTAAGTTGTGTAGCTCCCACACACAGCTCCCAACACAGTAAGTTGTGTAGCTCCCAACACAGTAAGTTGTGTAGCTCCCAACACAGTAAGTTGTGTAGCTCCCAACACAGTAAGTTGTGTAGCTCCCAACACAGTAAGTTGTGTAGCTCCCAACACAGTAAGTTGTGTAGCTCCCAACACAGTAAGTTGTGTAGCTCCCCACAACACAGTAAGTTTGTGTAGCTCCCAACACAGTAAGTTGTGTAGCTCCCAACACAGTAAGTTGTGTAGCTCCCAGCACAGTAAGTTGTGTAGCTCCCAACACAGTAAGCTCCCAACACAGTGTGTAGCTCCCAACACAGTAAGTTGTGTAGCTCCCAACACAGTAAGTTGTGTAGCTCCCAACACAGTAAGTTGTGTAGCTCCCAACACAGTAAGTTGTGTAGCTCCCAACACAGTAAGTTGTGTAGCTCCCAACACAGTAAGTTGTGTAGCTCCCAACACAGTAAGATGTGTAGCTCCCAACACAGTAAGTTGTGTAGCTCCCAACACAGTAAGTTGTGTAGCTCCCAGCAGTAAGTTGTGTAGCTCCCAGCAGTAAGTTGATGTAGTTAGGTACCCAGCCCAGTTCTTGTGCTGGCCTGAGACGGTAGGTTCTGAGTCCCAAATGGCACCCGTTTCCCCATAGAGTGCACTACTCTTGACTAAAGCCTGTAGGGAATAGGGCACCATTTTGGATGCAGGCTAGGTACAGTAAGTAGAGCAGAAAGCTTGAAGAGTGTCCTTCCCTCACTAACCATACAGATACTAATATACCTAAAGTGAAAGGCTAGTCTTATGTGTGGTTCATAAGGCCTGCCTTGTCCTAGGGTAGATGGGGGTTGACGAAAATACGTCAAAGGACTCTTGTCCTTAACGTCTAGATTTGGTAGCTATCTCTGCAATGCCTCAGTAGGCTAAAAGGTGTAGTTAATGAAGGAGGGGGGGAGGTCATGGAAAGTTTTGCAGCACACAGTAAGTTGGCCTCTCATACAATGTGTTATAATATAACCACACTAGTCAGCAGAATTACACCGCTATGACAGACTAATTGTAGATGACTTACATGCCCCACGATGTAGTACAGGACAATACCAGCTTTAAGACATTTATCACGTATCAGTTATGTTGTACAATGACGACAAGTCTACTGTGAATACTCTAAATACTGTAAATACTGTGAATACTGTGACTACTGTAAATACTGTAAATACTGTGACTACTGTGACTACTGTAAATACTGTGAATACTGTGACTACTGTGACTACTGTAAATACTGTGAATACTGTGAATACTGTGACTACTATAAATACTGTAAATACTGTGAATACTGTGAATACTCTGAATACTGTAAATACTGTGAATACTCTAAATACTGTAAATACTGTGAATACTGTGACTACTGTAAATACTGTAAATACTGTGACTACTGTGACTACTGTAAATACTGTGAATACTGTGACTACTGTGACTACTGTAAATACTGTGAATACTGTGACTACTGTAAATACTGTGAATACTGTGAATACTGTGAATACTCTGAATACTGTAAATACTGTGAATACTCTAAATACTGTAAATACTGTGAATACTGTGACTACTGTAAATACTGTAAATACTGTGACTACTGTGACTACTGTAAATACTGTGAATACTGTGACTACTGTAAATACTGTGAATACTGTGAATACTCTGAATACTGTAAATACTGTGACTACTGTAAATACTGTAAATGCTGTGAATACTGTGACTACTGTAAATACTGTAAATACTGTGACTACTGTGACTACTGTAAATGCTGTGAATACTTTAAATACTGTAAATACTGTGACTACTGTAAATACTGTGAATACTGTGAATACTCTGAATACTGTAAATACTGTAAATACTGTAAAGGCTGTGAATACTGTGACTACTCTAAATACTGTAAATACTGTGACTACTGTGACTACTGTAAATACTGTAAATGCTGTGAATACTGTGACTACTCTAAATACTGTAAATACTGTGACTACTGTGACTACTGTAAATACTGTAAATGCTGTGAATACTGTGACTACTCTAAATACTGTAAATACTGTGACTACTGTGACTATTGTAAATACTGTGAATACTGTGAATACTCTGAATACTGTAAATACTGTGACTACTGTAAATACTGTAAATGCTGTGAATACTGTGACTACTGTAAATACTGTGACTACTGTAAATACTGTAAATGCTGTGACTACTGTGAATACTGTGAAAACTGTAAATACTGTAAATACCGTAAGTGCTGTGAATACTCTGTGACTACTGTGAATACTGTGAATACCGTAAATACTGTGAATACTGTAAATACTGTGACTACTGTAAATACTGTGAATACTGTGAATACCGTAAATACTGTGAATACTGTGAATACTGTAAATACTGTGAATACTGTAAATACTGTGAATATCGTAAATGCTGTGAATACTGTGAATACCGTAAATGCTGTGACTACTGTAAATGCTGTGAATACTGTGAATACCGTAAATGCTGTGACTACTGTAAATGCTGTGACTACTGTAAATGCTGTGAATACTGTAAATGCTGTGAATACTGTGAATACCGTAAATGCTGTGACTACTGTAAATGCTGTGACTACTATATTAAATACTGTAACTACTGTGAATGTGTCATATTTAGGGCTGTTTATGTGGTACTTTAATATGTGGTATTGTCCAATGAGTTACCTCCTAATGTTGAACTGTCATCTCCTCTCCTAATGTTGTACTGTCATCTCCTCCTAATGTTGAACTGTCATCTCCTCTCCTAATGTTGAACTGTCATCTCCTCCTAATGTTGAACTGTCATCTCCTCCTAATGTTGTACTGTCATCTCCTCCTAATGTTGAACTGTCATCTCCTCCTAATGTTGAACTGTCATCTCCTCTCCTAATGTTGTACTGTCATCTCCTCCTAATGTTGAACTGTCGTCTCCTCTCCTAATGTTGTACTGTCATCTCCTCTCCAAATGTTGTACTGTCATCTCCTCTCCTAATGTTTAACTGTCATTTCCTAATGCTGTACTGTCATCTCCTCTCCTAATGTATAACTGTCATCTCCTAATGTTGTACTGTCATCTCCTCTCCTAATGTTTAACTGTCATCTAATGTTGTACTGTCATCTACTTTCCTAATGTTGTACTGTCATCTCCTCTCCTAATGTTGTACTGTCATATCCTCCTAACGTTGTACTGTCATCTCTCCCCCTAATGTTGTACTGTCATCTCCTCTCCTAATGTTTAACTGTCATCGCCTAATGTTGTACTGTCATCTCCTCTCCTAATGTTTAACTGTCATCTCCTCCTAATGTTGTACTCTCATCTCCTCCTAATGTTGTACTGTCATCTCCTCTCCTAATGTTTAACTGTCATCTCCTCCTAATGTTGAACTGTCATCTCATCCTAATGTTGTACTGTCATCTCCTCTCCTAATGTTGTACTGTCATCTCCTCCTAATGTTGTACTGTCATCTCCTCTCCTAATGTTTAACTGTCATCTCCTCCTAATGTTGTACTGTCATCTCCTCCTAATGTTGTACTGTCATCTCCTCCTAATTTTGAACTGTCATATCCTCCTAATGTTGTACTGTCATCTCCTCTCCTAATGTTGTACTGTCATCTCCTCCTAATGTTGTACTGTCATCTCCTCCTAATGTTGTACTGTCATCTCCTCAGTAGTTACCTCCTAATGTTGTAGTGTAGCATGTTGTAACATAATGCTGACTTGCCTAGTTTAAAATAAATAATGATGTCATCATGTCACACAAGAAGCAGAGGGTACCCCTTGATGGACCAGACATCAAATAGCACCTACAGCAATCTGAGCTGGTCTGAGTTGATCTAATATTTGCCCTGACAGAGTGACTGACGTATGTGTTGTAGAGGTACAGAGAACAGGACAGGACAGGTTAGTGATGTGTTGTAGAGGTACAGAGGACAGGACAGGACAGGTTAGTGACGTGTTCTCCTCTACAGAGGACAGGACAGGTCATCTCCTAGTGACGTGTTGAACTGTCAGAGGACAGGACAGGACAGGTTGTGACGTGTTGTAGAGGTACAGAGGTTGTACAGGTTGTGATCTGTTGTAGAGGTACAGAGGTCAGGACAGGTTAGTGACGTGTTGTCATCTCCTACAGAGAACAGGACAGGACAGGTTAGTGATGTGTTGTAGAGGTACAGAACAGGTCATCTCCTTAGTGATGTGTTGTCAGTTGTAGAGGTACAGAGGACAGGACAGGTCATCTAGTGACGTGTTGAACTGTCAGAGGACAGGACAGGA
>NC_056441.1:89809009-89844009 GCF_018296145.1 Oncorhynchus tshawytscha
TCTTGTAGATGACATGGAGCCAGTGGGTTTGGCGACGAGTATGAAGCGAGGGCCAGCCAACGAGAGCATACAGGTCGCAGTGGTGGGTAGTATATGGGGCTTTGGTGACAAAACAGATGGCACTGTGATAGACTGCATCCAATTTGTTGAGTAGGGTATTGGAGGCTATTTTGTAAATGACATCGCCAAAGTCGAGGATTTGTAGGATGGTCAGTTTTACAAGGGTATGTTTGGCAGCATGAGTGAAGGATGCTTTGTTGCGAAATAGGAAGCCGATTCTAGATTTAACTTTGGATTGGAGATGTTTGATGTGGGTCTGGAAGGAGAGTTTACAGTCTAACCAGACACCTAAGTATTTGTAGTTGTCCACGTATTCTAAGTCAGAGCCGTCCAGAGTAGTGATGTTGGACAGGCGGGTAGGTGTAGGTAGCGATCGGTTGAAGAGCATGCATTTAGTTTTACTTGTATTTAAGAGCAATTGGAGGCCACGGAAGGAGAGTTGTATGGCATTGAAGCTTGCCTGGAGGGTTGTTAACACAGTGTCCAAAGAAGGGCCGGAAGTATACAGAATGGTGTCGTCTGCGTAGAGGTGGATCAGAGACTCACCAGCAGCAAGAGCGACCTCATTTATGTATACAGAGAAGAGAGTCGGTCCAAGAATTGAACCCTGTGGTACCCGCATAGAGACTGCCAGAGGTCCGGACAGCAGACCCTCCGATTTGACACACTGAACTCTATCAGAGAAGTAGTTGGTGAACCAGGCGAGGCAATCATTTGAGAAACCAAGGCTGTCGAGTCTGCCGATGAGGATGTGGTGATTGACAGAGTCGAAAGCCTTGGCCAGATCAATGAATACGGCTGCACAGTAATGTTTCTTATCGATGGCGGTTAAGATATCATTTAGGACCTTGAGCGTGGCTGAGGTGCACCCATGACCAGCTCTGAAACCAGATTGCATAGCAGAGAAGGTATGGTGAGATTCGAAATGGTCGGTAATCTGTTTGTTGACTTGGCTTTCGAAGACCTTAGAAAGGCAGGGTAGGATGGATATAGGTCTGTAGCAGTTTGGGTCAAGAGTGTCCCCCTTTGAAGAGGGGGATGACCGCAGCTGCTTTCCAATCTTTGGGAATCTCAGACGACACGAAAGAGAGGTTGAACAGGCTAGTAATAGGGGTGGCAACAATTTCGGCAGATAATTTTAGAAAGAAAGGGTCCAGATTGTCTAGCCCGGCTGATTTGTAGGGGTCCAGATTTTGCAGCTCTTTCAGAACATCAGCTGAATGGATTTGGGAGAAGGAGAAATGGGGAAGGCTTGGGCGAGTTGCTGTTGGGGGTGCAGTGCTGTTGACCGGGGTAGGAGTAGCCAGGTGGAAAGCATGGCCAGCCGTAGAAAAATGCTTATTGAAATTCTCAATTATGGTGGATTTATCAGTGGTGACAGTGTTTCCTATCTTCAGTGCAGTGGGCAGCTGGGAGGAGGTGTTCTTATTCTCCATGGACTTTACAGTGTCCCAGAACTTTTTTGAGTTAGTGTTGCAGGAAGCAAATTTCTGCTTGAAAAAGCTAGCCTTGGCTTTTCTAACTGCCTGTGTATAATGCCCCTTAAATTGAATTCAACAGAGAGAGAGAGAGGGGGAGACAGAGAGAGAGACCGAGAGAGAGAGAGAGACAGGGGGAGACAAAGAGAGAGAGACAGGGGGAGACAAAGAGAGAGAGACAGGGGGAGACAGAGAGAGGGGAGAGACAGAGAGAGAGAGGGGGAGACAGAGAGAGAGACTCCCTGTGTGCTCCAGGTTCAGGTTGGGTGACTCATTAAGAGTTAGTTGCATAAGAAGCTAGCTGTGAGTTACTGGAAGCAGAGAGAGGGGAGAGAGGGGTGGGGGGGCAGAGTGGGGCAGGGGAGAGAGGGGTGGGTGGGGGGCAGTGTGTGTGTGTGTGTCAGGGGGTATGTGGGACGTCGGTCTTATGTGACCATAACCTGAGACTCATAATGAATGCCCTGCTGCGAGCAGACGCAGTGGCACACACACACACACACACACACACACACACACACACACACACACATACACACACACACACACGCACACACACCGGAATTGTACATTCCAACACAGGCCTCTATGTCTTTATGTTCTTGCTACTAGATATCCTCTACCTTCGTGTTGGTCTTGATCCCCTTGTTGTTCTTCACTGCTTCTCAATGTGTTTGATGTGCTGAATCAAAGTTCCTGGCACACCAGTTGTTAAAACACAGATGTGTGTGAGACAGAGAGACAGAGAGACAGACAGAGAGAGAGAGAGAGAGAGAGAGAGAGAGAGAGAGAGAGAGAGAGAGAGAGAGAGAGAGAGAGAGAGAGAGAGAGAGAGAGAGAGAGAGAGAGAGGGAGGGAGAGAGAGAGAGAGAGAGAGAGAGAGAGAGAGAGAGAGAGAGAGAGAGAGAGAGAGAGAGAGAGAGAGAGGGAGAGAGAGAGAGGAGAGAGAGAGAGAGAGAGAGAGCGAGAGAGAGAGAGAGAGAGAGAGAGAGAGAGAGAGAGAGAGAGAGAGAGAGAGAGAGAGAGAGAGAGAGAGAGAGAGAGAGAGAGAGAGAGAGAGAGAGAGAGAGAGAGAGAGAGAGAGAGAGAGAGAGAGAGAGAGAGAGAGAGAGAGAGAGAGAGAGAGAGAGAGAGAGAGAGAGGGAGAGAGAGAGAGAGAGAGAGAGAGAGAGAGAGAGAGAGACAGAGACAGAGACAGAGAGAGAGAGAGAGAGGAGAGACAGAGCGAGAGAGAGAGAGAGAGAGAGAGAGAGAGAGAGAGAGAGAGAGAGAGAGAGAGAGAGAGAGACAGAGACAGAGCAAACTAGAATGTTATTTGGCCCCAAATGGAGGGTACAGGGTAGCAGAAAACCCGACCACTGTGACTGACCCAAAATTAAGGAAAGATTTGAGTATGTACAGACTTAATACAGGTAACAAGTGGAGGACAGAGGAGCCTCTTAAAGAAGAAGTTACAGGTCTGTGAGAGCCAGAAATCTTGCTTGTTTGTAGGTGACCAGATACTTATTTTCCACCATAATTTGCAAATAAATTCATAAAAAATCCTACAATGTAATTTTCTGGATATTTTTTTTAAATTTTGTCTGTCATAGTTGAAGTGTACCTATGATGAAAATTACAGGCCTCTCTCATCTTTTTAAGTGGGAGAACTTGCACAATTGGTGGCTGACTAAATACTTTTTTGCCCCACTGTATATATAAGTATATATATATAGTGTTGTAACAATGGACAAATGGTTAAAGTACACAAGGGAAAATAAATAAGCATAAATATGGGTTGTATTTACAATGGTGTTTGTTCTTCACTGGTTGCCCTTTTCTCGTGGCAACAGGTCACAAATCTTGCTGCTGTGATGGCACACTGTGGAATTTCACCCAGTAGATATGGGAGTTTATCAAAATTGGGTTTGTTTTTGAATTCTTTATATCTGTCTTTCTCTCTCACACACCCTTTATCTCCCCCTACTACTCTCTCACTCTCCCTCCCCACATGAAAAAATACTACAGTTTACTATAAAATACTACAGTACTTACTATAGAATTCTGTAGTAAACTGTAGTCTACTGTAGAAAACTATTATGTACACTGTAGTAGTACTTACTGTATAATTGTGTAGTATACTGTGGAAGATACTACAGTATACTACAGACCGCAAAACACTACAGTAAATACTAAAGTAAATACTAAAGTAATGTCTGCAAAAACACTACAGTAAATACAATAGTAATATACCACAGTATCAAATTTGCATATACCACTCCCACATATCCCAATTTGTGCCGTCCAATCCATAAGTGAGAAACCTACTTGCCAAGTATAGACCACATATTGTGTTCCATATGTTATAGAAACAAACAGAAGCTCTGAACCAGCCAATCACACCTCAGTCCTACCTACCTACACCCTTCTCTACCTCTCGCAAACCCTCCCCCTTCTCTTTTTAACAGGCTGATAGCTATGGACAGGGAAAGAAAGCCCCCCATCCCAGTTCTTTTTGCAACATTTTCAGGCCAGAATAGCAGAAAACTAACCCGTCAGCATGTGAAATGTTATCTTCTCAAAAAGGCATTGATTTTGGACCCCGGTTAATAGGAATTGTGATCTACAATTTTATTTAATTTAATTTATTTTTTTAATTAACCTTTATTTAATTAAGCAAGTCAGTTATGAACTAATTCTTATTTACAATGACGGCCTACTCCCAGCCAAACCCGGACCACGCTGGGCCAAATGTGCGCCGCCCCTATGGGACTCCCAATCACGGCCGGATGTGATACAGCCTGGATTCAAACCAGGGACTGTACAGTCGTGACCAAAAGTTTTGAGAATGACACAAATATTAATTTTCACAAAGTCTGCTGCTTCAGTTTGTATGATGGCAATTTGCATATACTCCAGAATGTTATGATGAGTGATCAGATGAATTGCAATTAATTGCAAAGTCCCTCTTTGCCATGCAAATGAACTGAATCCCCCCAAAACATTTCCACTGCACTTCAGCTCTGCCACAAAAGGACCAGCTGACATCATGTCAGTGATTCTCTCATTAACATAGGTGTGACTGTTGACGAGGACAAGGCTGGAGATCACTCTGTCATGCTGATTGAGTTTGAATAACAGACTGGAAGCTTCAAAGGGAGGGTGGTGCTTGGAATCATTGTTGTTCCTCTGTCAACCATGGTTACCTGCAAGGAAATACGTGCCGTCATCATTGCTTTGCACAAAAAGGGCTTCACAGGCAAGGATATCGCTGCCAGTAAGATTGCACCTAAATCAACCATTTATCGGATCATCAAGAACTTCAAGGAGAGTGGTTCAATTGTTGTGAAGAAGGCTTCAGGGCGCCCAAGAAAGTCCAGGAAGC
Organism: Oncorhynchus tshawytscha; assembly: GCF_018296145.1. NCBI lineage: Eukaryota > Metazoa > Chordata > Actinopteri > Salmoniformes > Salmonidae > Oncorhynchus > Oncorhynchus tshawytscha. The sequence continues at coordinate 89,813,909 of NC_056441.1, forward strand.
GCCAGGACCGTCTCCTAAAGTTGATTCAGCTGCGAGATCGGGGCAGCACCAGTACAGAGCTTGCTCAGGAATGGCAGCAGGCAGGTGTGAGTGCATCTGCACGCACAGTGAGGCGAAGACTTTTGGAGGATGGCTTGGTGTCAAGAAGGGCAGCAAAGAAGCCACTTCTCTCCAGGAAAAACATCAGGGACAGACTGATATTCTGCAAAAGGTACAGGGATTGGACTGCTGAGGACTGGGGTAAAGTCATTTTCTCTGATGAATCCCCTTTCCGATTGTTTGGGGCATCTGGAAAAAAGCTTGTCCGGAGAAGACAAGGTGAGCGCTACCATCAGTCCTGTGTCATGCCAACAGTAAAGCATCCTGAGACCATTCATGTGTGGGGTTGCTTCTCAGCCAAGGGAGTGGGCTCACTCACAATTCTGCCTAAGAACACAGCCATGAATAATGAATGGTACCAACACATCCTCCGAGAGCAACTTCTCCCAACCATCCAGGAACAGTTTGGTGATGAACAATGCCTTCTCCAGCATGATGGAGCACCTTGCCATAAGGCAAAAGTGATAACTAAGTGGCTTGGGGAACAAAACATCGATATTTTGGGTCCATGGCCAGGAAACTCCCCAGACCTTAATCCCATTGAGAACTTGTGGTCAATCCTCAAGAGGTGTGTGAACAAACAAATTCTGACAAACTCCAAGCATTGATTATGCAAGAATGGGCTGCCATCAGTCAGGATGTGGCCCAGAAGTTAATTGACAGCATGCCAGGGTGAATTGCAGAGGTCTTGAAAAAGAAGGGTCAACACTGCAAATATTGACTCTTTGCATCAACTTCATGTAATTGTCAATAAAAGCCTTTGACACTTATGAAATGCTTGTAATTATACTTCAGTATCCATAGTAACATCTGACAAAAATACCTAAAGACACTGAAGCAGCAAACTTTGTGAAAATGTATATTTGTGTCATTCTCAAAACTTTTGGCCACGACTGTAGTGATGCCGCTAGCCCTGAGATGCAGTGCCTTAGACCGCTGAACCAGGGTGTCTGTAGTGACGCCTCTAGCCCTGAGATGCAGTGCCTTAGACCGCTGAACCAGGGTGTCTGTAGTGACGCTGCTAGCCCTGAGATGCAGCCCTGAGATGCAGTGCCTTAGACCGCTGAACCAGGGTGTCTAGTGTATGACGCTGAACCAGGGTGTCTAGCCCTGAGATGCAGTGCCTTAGACCGCTGAACCAGGGTGTCTGTAGTGACGCCTCTAGCACTGAGATGCAGTGCCTTAGACCGCTGAACCAGGGTGTCTGTAGTGACGCCTCTAGCACTGAGATGCAGTACCTTAGACCGCTGAACCAGGGTGTCTGTAGTGACGCCTCTAGCACTGAGATGCAGTGCCTTAGACCGCTGAACCAGGGTGTCTAGTGACGCCTCTAGCACTGAGATGCAGTACCTTAGACCGCTGAACCAGGGTGTCTGTAGTGACGCCTCTAGCCCTGAGATGCAGTGCCTTAGACCGCTGAACCAGGGTGTCTGTAGTGATGCCGCTAGCCCTGAGATGCAGTGCCTTAGACCGCTGAACCAGGGTGTCTGTAGTGACGCCGCTAGCCCTGAGATGCAGTGCCTTAGACCGCTGAACCAGGGTGTCTGTAGTGACGCTGCTAGCCCTGAGATGCAGTGCCTGAGATGCAGTGAGACCGCTGAACCAGGGTGTCTGTAGTGACGCCTCTAGCCCTGAGATGCAGTGCCTTAGACCGCTGAACCAGGGTGTCTGTAGTGACGCCTCTAGCCCTGAGATGCAGAGATGCAGTGCCTAGCCCTGAGATGCACTGCTGAACCAGGGTGTCTGTAGTGACACCTCTACCACTGAGATGCAGTGCCTTAGACCGCTGAACCAGGGTGTCTGTAGTGACGCCTCTAGCCCTGAGATGCAGTGCCTTAGACTGCTGAACCAGGGTGTATGTAGTGACACCTCTACCACTGAGATGCAGTGCCTTAGACCGCTGGACCAGGGTGTCTGTAGTGACGCTGCTAGCCCTGAGATGCAGTGCCTTAGACCGCTGAACCAGGGTGTCTGTAGTGACGCCTCTAGCCCTGAGATGCAGTGCCTTAGACCGCTGAACCAGGGTGTCTGTAGTGATGCCGCTAGCCCTGAGATGCAGTGCCTTAGACCGCTGAACCAGGGTGTCTGTAGTGACGCTGCTAGCCCTGAGATGCAGTGCCTTAGACCGCTGCGCCACTCGAGAGCCCGATCCCGTCTGGCCGGTGTGCAAAGTCCTTAAAGGACAATTTGCCACCTTTCGACCTCATATTCATTATCTCCAGCACAGTATCAGTCTACATATGTGAATACAGTTTCTATGATATGTGGTTAAATAGATAACAAAAAGCTTCTTTGTGACATCATAAGAAGTTTCGAGTTTCTAGCCAGAAGGAGGGAGGGTTTTTAAAAACGTTTTTAACTTTTGCTGATGTCAGCGGGTATATTTTTTCCACTTTATATATATATATATATATATATATTATTTTTTTTGTACAAAATGTAGAAATGTGAGTTTTTTCTTCTCCACATTATGTAAAAACTGGTATTGTGTTGAAGATAATGAAAATTAGATTGAAAAGTGGTGGAGCTGCCCTTTAAATTCCATCGATGGCTACAGACCTTCCAGCAAGACAGATCAATAATCTAGAGCCCAGAGACGATGAAAGTCCAACAGCTGCGTTTCACATTCAGTCAAACAGGTGGGAGGACAGTGCTATTAGACGAAACAGCAGGTCAACCAAAGGTCATTGGAAGAGAGAGGAGGAGATGTAGCAAAGATATTGTGTGAGTGTGTGTGTGTGTGTGTGTGTGTACGTGTGCGTGCGTGTCTGTGTGTGTGTGTGTGTGTGTCTGTGTGTGTGTGTGTTCCCTATATAGTGCACCCTATTCCCTATATAGTGCACCCTATTCCCAATTTTTTTTTTTTTGTGTGTGTGTGTCTGTGTGTGTGTGTGTGTGTGTGTTGTTGTGTGTGTTGTTGGGGGAGGATAACACATCCATCAGCTCACACCCCAATCCCTCCTTAGGCTGGTATGTCATATGGATACTGCTGAGGTGTCCCAAATGGCACCCTATTCCCTATATAGTGCACCCTATTCCCTATATAGTTCACCCTATTCCCTATATAGTGCACCCTATTCCCTATATAGTGCACCCTATTCCCTATATAGTGCAACCTAGTCCCTATATAGTGCACCCTATTCCCTATATAGTGCACCCTATTCCCTATATAGTGCACCCTATTCCCTATATAGTGCAACCTATTCCCTATATAGTGCACCCTATTCTCTATATAGTGCACCCTACTTCCATATGGGTCTGGTCAAAAGTTGTGCACTATATAGGGAACAGGGTACTATTTGGGACGTATGTTGACAGGCGATCCATGCTATCTGGAACAGGGGTTTTCAAACTGGGGTCCGTGGACCGTTAGAAGTACTGCAAGATGTTCTGCAATTTAAAAAATATATCTATATTTTTTAGGGGGAAATATTTTGGGGAGGTTTTTTTTAATGTGAAAAATATTATTTATTTTTAATATCACTAGCTGCCATAGAATACCATTGTGGAAACCATTTTTATGTCTCTGTGTCCAGTATGATGTAAGTTAGATGTAGTTTCACGAGCCACTGCTAACTAGCCTTAGCATAATGATTGGAAGTCTACAGAAACATGCTAGCTGTTCCTATTCATCTGACAAAATCTCCAACTATCCCTTTAATATCGAGGAAATTACAGTCATTGGAGCTAAATACAGGGTTTGTTCTGCATGGCAATTTTCTGGATGGAGAAAACATTTTAGTAGCCTCGTTTAAACCTAGTTTTAACATGCTTCAGTTGTCCTGATCTTGTCCACATTCTGATTGTGTCCACATTTGTCAACAGGTGTAGACAATCAAAAGACTCATTGTGATCTGATTGTGATTAGATTGCATTGTGATCTGATTGTAATTAGATTGCATTGTGATCTGATTGAATTTGAAGTGTAAACGAATCCTGACAACCAAAGCATATAGATTTTGGCCAATGTCACAATTGTCCCGCTCTCTCAACATAAACAAAATCACACCGGGCCAGTTCAGGTATAATTATGGACAACGATACGTCTACAATTTCTCCAGAATTAAAGATAATTTTCTTAATTTGAAACGAAAGTGGCTTCTGGCACTACTGTGGTCGGATGCCACAGTCCAATCGAAATGAGATATATGGAAATAAAGGTACAGTATTAGGTCACCTGCTCATCCAACAGCTTGTTCCAAAATCATGGGCATTAACATGGAATTGGTCCCCCCTTTGCTGCTATAACAGCCTCCACTCTTCTGGGAAGGCTTTCCACTAGATGTTGGAACATTGCTGCTATAACAGCCTCCACTCGTCTGGGAAGGCTTTCCACTGGGAAGGCTTTCTCGTCTGGGAACTAGATGTTGGAACATTGCTGCTATAACAGCCTCCACTCTTCTGGGAAGGCTTTCCACTAGATGTTGGAACATTACTGCTATAACAGCCTCCACTCTTCTGGGAAGGCTTTCCACTAGATGTTGGAACATTGCTGCTATAACAGCCTCCACTCTTCTGGGAAAGCTTTCCACTAGATGTTGGAACATTACTGCTATAACAGCCTCCACTCTTCTGGGAAGGCTTTCCACTAGATGTTGGAACATTGTTGCTATAACAGCCTCCACTCTTCTGGGAAGGCTTTCCACTAGACTTTGGAACATTTGCTGCATCAGCCACAAGAGCATTAGTGAGGTCGGGCACTGATGTTGGGTGAATTGAATGGTGGCCGATGAATGGTGATCGATGAATGGTGATGAATGGTGATGGTGATGAATGGTGATGGTGATGATTGGTGATGGTGATGGTGATGAATGGTGATGGTGATGAATGGTGATGAATGGTGATGGTGATGAATGGTGATGGTGATGAATGGTGATGGTGATGAATGGTGATGGTGATGAATGGTGATCGGCGATGAATGGTGATGGTGATGAATGGTGATGAATGGTGATGGTGATGAATGGTGATGGCGATGAATGGTGATGAATGGTGATGAATGGTGATGGTGATGAATGGTGATGGCGATGAATGGTGATGAATGGTGATGGTGATGGCGATGGCGATGAATGGTGAATGGTGATGATGGTGATGAATGGTGATGGCGATGGCGGTGATGGCGATGGCGATGAATGGTGATGGCGATGAATGGCGATGGCGATGAATGGTGACAGAGCTAGAGTGGTGTTCGTTAGACCAGGAGACGTCCCGAAAATCGGTCTTCTCACAAAACCGTATGTAGCGTCCGAACGGACACTATGGAAAGATGAGACTTTCACAAAAACTATGGTGTTCTCCGTTTTGCTCTACAAGCCCCTCAAGCGTCTTGGGACTCGCCTGAATTCAGTACAGCCGATCTACCAACTTCTGTCTGTAGTGTACACACTAATATTACCCCTCTGTGGAAAGGTGAGACTCTCACGAACACCCACAGGCCTCACAAGAGGGTAAAAAAATATATATATATATATATATTTTAAATGATATAGTACAGGACTTAGACTCTGATGGGTTGATCGAATATCAGAAAGGACGTTAGTATTCTGTCACTTGGAAGAATATTCTTTATTTTTTTAAAGAAAATAATAGGCCCAGTTTTTTTTGTTAGAATGAAAAGGCTTTGTCAGAATGAATGAAAAAGGATTCATGTGATATAAGTATGAACCATGACATGTGACATGCTTAATTTAATCAAACAACATATGTGTAGCTTGTTGTCAAAGTGCCAGTACAGTCAGAGGCTGGATATGTAGAAGGAAAGTGGCCCCGTCTCTACCTGGGAGAAAGCCAACCAGGGATGGTGTTGGAGAGATGGGTGTTGGAGGGATGGGTGTTGTAGGGATGGTGTTGGAGGGATGGGTGTTGGAGGGATGGTGTTAGAGGGATGGTGTTGGAGGGATGGTGTTGGAGGGATGGTGTTGGAGGGATGGGTGTTGGAGGGATGGTGTTAAAGGGATGGTGCTAGAGGGATGGTGTAGAGGGATGGTGTTGGAGGGATGGATGGTGCTAGAGGGATGGTGCTAGAGGGATGGTGCTAGAGAAATGGTGTAGAGGGATGGTGTTGGAGGGATGGTGTTAGAGGGATGGTGTTGGAGGGATGGTGTTGGAGGAATGGTGTAGAGGATGGTGTTAGAGGGATGGTGTAGAGGGATGGTGCTAGAGGGATGGTGTAGAGGGATGGTGCTAGAGGGATGGTGTTAGATGGGAAGGTGTTAAAGGGATGGTGTTAAAGGGATGGTGTTGGAGGGATGGTGTTAGAGGGATGGTGTAGAGGGATGGTGTTGGAGGGATGGTGTAGAGGGATGGTGCTAGAGGGATGGTGCTAGAGGGATGGTGTTAGAGGGATGGTGTTGGAGGGATGGTGTTAGAGGGATGGAGGGATGGTGTAGAGGGATGGTGTTGGAGGGATGGTGTTAGAGGGATGGTGTAGAGGGATGGTGCTAGAGGGATGGTGTAGAGGGATGGTGTTAAAGGGGTGTTAGAGGGATGGTGCTAGAGGGATGGTGTAGAGGGATGGTGCTAGAGGGATGGTGTAGAGGGATGGTGTTAGAGGGATGGTGTAGAGGGATGGTGCTAGAGGGATGGTGTAGAGGGATGGTGTTAGAGGGATGGTGTAGAGGGATGGTGTTAGAGGGATGGTGTAGAGGGATGGTGTTAGAGGGATGGTGTAGAGGGATGGTGTTGGAGGGATGGTGTTAGAGGGAAGGTGTAGAGGGATGGTGTAGAGGGATGGTACTAGAGGGATGGTGTAGAGGGATGGTGTTAAAGGGATGGTGTTAGAGGGATGGTGTTAAAGGGATGGTGCTAGAGGGATGGTGTAGAGGGATGGTGCTAGAGGGAAGGTGTAGAGGGAAGGTGTTAAAGGGATGGTGTTAAAGGGATGGTGTTAAAGGGATGGTGCTAGAGGGATGGTGTTAAAGGGATGGTGTAGAGGGATGGTGTTGGAGGGATGGTGTTAAAGGGATGGTGCTAGAGGGATGGTGTTAAAGGGATGGTGTAGAGGGATGGTGTTAAAGGGATGGTGCTAGAGGGATGGTGTTAAAGGGATGGTGTAGAGGGATGGTGTTAAAGGGATGGTGCTAGAGGGATGGTGTTGGAGGGATGGTGTTAAAGGGGGATGGTGTTGGAGGGATGGTGTTAAAGGGATAGTGTTGGAGGGATGGTGTTAAAGGGATGGTGTTAAAGGGTGGGTGTTAAAGGGAGGGTGTTAGAGGGATGGTGTTAAAGGGATGGTGTTAAAGGGATGGTGTTAAAGGGAGGGTGTTAAAGGGAGGGTGTTAGAGGGATGGTGTTAAAGGGATGGTGTTAAAGGGATGGTGTTGTAGGGATGGTGTTAAAGGGATGGTGTTGTAGGGATGGTGTTAAAGGGATGGTGTTAGAGGGATGGTGTTAAAGGGATGGTGTTGGAGGGATGGTGTTAAAGGGAGGGTGTTAGAGGGATGGTGTTAAAGGGATGGTGCTAGAGGGATGGTGTTAAAGGGATGGTGTTAAAGGGATGGTGTTAAAGGGAGGGTGTTAGAGGGATGGTGTTAAAGGGAGGGTGTTAGAGGGATGGTGTTAAAGGGATGGTGTTAAAGGGATGGTGTTGGAGGGATGGTGTTAAAGGGAGGGTGTTAGAGGGATGGTGTTAAAGGGATGGTGCTAGAGGGATGGTGTTAAAGGGATGGTGTTAGAAGGATGGTGTTAAAGGGATGGTGTTAAAGGGATGGCTGCATACATGTGCTTGCTTGTGTGTGTTTGTGTGTGTGCCAATTTCTGTTGTTGTTGCTATAGCAATAAATCAGCGATTAATTTCAATAAATAATTTTGGGGGGGATGTGCTAGAGCTGGGCGATGAGGTAATATCGTCATAAATGTAACTATTTTGCTCGATAACAAGAAATACAACAATCTTTTTTTTTTGGACAGTTACTTTACATTAGCGACAGGGCTCTAGACCAAAATAAATAAATAATACAATGTCAGTGACAAGGAAAATACAGTAACTGAGATGGTAACCTGTGATTAGCCAATGAAATTACAGTAACTGAGATGGTAACCTGTGATTAGCCAATGAAAATACAGTAACTGAGATGGTAACCTGTGATTAGCCAATGAAATTACAGTAACTGAAATGGTAACCTGTGATTAGCCAATGAAATTACAGTAACTGAGATGGTAACCTGTGATTAGCCAATGAAATTACAGTAACTGAAATGGTAACCTGTGATTAGCCAATGAAATTACAGTAACTGAGATGGTAACCTGTGATTAGCCAATGAAATCACAGTAACTGAGATGGTAACATTTGATTAGCCAATGAAAATACAGTAACTGAGATGGTAACCTGTGATTAGCCAATGAAATTACAGTAACTGAAATGGTAACCTGTGATTAGCCAATGAAAATACAGTAACTGAGATGGTAACCTGTGATTAGCCAATGAAATTACAGTAACTGAGATGGTAACCTGTGATTAGCCAAGGAAAATACAGTAACTGAGATGGTAACCTGTGATTAGCCAAGGAAATTACAGTAACTGAGATGGTAACCTGTGATTAGCCAATGAAATTACAGTAACTGAGATGGTATCCTGTGATTTAAAAAGTAAGTTATGTCATATAATATGTAACATAGCCACATTTTTATGTGCAACCTGTCAAAATAGGATCCAGAATTTTCAGATTTATTTTGGTCTTCTTCAGGGAAATCACCCGCCATCTTTGGCCTGTAGCTTATGTCATTCACCACCTGAGGAAGTGGGAACTCAAACCACTTAGCTAGATTGGTAACTCTAAATATGCCACTGTTGCTGGATAACCATGTAGGCTAATTGATTCGTCTATCAGTAAATGATAATGTCCTACCAAAACTTCCCAGCGCTAGGACTAGGCGTATTGATATACTTAAGTGTGTTTTGGGTAGGGGGTCAGGTATGTGTGTGTGGGGGGGGTGCGTAGCGTGCATGTGTGCGTGCGTGTGTGTGTGTCTTACAATCTGTGGTGATGTCGTAACACAGTCCTGTGGTCTCAATAGAACAGGACGATCCATGCCTCCACACACACAGCTGGCTGTCTGGCGATGGTCCAGGGGTCAGAATATCACATCCTCATGGTTTAGGCTAGCAGAGAGAGAGATGTTCTGTAGAGAGAGACAGACAGAGACAGAGAGGGACACTGTAAATATACATAATATGACATTTGTAATGTTTTTATTGTTTTGAAACTTCTGTATGTGTAATGTTTACTGTTCATTTTTATTGTTTATTTCACTTTTGTATATTATCTACTTCACTTGCTTTGGCAATTTTAACATGTTTCCCATGCCAATAAAGCCCCTTGAACTGAATTGAATTGAGAGATGTTCTGTAGAAAGAGGCTGCGAGCCAGATGTTCTGTAGAAAGAGGCTGAGAGATGTTCTGTAGAAAGAGGCTAAGAGATGTTATGTAGAAAGAGGCTGAGAGATGTTCTGTAGAAAGAGGCTGAGAGAGAGATGTTCTGTAGAAAGAGGCTGAGAGAGAGAGAGATGTTCTGTAGAAAGAGGCTGAGAGAGAGACAGACAGAGAGAGAGAGATGTTCTGTAGAAAGAGGCTGAGAGAGACAGACAGAGTGATCTGAGAAAGAGAGAGAGAGAGAGAGATGTTCTGCTGAGAGAGACAGAAAGAGGCTGAGAGAGAGATGTTCTGTAGAAAGAGGCTGAGAGAGAACGATGATCTGTAGAAAGAGGCTGAGAGAGAGACAGAGAGAGATGTTCTGTAGAAAGAGGCTGAGAGAGACAGACAGAGTGAGAGCGAGAGAGAGAGAGAGAGAGAGATGTTCTGTAGAAAGAGGCTGAGAGAGAAAGATGATCTGTAGAAAGAGGCTGAGAGAGAGACAGAGAGAGATGTTCTGTGGAAAGAGGCTGAGAGAGAGACAGAGAGAGATGTTCTGTAGAAAGAGGCTGAGAGAGAGAGATGTTCTGTAGAAAGAGGCTTAGAGAGCGACAGACAGAGATGATCAAAACCATTCTCCACTCATCTCTCCTCTCCCAGCCTCATTCTTGTTCACTGTTCCCCGAAGCCCAAACCAAACATCTGGGTTCTATGATTCAACAATATTTCAACAACAGCTCGTGTAACAATCTTTATTTGACTGTAATGCTGCTAGCAGTACATGGTACCATGATGCAACGCACTCAGCATCTGTTTTAGTAATGTCTGCTCTGCTCCACATTTGTGGAGTTGAAAAATAAACAGCGAATTTTGAATGGAATATCTACATAGGCGTACAGAGGCCCATTATCAGCAACCATCACTCCTGTGTTCCAACGGCACGTTGTGTTCGCTAATCCAAGTTGATCATTTTCAAAAGGCTAACTGATCATTAGAAAACCCTTTTTTTTTTTGCAATTATGTTAGCACAGCTGAAAACTGTTGTTCTGATTTAAAGAGGCAATAAAACTGAGCCGTGACGTGGGACTACCTGACTTTCACCTCGTTTTTTCCATCCAGTCTTCTTTGTTTTATTTGAGGATACAGAGAGTAGTCATGAAGGCCTATTCAAAAGGTTTACAGTGAATCAGAATGTTTTGCTGTGTGGGTGTGTTGCGTGCGTGCCTTTGTGTGTGTCAGTCAAATTGTTGTGGTGTGTTTAAATAAATATGAGGCTCGGTCAATTGTAGTGGGCTTGGCATCAACAAAGACATGGGTTCCAAATGGCCCTACGTTGCCTTCAGAAAGTACCTTCTGTACCAGTAAAACATTTGGACACACCCCTACTCATTCAATGGTTTTTCTTTATTGTAGAATAATAGTGAAGACATCAATCGCTGCAGAATGCTGTGGCAGTCACGCTGGTTAAGTACGCCTTGAATTCGAAATCAATCACAGACAGTGTCACCAGCAAAGCACCCCTTACACCATCACACCTCCTCCTCCAATGCTTCACGGTGGGAACCTACTCTTCACGGTGGTTGGAAACAAAAATCTCAAATTTGGACTCATCAGACCAAAGGCCAGATTTCCACCGGTTTAATGACCATTGCTTGGTGTCCTTTAGTAGTGGTTTCTTTACAGCAATAAAACGAAGGATCCTACAGCAATCCTTTAGGTATTAAATACTTAGGATGCTTAATAAAGTGACAACAAATATATAAAGATAACTTTATTCCATTACTCAAAAATATGAAAGCAGATTAAACGGAACAATGTTCCCATTAAAGTAGAATAAACCTCTTCACAAGGGCATGGCTGCCGAAGTTTTGGTATTTATTTCCGGTAATACCAATTACCCGAAGACATTCTTTAAAAAGAGTATAGTCATTACATAGTTTATAGCATTCATAGAATAAAAAGTAATGTTTTACTTCCTGAGTCTGAGGGTGGTTGTAACCTTCCGGACTTGTATCAACTCTCTACCAGAGGTTTTTACTTGTGACATGTCTTTAAATGCACTAAAGAAGAACAATGGGCACATATTGAAGATGAACAAGATGCTCATTCCTAGAATCTTTTACGTGTCTATTTTAACAACTTCATAGTTAAAAACACTAGAACAATATAGAACACTAGAACAATATAGAACACTAGAACTATATAGAACACTAGAACTATATAGAACACTAGAACAATATAGAACACTAGTACAATATAGAACAATATAGAACACTAGTACAATATAGAACAATATAACAATATAGAACACTAGAACAATATAGAACACTAGAACAATATAGAACACTAGAACAATATAGAACACTAGAACTATATAGAACACTAGAACTATATAGAACACTAGAACAATATAGAACACTAGTACAATATAGAACAATATAGAACACTAGTACAATATAGAACAATATAACAATATAGAACACTAGAACTATATAGAACACTAGAACAATATAGAACACTAGAACAATATAGAACACTAGAACAATATAGAACACTAGAACAATATAGAACACGAGAACAATATAGAACACTAGAACAATATAGAACACTAGAACAATATAGAACACTAGAACAATATAGAACACTAGAACAATATGGAAGAAAAGGAAATGTATTCTACAATAACCAATATTACTCCCTAAAAACACAACCTTATGAAACAATCCTTGGATATCTTTTTTTTTAAATGTACCAATAAATGATTCTGCACGGAAAAATGAAGACATAGAAGCTTTAAATGACTTGGTAACAGGAAATACATTTAATTCAATGACTTGGTAACAGGAAATACATTTAATTCAATGACTTGGTAACAGGAAATACATTTAATTCAATGACTTGGTAACAGGAAATACATTTAATTCAATGACAGAATTTAAAAGCAATTTTGGACTGACAAATGTAGATATTTTCAAATACATGTAACTTAAAAGTGGCTTAAAAGTCACAAAATGTCTTCGTTGAAATCCTTTTAGACTTCAGAGAAACCTTGAGCAAATCGTTTTTGAGTCGGTAAAGGATGTATATACACACATATACAAAACCTTGCAGAGAGCCTATCCCACTGACAGTCTCTTAGAACAAAATATGAATTATTGGAACCAAGACAACCACAAAAAACAAACAGATGTTGGCACAATATGGAGGGAAAATCAGAGCGATATTACGGTTCATGAAAATGTAAGTTTAATCATGTATAAACTAATGTATGTCATTTTAACTATGCCACTTTGTTTACATACTCATCTCATATGTATATACTGTACTTGATACCATCTACTGCATCTTGCCTATGCCGCTCTGTACCATCACTCATTCATATGTCCTTATGTACATATTCTTTATCCCCTTACACTGTGTATAAGACAGTAGTTTTGGAATTATTAGTTAGATTACTTGTTGGTTATTACTGCATTGTCGGAACTAGAAGCACAAGCATTTCGCTACACTCGCATTAACATCTGCTAACCATGTGTATGTGACAAATAAAATTTGTTTAGATTTGATTTGATTTATTATACAACATTCATAAATTCCACAGCACTACGGCAGAGTAATTTCTCCAGTGTAAAACTAATAATGACTCAATAATCCCTGCTTTAAAGGAATTCTATTAAGTCTGGAAGTTGTGGGCGGAGCCAGACAGTTGGCGGTCAGAAAGCATTACAATGTAAACTTGGTTTTAATCCGTCTGTCTGCATATTTCTAGACATGGCCTATGGGGCTGTAGTGAGATCTTGAAAAAACAAATACAGGGTTGGGGGTGTGGCCAGGCACTAGGGATGGGGTGTGGCCAGGCACTAGGGTTGGGGTGTGGCCTATGGGGCTGTAGTGAGATCTTGAAAAAACAAATACAGGGTTGGGGGTGTGGCCAGGCACTAGGGATGGGGTGTGGCCAGACACTAGGGTTGGGGTGTGGCCACGCACTAGGGATGGGGTGTGGCCAGACACTAGGGTTGGGGTGTGGCCAGGCACTAGGGTTGGGGTGTGGCCTATGGGGCTGTAGTGAGATCTTGAAAAAACAAATACAGGGTTGGGGGTGTGGCCAGGCACTAGGGATGGGGTGTGGCCAGGCACTAGGGATGGGGTGTGGCCAGGCACTAGGGATGGGGTGTGGCCAGGCACTAGGGATGGGCATGTGGCCAGGCACTAGGGTTGGGGTGTGGCCAGGCACTAGGGTTGGGGTGTGGCCAGGCACTAGGGATGGGCATGTGGCCAGGCACTAGGGATGGGGGTGTGGCCAGGCACTAGGGTTGGGGTGTGGCCAGGCACTAGGGTTGGGGTGTGGCCAGGCACTAGGGTTGGGGTGTGGCCAGGCACTAGGGTTGGGGTGTGGCCAGGCACTAGGGTTGGGGTGTGGCCAGGCACTAGGGTTGGGGTGTGGCCAGGCACTAGGGTTGGGGTGTGGCCATGCACTAGGGATGGGGTGTGGCCAGACACTAGGGTTGGGGTGTGGCCAGGCACTAGGGTTGGGGTGTGGCCAGGCAGAATGGTTGGGGTGTGGCCAGGCAGTAGGGTTGGGGTGTGGCCAGGCACTAGGGTTGGGGTGTGGCCAGGCACTAGGGTTGGGGTGTGAGCATGCGGGCCTGGGCAGATGAAATGTTACTTTTTCCACATTTTGTTGTGTTACAGCCTGAATTTGTGTCACTGATCTACACACTATACCCCATAATTTCAAAGTGGAATTTTGTTTGTAGAACATTTTCAAAAATGAATACAAAATGAAAAGCTGTAATGTCTTGAGTCAATAAGTATTCAACCCCTTTGTTATGGCCTAAATAAGTCCAGGAGTAAAACATGTGCTCAACAAATCACATAATAAGTTGCATGGACTCACTCTGTAGTGGTTAACATTTAACAATTAACAATTATTAGGTTAACAATTATGTGTAAGGTCCCTCAATCAAGTAGTGAATTTCAAACACAGATTCAACCACAAAGACCAGGGAGGTTTTTCAGAAGGACACCGATTGTTGAACTGTATAACATTTTTTTTAAAAGCAGAAGCAGGAAATCCCTTTTAGCGACATTATTAATTAGGCTTTGGATGGTGTATCAATACAACCAGCCGCTACAAATATACAGGCGTCCTTGTGATAGGAGAGAACTGAGGATGGATCAACAACATTGTAGTTACTCCACAATACTAACCTAACTGATAGAGGGAAAAGAAGGAAGCCTGTACAGAATAAAAAATCTTCCAAAACATGCATCTTGTTTGCAAACAAGGCACTAAAGTAATACTGCAAAGCATTTGGCAAAGAAGTTAACTTTTTGTCCTGAATACAAAGAGTAATGTTTGGATCAAATGTAACACAACACATCACTGAGTATCAGGGACTCTTTATATTTTCAAGCATGGTGGTGGTTGCATCATGTTATGGGTATACTTGTCATCGGCAAGGACTAGGGAGTTTTTTTTTAGGATAAAAAGAAACGGAATACAGCTATAAAGCACAGGCAAAATCCTAGAGGAGAACCTGGTTCAGTTTTACAAAGGGCACTGGGCACAAAGGCACACTAATTCACATTTGTGCAGGACATTTCTCTCCTTTTCGCTCCATTTATCTAATTTTCTCTCAATGTCTCTAATTATCTCTCAATGTCTCTCTCTTTCCCTGAGCTGACCCCGTAGTTTATCCCAGCTCACACACACACGCATGAGCACACACACACACGCACACACACACACACACTCTGATACGAGGGCTCTGCTAGTGTATTCCAGCTATGCGTTAGGCCCAGTCAGCCAGTCGGATGAAGCATGTGCCAACGTGGACACATTTTTCTCTCAATGAATCATTCATGTTGTTGACAGTTCCCTACTCTTCCCTACTTCAGTTCCCTACACCAGGGTGGGACACGTCCCTTACTGTTATTCAAAATATCCTACTCTTTTGTTTTCAGAGAAGTTCACATAAATGGCTGTTATTCAATGAGATATAATAGAGAGAGAGAGATAGTTTGATGTACTGCCCTGCAGATTGATTGATGACTTTTTCGTTGATTGATTGTCCTCCATAGAAATAGATGGTCCTTGCATTATCTTGGCCAAGTCACTGATTCCAGTAGATCCCTCTAAGCCAGTTCCACTGCTGAGTTCCATTCTTCCCCTTTAATCAGGGACTGATTTAGACCTGGGACACCAGGTGGATGATTCCCCTTTAATCAGGGACTGATTTAGACCTGGGACACCAGGTGGGTGATTCCCCTCTAATCAGGGCCTGATTTAGACCTGGGACACCAGGTGGGTGATTCCCCTCTAATCAGGGACTGATTTAGACCTGGGACACCAGGTGGGTGATTCCCCTCTAATCAGGGTTTAGACCTGGGACACCAGGTGGGTGATTTCAGTGTCTATTTGTCTAGTAATCTGGCATAAGAGGTGTCAGCTCCCCTCCCTCCCTCCCTCCCTCCCTCCCTCCCTCCCTCCCTCCCTCCCTCCCTCCCTCCCTCCCTCCCTCCCTCCCTCCCTCCCTCCCTCCCTCCCTCCTCCTCCTCACCCCTCCCTCCCTCCCTCCCTGAGGTGTAGGCTAGTTGATGCGAATCTCCCGTCCCCAGCGGTGACAGAAGAAGTGGTTTCCTTTGAAGCTAGACTGGGGTACGCACACGGCAGCATGCTGATGATGTCATCAGGACGGGAAACAGAGCAGAATCTGATGCCAGCTCAATCGGCCTCTTCCTCTTCCATTGTTTCTTCTCCTCTTTATCTTCTCCTCCCTTCCTCCCTCCCTCCCTCCTTCCTCATTCTCTCTGCTTCCTGCTTTTCACTATGTTTCCCAGTGGTTTGCATGCAGTAACTTTGTCATTGATCGTTCCCTCAGGGAGCCATGGTAACGTGTCCTAAAAGGCACTCTGTTTCCTGTTGGCGCTGGTCTAAAGTAGTGCACTATACAGGGAATAGGGTTCCATAGGACTTTGGTCTAAAGTAGTGCACTATATAGGGAATAGGGTTCCATAGGGCTCTGGTCTAAAGTAGTGCACTATACAGGGAATAGGGTTCCATAGGACTCTGGTCTAAAGTAGTGCACTATATAGGGAATAGGGTTCCATTTGAGATGGAGATGGGTACAGTATCTAATGGGTACTGTTTAGATAAGATACTCTGTCCTCTCCTCTCCTGTCCTGTCCTCTCCTGTCCTGTCCTGTTCTCTCCTGTCCTGTCCAGCGAGGTCATAGGAGGGAGTTTTGTGTCAGGCTGCCAGCTAGGTCATAGGAGGGAGTTCTGTGTCAGGCTGCCAGCTTGGTCATAGGAGGGAGTTCTGTGTCAGGCTGCCAGCTAGGTCATAGGAGGGAGTTCTGTGTCAGGCTGCCAGCTAGGTCATAGGAGGGAGTTCTGTGTCAGGCTGCCAGCTAGATCATAGGAGGGAGTTCTGTGTCAGGCTGCCAGCTAGGTCATAGGAGGGAGTTCTGTGTCAGGCTGCCAGCTAGGTCATAGGAGGGAGTTCTGTGTTGGCAGAGAGCGAGTGCGTTGCCTGGCCTGGTCTACCCTGCCCTGGTTTCGGTGCCCTCACAGGGAGGTCAGAGCTCTGGCATGTTGCCTTCCTCTGCTGTCCCTGTATCTCTCTGTACGGCCGAGTCAGCACGAGACGGAGACAGAGACGACGGGCTGAGGTCTGAGGTAGCATTACCTACTTAATGACCTGACGTCTCTCATTTAGAGCTCTGGCTGAATGAATAGAGGCCTTGTATTTTGGGTTTTCTCCTCATTTCTGTTAGATAAGATTGAGGTAGAAATGAGCGATTGATCAATCAATTGATTGATTGATCGATTGCCTTTAAACAGAATTACATGATCAGATTTAGTTGTTTTGTGTGTGTGTTAGTGGAGGCTGCTGAGGGGAGGATGGCTCATAGTAATGCCTGGAATGGAGTCAATGGAATGGAGTTAGTGGAATGGAGTCAGTGGAATGGAGTCAATGGAATGGAGTCAGTGGAATGGAGTCAGTGGAATGGAGTCAGTGGAATGGAGTCAATGGAATGGAGTCAATGGAATGGAGTCAGTGGAATGGAGTCAGTGGAATGGAGTCAATGGAATGGAGTCAATGGAATGGAGTCAATGGAATGGAGTCAGTGGAATGGAGTCAGTGGAATGGAGTCAATGGAATGGAGTCAATGGAATGGAGTCAATGGAATGGAGTCAATGGAATGGAGTCAATGGAATGGAGTCAATGGAATGGAGTCAATGGAATGGAGTCAGTGGAATGGTATTGACCACATGGACACCACATGTTTGATGTGTTTGATACCATTCACTCTGTTCCAGACGATATTATGAGCTGTCCTCCCCTCAGCAGCCTCCACTGGTGTGTGTCTATGTTTAGTTGTGTGTGTGTGTTTATATTTAGTTGTGTGTGTGTGTGTGTGTGTGCGCGTTTATATTTAGTTGTGTGTGTGTGTCTATATTTAGTTTTTTTGTGTGTGTGTGTGTGTGTGTGTGTGTGTCTATATTTAGTTGTGTGTGTGTGTCTATATTTAGTTGTGTGTGTGTGTCTATATTTAGTTTTGTGTGTGTGTGTGTGTGTCTATATTTAGTTGTGTGTGTGTGTCTATATTTAGTTGTGTGTGTGTCAGTGGAGGCTGCTGAGGGGAGGACGGCTCTTAGTAATGTCTGGAATGGAGTATATGGAATGGCATCAAACACCTGGAAACCATGGAAACCACCAGCCTGTCCTCCCCTAATAAAGGTACTACCAACCTCCTGTGGTGTGTGTGTCTATATTTAGTTTTGTGTCACTTCCTGCTGCGATGCAGAAGGACAGTAGGTTTTCATCATAATGACTCCATTTACAGCAGAGACCTTGGAGCTAAAGCTTTATTATGTCTGCAGCCTCACAGAAAATTCCATATTGTATTCTGAGGACTCTATTGTATTCTGAGAACTCTCTCGTATTCTGAGAACTCTCTTGTATTCTGAGAACTCTCTTGTATTCTGAGGACTCTCTTGTATTCTGAGGACTCTCTTGTATTCTGAGAACTCTCTTGTATTCTGAGGACTCTCTTGTATTCTGAGGACTCTCTTGTATTCTGAGAACTCTCTTGTACTCTCTTGTATTCTGAGGACTCTCTTGTATTCTGAGGACTCTCTTGTATTCTGAAGACACTCTCGTATTCTGAGAACTCTCTTGTATTCTGAGAACTCTCTTGTATTCTGAGGACTCTCTTGTATTCTGAGGACTCTCTTGTATTCTGAGGACTCTCTTGTATTCTGAGGACTCTCTTGTATTCTGAGAACTCTTGTATTCTGAGGACTCTTTTGTATTCTGAAGACACTCTCGTATTCTGAGAACTCTCTTGTATTCTGAGAACTCTCTTGTATTCTGAGGACTCTCTTGTATTCTGAGGACTCTCTTGTATTCTGAGAACTCTCTTGTACTCTCTTGTATTCTGAGGACTCTCTTGTATTCTGAGAACTCTCTTGTACTCTCTTGTATTCTGAGGACTCTCTTGTATTCTGAGAACTCTCTTGTATTCTGAGGACTCTCTTGTATTCTGAGGACTCTCTTGTATTCTGAGGACTCTCTTGTATTCTGAAGACTCTCTTGTATTCTGAGGACTCTCTTGTATTCTGAGAACTCTCTTGTATTCTGAGGACTCTCTTGTATTCTGAGGACTCTCTTGTATTCTGAGAACTCTCTTGTATTCTGAGGACTCTCTTGTATTCTGAGAACTCTCTTGTATTCTGAGAACTCTCTTGTATTCTGAGGCAAACTTATGGGCACTGTAAAAGTAGTAAAAGTAGTGCACTGTATAGGGAATAGGGTGCCAGTCCTGGTCTAAAGTAGTGCACTATATAGGGAATAGGGTGCCATGCCTACGATGAAGCATGGTGGTGGCAGCATCATGCGGCGGGGATGTTTTTCACCGGCAGGGACTGGGAGACTAGTCAGGATTGAGGGAAAGATGAACAGGCAAGTACAGAGAGATCCTTGATGAAAGAGCTCAGGACCTCAGACTGGGGTGAAGGTTCAGGACAACAACCCTAAGCACACAGCCAAGACAATGCAGGAGAGGAAAACAAGTCTCTGAATGTCCTCGAGTGGCCCAGCCAGAGCCCGGACTTGAACCCGATCGAACATCTCTGGAGAGACCTGAAAATAGCTGTGCAGCGACGCTCCTCATCCAACCTGACAGAGCTTGAGAGGATCTGCAGAGAATAATGTGAGAAACTCCCCAAATACAGGTGTGCCAAGCTTGTAGCGTCATACCCAAATATACTCGAGGTTGTAATCGCTGCCAAAGGTGCTTCAACAAAGTACCAAGTAAAGTTTCTGAATACTATTTCCAATTTTTTTATTTGATACATTTGCAAACATTTCTTAACCTGTTTTTACTTTGTCATTATGGGGTATTGTGTGTAGATCGATGAGGAAAAACAACAATTTTAGAATAAGACTGTAATGTAACAAAATGTGGAATATGTCAAGGGGTCTGAATGAACTCTATAATACACAGGGCTATATAGGTCCCCTTCTGGCCTTGTGGTCACCTTTATCCAACCCAGAGCCCAGGGCTAGTCTAGCACAGACCATACGGCTTTATCCAACCCAGAGCCCAGGGCTAGTCCAGCACAGACCATATAGCTTTATCCAACCCAGAGCCCAGGGCTAGTCCAGCACAGACCATATAGCTTTATCCAACCCAGAGCCCAGGGCTAGTCCAGCACAGACCATATAGCTTTATCCAACCCAGAGCCCAGGGCTAGTCCAGCACAGACACACACACTGACACAGACAGTGCTCTGTGCACTCACACACAGACACTGACATTGTTCTATCCATTCGTAGGCTGACGGTATATAGCGTCGTCCTGCAGAAGACGCATGCTATCACACCCGACTCACCCTGGGCTTGCAGCCTAGTATACAGGAGTTCAACAGAGGCGTTTAACTGGTGTTCATCTCTCTAGCTCGCAATCATCTGTGACGATGTTGTCGTCTTTCCTTTTTTTTGGAATGACAAGGACCTAATCTATCTAGCCTGTGTGTGTCAATATATCTCTCTCTCCACTCTCCTTCCTCTCAACATCTCTCCCTCCTCTCTCCTTCCTCAACCCCCTCTCCCCTTCCTCTCCCTCCTCTCCTTCCACTCTCTCCTCTCCTTCCTCTCCCTCCTCTCCTTCCTCTCTCCACTCTCCTTCCTCTCAACATCTCTCCCTCCTTTCTCCTTCCTCAACCTCCTCTCCCCTTCCCCTCCCTCCTCTCCTTCCACTCTCTCCTCTCCTTCCTCTCCTTCCTCTCCCTCTTCTCCTTCCACTCTCTCCTCTCCTTCCTCTCCCCATCTCTCTGTCCTCTCTTCCTCCTCTCTCCTTCCTCTCTTTCCTCTCCCCCTCTCTTCCGCCTCTCTCCCTCCTCTCCTTCCACTCCCTCCTCTCTCCCTCCTCTCCTTCCTCTCCTTCCTCTCCCTCCTCTCCTTCCTCTCCCTCCTCTCCTTCCACTCCCTCCTCTCCTTCCTCTCCCTCCTCTCCCTTCTCTCCCTCCTCTCTCTTCTCTCCCTCCTCTCTCCCTCCTCTCCCACCTCTCCCTCCTCTCCTTCCTCTCTTTCCTCTCCCCCCCTCTCTTCCTCCTCTCTCCCACCTCTCCCTCCTCTCCTTCCTCTCTTTCCTCTCCCCCTCTCTTCCTCCTCTCTCCCTCCTCTCCTTCCACTCCCTCCTCTCTCCCTCCTCTCCCTTCTCTCCCTCCTCTCTCCCTCCTCTCCCACCTCTCCCTCCTCTCCCTCCTCTCCCACCTCTCCTTCCTCTCCCTCCTCTCTTCCTCCTCTCCCAGCTCTCTCTCTATCTTTCCCTGATGTGTTTGCTCATTTGCTCATGTTTGCTCATCATTTCCCTGATGAGTCTGGTAGTTAGTACTGTTGTCTTTGAGTCAGAGGAACTAGCTCAACAATCATCCTATGTCCTGGAAGCTGCTGTTCTAGGATGTAAAGCCCCCCGCCCCCCCCGTTTTAAAATCATGTCCTGAAAGCCGCTGTCCTCCCCCCGTTTCCTATTGTTTTGCTCATTCAGAGAGTCCTGAGTTTTGATTAGGAAATGGAGGCTCTTGAACCCACTCACACACACTCTGTCTTCAGAAGGGCCCCAACCAGTGTGTTGGTGTGCATTGACCTTATAGCCCTGCATGACCGTGTGTGTGTGTGTGTGTGTGTGTGTGTGTGTGTGTGTGTGTGTGTGTGTGTGTGTGTGTGTGTGTGTGTGTGTGTGTGTGTGTGTGTGTGTGTGTGTGTGTGTGTGTGTGTGTGTGTGTAGTAGGATCAGTATCGGGCACAGCCATGACTTCCTGTCACAATACAATGGAGGAGGAAGTCTGCTAATATCCCTTCATCCAATCGGACGCTACGCTAGCTAAATCTACCTCGAGGTCCTGATTCCTGAACACTATGCTACCTAAATCTACCTAGAGTTCCTGCTTCCTGAACACTACACTAGCTAAATCTACCTAGAGGTCCTGATTCCTGAACACTACCCTAGCTAAATCTACCTAGAGGTCCTGCTTCCTGAACACTACCCTAGCTAAATCTACCTAGAGGTCCTGATTCCTGAACACTACCCTAGCTAAATCTACCTAGAATTCCTGCTTCCTGAACACTACCCTAGCTAAATCTACCTAGAATTCCTGCTTCCTGAACACTACCCTAGCTAAATCTACCTAGAGGTCCTGATTCCTGAACATTGCTAGCTAAATCTACCTAGAGGTCCTGATTCCTGAACATTGCTAGCTAAATCTACCTAGAGGTCCTGATTCCTGAACACTACCCTAGCTAAATCTACCTAGAGTTCCTGCTTCCTGAACACTACCCTAGCTAAATCTACCTAGAGGTCCTGATTCCTGAACACTACCCTAGCTAAATCTACCTAGAGTTCCTGCTTCCTGAACACTACCCTAGCTAAATCTGCCTAGAGGTCCTGCTTCCTGAACACTGAGCTAGCTAAATCTACCTAGAATTCCTGATTCCTGAACACTACCCTAGCTAAATCTACCTAGAGGTTCTGATTCCTGAACACTATGCTAGCTACATCGACATAGAAGTTCTAGTTCCTGAACGCTATGATACACTGTAAAATTTCACATGGATTCCCCAGTGTCAAAAGTAGGGGATCAGAAAACCTGTCAGTATCTGTTG
Source organism: Oncorhynchus tshawytscha (assembly GCF_018296145.1). Lineage (NCBI taxonomy): Eukaryota > Metazoa > Chordata > Actinopteri > Salmoniformes > Salmonidae > Oncorhynchus > Oncorhynchus tshawytscha. Next base: position 89,836,530 of record NC_056441.1, read on the forward strand.
TAACCACCATTTGCCTCATGCAGTGCGACACATCCCCTTTGAATAGAGTTGATCAGGCTGTTGATTGTAGCACGTGGCATGTTGTCCCAGTCCTCTTCAATGGCTGTGCGAAGTTGCTGTATATTGGTGGGAACAAGCTGTCTTACACGTTGATCCAGAGCATCCCAAACATGCTCAATGGGTGTCATGTCTGGTGGGTATGCAGTACATGGAAGAACTGGGACATTTTCAGCTTCCAGGAATTGTGTTCAGATCCTTGCAAAATGGGGCCGTGCATTATCATGCAGAAACATGAGGTGATGGCGGAGAATGAATGGCCTCAGGATCTTGTCACGGTATCTCTGTGCATTGATAAAATGCAATTTTGTTGGTTGTCCGTAGCTTGTGCCTGCCCATACCATAACCCCACCGCCACCATGGGGCACTCTGTTCACAACGTTGACATCAGCAAACCACTCGCCCACACGACGCCATAAACGCTGTCTGCCATCTGCCTAGTATAGTTGAAACTGGGGTCCATCCACGAAGATCACACTTCTCCAGCGTGCCAGTGGCCATTGAAGGCGAGTATTTGCCCACTGAAATCAGTTACAACACCAAACTGCAGTTAGGTCAAGACCCTGATTGAGGACGACGAGCACCCAGATAAGCTTCCCTGAGACCGTTTCTGATGGTTTGTGCAGAAATCCGTCAGTTTTGCAAACCCACAGTTTCAACAGCTGTCCAGGTGGCTGGTCTCAGATTATCCTGCAGGTGAAGAAGACGGATGAGGAGGTCCTGGGCTGACATGGATTTAGCAGAATTATTTCTTAACTGACTTGCCTAGTTAAATAAAGGTAAAATAAAAAAAATAACTTTTTTTTTTTACACATGGTATGCGGTTTTATGTACTGCCAAATTCTCTAAAACGACGTTGGAGGCGGCTTATGGTAGAGAAATTAACATTCAAATCTCTGTTAACAGCTCTGTTGGACATTTCTGCAATCAGCATGCTCCCTCAAAACTTGAGACATCTGTGGCATTGTGAAGTGTGACAAATCTGCACATTTTTAGAGTGGCCTTTTATTGTCGTCAGCACAAGGTGCACCTGTGTAGTGATCATGCTGCTTAATCAGCTTCTCTGTAGGCCACACCGGTCAGGTGGATGGATTATCTTGGCAAAGGAGAAAAGCTCACTAACATGGATGTCAACTCATTTGTGCAAAGAAATTGAGAGAAATAAACATTTTGTGCATAGATCTTTTATTTCAGCTCATGAACCATGGCATCAACACTTTACATGTTGCGTTTATATTTTTGTCCAGTGAAGTTTAAAGGGATACTTCCAGATTTTGGCAATGAAACCCTATATCCCCTTTCCCAGAGTCAGATGAACTCATGAATACCTAGCAGTTACTATCAACTTCCAGACATAGTTAGCAACTTCATTCCAACTGCACACAGAGACATAAAAAAGTATCCATTAGGTCATCTGACTCTGGGGAAGTATCCATTAGTTCATTAGTTCATCTGACTCTGGGGAAGTATCCATTAGGTCATCTGACTATGGGGAAGTATCCATTAGTTCATTAGTTCATCTGACTCTGGGGAAGTATCCATTAGTTCATCTGACTATGGGGAAGTATCCATTAGTTCATTAGTTCATCTGACTCTGGGGAAGTATCCATTAGTTCATTAGTTCATCTGACTATGGGGAAGTATCCATTAGTTCATCTGACTCTGGGGAAGTATCCATTAGTTCATTAGTTCATCTGACTCTGGGGAAGTATTCATTAGTTCATTAGTTCATCTGACTATGGGGAAGTATCCATTAGGTCATCTGACTCTGGGGAAGTATCCATTAGTTCATTAGTTCATCTGACTCTGGGGAAGTATCCATTAGTTCATTAGTTCATCTGACTCTGGGGAAGTATCCATTAGTTCATTAGTTCATCTGACTCTGGGGAAGTATCCATTCGTTCATCTGACTCTGGGGAAGTCAGACACCCACACGCATACACACTGCTTACATAACCCCAAATTGGATTCATGAGCTCCACATAGAGAGGTCTTGTCCTCAGGCCTCCTCTCTCCTACTCTCGATCCCCCCCTCCATCCCCCCCTCCATCCCTCTCTCCTTCTACCAAATTGAGTTATTGGAAGTTGACGTCAGTCAGCAAGCGACAAAGGGACTCTTTTGTGACGGCTGGTCGTTTGCTGCAACACGAGTGTGTGATCAGCTGTGGCCAGTAGTATCCTGCACCATGTCCCAAAAGAGGGATGGAGGGAAGAAGGGAGAGGAGAGAAGGAGAGGGGGGAGGGAGGGAGGGAAGGAAGGAAAGAGAGGGGGTAGGGAAGGACGGGAGAGGAGAGAAGGAGAGGGAAGGAAGGAGAGGGAGGAGGGAGGGAAGGAAGGAAGGAGAGGGGGAGGGGGTGAAGGAAGGAGAGTGGCAGGGGGAGGGAAGGAAGGAGAGGGGGGAGGGAAGGAAGGAGAGGGGGAGCGAGGGAGGGAAGGAAGGAGAGGGGGTGGGTGGGAAGGAAGGAAGGAAGGGAGAGGGGGAGGGAGCGAAAGAAGGAGAGGGGGAGAAAATGAAGGAGAGGGGGAGCAAGGGAGGGAGGGAAGGAAGGAAAGAGGGAGCGAGGGAGGGAGGGAAGGAAGGAGAGGGGGCAGGTGGGAAGGAAGGAAGGAAGGAGAGGGGGAGGGAGGAAGGGAGAGGGGGGAAGGAAGGAAATATTAATACAAAAGACCATTTAAAATGTACAACTCCGTATGGTTTCATTAAAAGAACAAGTAAGAACAAGTGGAGTAGGACAGTACAGTGCACCTATCATTGAGCCAGTGATGGAGTAGGACAGTACAGTGGACCTATCATTGAGCCAGTGATGGAGTAGGACAGTACAGTACAGTGGACCTATCATTGAGCCAGTGATGATGGACAGTAGGACAGTACAGTGGACCTATCATTGAGCCAGTGATGGAGTAGGACAGTACAGTGGACCTATCATTGAGCCAGTGATGGAGTAGGACAGTACAGTGGACCTATCATTGAGCCGGTGATGGAGTAGGACAGTACAGTGGACCTATCATTGAGCCAGTGATGGAGTAAGACAGTACAGTGGACCTATCATTGAGCCAGTGATGGAGTAGGACAGTACAGTGGACCTATCATTGAGCCAGTGATGGAGTAGGACAGTACAGTGGACCTATCATTGAGCCAGTGATGGAGTAAGACAGTACAGTGGACCTATCATTGAGCTAGTGATCGAGTAGGACAGTACAGTGGACCTATCATTGAGCTAGTGATGGAGTAGGACAGTACAGTGGACCTATCATTGAGCCGGTGATGGAGTAGGACAGTACAGTGGACCTATCATTGAGTCAGTGATGGAGTAGGACAGTACAGTGGACCCCTCATTGATCCAGTGATGGAGTAGGACAGTACACTGGACCTATCATTGAGCCAGTGATGTTGTAGGACAGTACAATGTACCTATCAGCCAGTGAAAGAGTTGAGCCAGTGACCCAATTGAGTCAGTGACAGTAGGACAGTACAGTGGACCATCATTGAGTCAGTGATGAGTAGGACAGTACAGTGGACCTATCATTGAGTCGGTGATTGAGTAGGACAGTACAGTGGACCCATCAGTGGACCTATCATTGAGCCAGTGATGAGCCAGTGAAGACAGTACAGTAGACCTATCATTGAGCCAGTGATGGAGTAAGACAGTACAATGTACCTATCATTGAGCCAGTGAAAGAGTAGCAGACCCAAGACAGTGATATAGCAGACCCATCATTGAGTCAGTGATGGAGTAGGACAGTACAGTGGACCTATCATTGAGCCAGTGATGGAGTAGGACAGTACAGTGGACCTATCATTGAGCCAGTGATGGAGTAGGACAGTACAGTGGACCTATCATTGAGCCAGTGATTGAGTAAGACAGTACAGTGGACCTATCATTGACCAGCGATGGAGTAGGACAGTACAGTGGACCTATCATTGAGCCAGTGATGGAGTAGGACAGTATAGTGGACCTATCATTGAGCTAGTGATGGAGTAGGACGGTACAGTGGACCTATCATTGAGTCGGTGATGGAGTTGGACAGTACAGTGGACCTATCATTGAGTCAGTGATGGAGTAGGACAGTACAGTGGACCTATCATTGAGCCAGTGATGGAGTAGGACAGTACAGTGGACCTATCATTGAGCCAGTGATTGAGTAAGACAGTACAGTGGACCTATCATTGAGCCAGTGATGGAGTAGGACAGTACAGTGGACCTATCATTGAGCCAGTGATGGAGTAGGACAGTACAGTGGACCTATCATTGAGCCAGTGATGGAGTAGGACAGTACAGTGGACCTATCATTGTTGTTGTTGTTTACGATTGGGTCTATGTGAGTCACAGACCTGCAATAGCTTTGCGATTTGTTTAATAGAAAAATATTGGACATTTATTTTAAACAGGGACTCCCATTGAGACCATTGTCACTTTCGCAAGGGAGCCCTGCACAATATATAGAATTTACAAAATACAACAATAATACAAATTATCAAGATTACAAACACGCTCAAGTAAAAAAACATTCTTCAGCAAGAGGTCTGGAATCAACATTCTGAACCGCCCCAGAGGTACCGGGACACCCAGGTGTAGGGAACTGTAGATCTTTCCAGCAGATGTCCTTAACTCAGAGGAGACCATTGATGCGAAGACACATTCAGACAGAGAGACAGGAGAGATTTTGAAACAGTGTGGTTTTCAGTGGAAGATTAGCATTGATGTGAGATGACTTTGAAACGAACACATGGCTGGAATGAAGTGTTGGCTACATTACACACACGCACGCACACACACGTACGCACGCACGCACGCACGCACACACACACACACACACACACACACACACACACACACACACTAACACACATTGTAAACTGGAAGTGATTGTCAGCTCTGTGTGTGTGTGTGTGTGTGTGTGTGTGTGTGTGTGTGCGTGCATGCGCGTGTGCGTATGTGTGTGTGTGTGTGTGCGTGCGTGTGTGCGTCAATATGACCACACAGTTGATCAATGCGTCCAGACTGTGAGACATACCTGTGTGTTGACATCACCCGATAGGTATTTGGGGTCATTTTAAGGTCACCATTAGGTAGACTTATCCTCCCATAGCATACTGCATATCCACGTTTTTAAAACACAAACTGGTTCTCATCGTCAAAGTCCACTCATATTGAACTGACACCATCACAGAGATGATTAACAGTCTAAATGCTGCCTGCGTTCCAAACTGCTCCCTATCCCCTACGTATAGTGCACTACTATTGACCAGGGCCCCAAACTGCTCCCTATTCCCTACGTATAGTGCACTACTATTGACCAGGGCCCCAACCTGCTCCCTATTCCCTACGTATAGTGCACTACTATTGACCAGGGCCCCAAACTGCTCCCTATTCCCTACGTATAGTGCACTACTATTGACCAGGGCCCCAACCTGCTCCCTATTCCCTACGTATAGTGCACTACTATTGACCAGGGCCCATAGGGACTATGTAGGAAACAAGGAGCTCATTTTAAATTCACACTCAGTCTCAGCAGTTTTATGGTTCCGTCTCTGTGATCTCTGGTCAGGGAATTCCCACATATGGTTTCTGAGTGATTATATTACCTAAGAACTGATCTGGTTGAACTGCTCTACAGACTGACAACTACAGGGCCTCTTACTAGTCTGACTGTTACTGATCTCAGACCACAACCTCTAATTACTCATGCTGACTTCTCTCTCTCTCTCTTTCTCTCTCTCTCTCTCTCTCTCTCTCCCTCCCTCTTTCTTTCTTTCTCTCTTCTTTCTTTCTCTCTCTCTCTCTCTCTCTCTCTCTCTCTCTCTCTCTCTCTCTCTCTCTCTCTCTTGCTCTGTCTCTCTCTCTCACTCTATCGGTCTGTGGTCTTCTCTCCTTCATCTCCCTGTAGACTGCCTCAGATTTACAGTGTGGATACAGTGTGGATACAGTGTGATACAGTGTGGATACAGTAGGGATACAGTGGGATACAGTGTGGATACAGTGGGATACAGTGTGGATACAGTAGGGATACAGTGTGGATACAGTGTGGATACAGTAGGGATACAGTGTGGATACAGTGGGATACAGTGGGGATACAGTGTGATACAGTGTGGATACAGTAGGGATACAGTGGGATACAGTGTGGATACAGTGGGATACAGTGTGGATACAGTAGGGATACAGTGTGGATACAGTGTGGATACAGTAGGGATACAGTGTGGATACAGTGGGGATACAGTGGGAATACAGTAAGATACAGTGGGATATAGTGGGACACAGTGTGGATACAGTGGGACACAGTGTGGAAGGGAAATGCACTACTCTACATGTGTACATACTCCCTCATCATCAGGTAATGGTCTGGTAGTTAGACCTGCGATAGTTAGACCTCTGGTAGTTAGTAGTCTGGTAGTTAGTAGTCTGGTAGTTAGTAGTCTGGTAGTTAGTAGTCTGGTAGTTAGTGGTCTGGTAGTTAGTGGTCCGGTAGTTAGTGGTCCAGTAGTTAGTGGTCCGGTAGTTAGTGGTCTGGTAGTTAGTAGTCTGGTAGTTAGTAGTCCAGTAGTTAGTGGCCTGGTAGGTAGGGGTCTGGTAATTAGACCTCTGGAAGTTAGTGGTCCGGTAGTTAGTGGTCTGGTAGTTAGTGGTCTGGTAGTTAGTAGTCTGGTTGTTAGTGGTCTGGTAGATAGTAGTCTGGTAGTTAGTGGTCTGGTAGTTAGACCTCTGGTAGTTAGTAGTCTGGTAGTTAGTAGTCTGGTAGTTAGAGTCTGGTAGTTAGACCTCTGGTAGTTAGTAGTCTGGTAGTTAGTGGTCTGGTAGTTAGTAGTCTGGTAGTTAGTGGTCTGTTAGTTAGTGGTCTGGTAGTTAGTGGTCCGGTAGTTAGTGGTCTGGTAGTTAGTAGTCTGGTAGTTAGTGGTCCGGTAGTTAGTGGTCCGGTAGTTAGACCTCTGGTAGTTAGTAGGGTAGTTAGACCTCCGGTAGTTAGTAGTCTGGTAGTTAGTCGTCTGGTAGTTAGTGGTCCGGTAGTTAGTGGTCTGGTAGTTAGTAGGGTAGTTAGACCTCCGGTAGTTAGTTGTCTGGTAGTTAGTGGTCCGGTAGTTAGACCTCTGGTAGTTAGTGGTCCGGTAGTTAGTGGTCTGGTAGTTAGTGGTCTGGTAGTTAGACCTCTGGTAGTTAGTGGTCCGGTAGTTAGTGGTCTGGTAGTTAGTGGTCTGGTAGTTAGACCTCCGGTAGTTAGTAGTCTGGTAGTTAGTGGTCCGGTAGTTAGTAGGGTAGTTAGACCTCCGGTAGTTAGTAGTCTGGTAGTTAGTGGTCCGGTAGTTAGTGGTCCAGTAGTTAGTGGTCCGGTAGTTAGACCTCTGGTAGTTAGTGGTCTGGTAGTTAGACCTCTGGTAGTTAGTAGTCTGGTAGTTTGTGGTCCGGTAGTTAGACCTCTGGTAGTTAG
>NC_056441.1:89849009-90004009 GCF_018296145.1 Oncorhynchus tshawytscha
ATTGAGTTTACAAATTGGTTACAGAAGGTTCTACTAGTAGCTTCTGTTTTATATATGGCATGGTTATATTTTATATGGTCATATTCATATGGATGTCTTTATATGGTCATATTCATATGGATGCCTTTATGGACATTTGTATTACATTGTTATAAGATGTGACTTACAGTTCATAACCGCTAGGCTATCCACTAGGCTATCCACTAGGCTATCCACTAGGCTATCCACTAGGCTATCCACTAGGCTAATTTATTCCATGTGACTTACATTCAGTTTCTGAGGTCCATGAGGGAATCAAACCCACAACATTGGTGTTGCCAGCACTGCTTTCGGCTAACCAACGAGTCTGCTCTCACATTGTAGTCATTCCTGGCTGGTTGGCTTGCTGGCTGGCTGGCTGACTGGCTGACTGGCTGGGTGACTGGCTGCCTGGCTGGCTGGGTGACTTGCTGGCTGGCTGGCTGGCTGCCTGGCTGGGTGGGTGGCTGGCTGTCTGGCTGGGTGACTTGCTGGCTGGCTGGCTGCCTGGCTGGGTGGGTGGCTGGCTGTCTGGCTGGCTGGATGACTTGCTGGCTTGCTGGCTGCCTGGCTGGCTGGGTGGGTGGCTGGCTGGCTGCCTGGCTGGGTGACTGGCTGTCTGGCTGTCTATGTGACTGGCTGGCTGGGTGACTGGCTGGCTGGCTGGCTGACTGACTGGCTGCCTGGCTGGGTGACTGGCTGGCTGTCTAGCTGGCTGCTGCATGGCTGGGTGACTGACTGACTGGCTGGCTGGTCTGGCTGGGTGACTGACTGACTGGCTGGCTGGGTGACTGTCTATCTGGCTGGCTGGTCTGCCTGGGTGACTTTCTGTCTGTCTGTCTGGCTGGCTGACTGGCTGGGTGACTGTCTGTCTGTCTGTCTGGCTGGCTGGTCTGCCTGGGTGACTTTCTGGCTGACTGGCTGGGTGACTGTCTGTCTGTCTGTCTGTCTATCTGTCTGGCTGGTCTGCCTGGGTGACTTTCTGGCGGGGGACTCAGCTGAAATGACCCTGTTACGACAGCGCCCTCCTAAGTCAGTGGTCATGGGAGAAAGAGGCTCATGACCTGGGCATTACTATCAATGTCACCTTGTCTTGGGTCAGTGTCCAGGCTAGGGATGACATGGAGCAGGGCACAGCCCTGGAAGGACTGAAGAGAGGAGAGCAGAGGAGAGCAGAGGAGAGGAGAGGAGAGCACAAGCCAGAGCAGAGCTGTACAGGAGGATAGAGGAATAAAGAAGAGAGGAGAATAGAACAGGACAGGCTGGAGAGTAGATGGAACAGGACAGGCTGGGGAGTAGATGGAACAGGACAGGCTGGGGAGTAGATGGAACAGGACAGGCTGGGGAGTAGATGGAACAGGACAGGCTGGGGAGTAGATGGAACAGGACAGGCTGGGGAGTAGATGGAACAGGACAGGCTGGGGAGTAGATGGAACAGGACAGGCTGGGGAGTAGATGGAACAGGACAGGCTGGGGAGTAGATGGAACAGGACAGGCTGGGGAGTAGATGGAACAGGACAGGCTGGGGAGTAGATAGAACAGGACAGGCTGGGGAGTAGATGGAACAGGACAGGCTGGGGGGGAGTAGATGGAACAGGACAGGCTGGGGAGTAGATGGAACAGGACAGGCTGGGGAGTAGATGGAACAGGACAGGCTGGGGAGTAGATGGAACAGGACAGGCTGGGGAGTAGATGGAACAGGACAGGCTGGGGAGTAGATGGAACAGGACAGGCTGGGGAGTAGATGGAACAGGACAGGCTGGGGAGTAGATGGAACAGGACAGGCTGGGGAGTAGATAGAACAGGACAGGCTGGGGAGTAGATGGAACAGGACAGGCTGGGGAGTAGATGGAACAGGACAGGCTGGGGAGTAGATAGAACAGGACAGGCTGGGGAGTAGATGGAACAGGACAGGCTGGGGAGTAGATAGAACAGGACAGGCTGGGGAGTAGATGGAACAGGACAGGCTGGGGAGTAGATGGAACAGGACAGGCTGGGGAGTAGATGGAATAGGACAGGCTGGGGAGTAGATGGAACAGGACAGGCTGGGGAGTAGATAGAACAGTTATGGAGCAGTGATGGAACAGGGATGGAGCAGGTATGGAACAGGGATGGAACAGGCTAGGAACAGACTGCTGAGTAGATGGAACAGGGATGGAGCAGGGATGGAGCAGGGATGGAACAGGGATGGAACAGGCTGCTGAGTAGATGGAACAGGGATGGAGCAGGGATGGAACAGGCTAGGAACAGACTGCTGAGTAGATGGAGCAGGGATGGAGCAGGCTGCTGAGTAGATGGAACAGGGATGGAACAGGGATGGAGCAGGGATGGAACAGGGATGGAGCAGGCTGCTGAGTAGATGGAACAGGGATGGAGCAGGGATGGGGCAGGGATGGAGCAGGGATGGAACAGGGATGGAGCAGGCTGCTGAGTAGATGGAACAGGGATGGAGCAGGGATGGAACAGGGATGGAGCAGGCTGCTGAGTAGATGGAACAGGGATGGAACAGGGATGGAGCAGGGATGGAACAGGCATAGAACAGGCTGCTGAGTAGATGGAGCAGGGATGGAGCAGGGATGGAACAGGCTGCTGAGTAGATGGAGCAGGGATGGAACAGGGATGGAGCAGGCTGCTGAGTAGATGGAACAGGGATGGAACAGGGATGGAGCAGGAATGGAACAGGGATGGAACAGGGATGGAGCAGGGATGGAACAGGGATGGAGCAGGGATGGAGCAGGGATGGAGCAGGGCACACTAACCTTAGTGTGTACCCAGGGTTTTCCAAGCATGCTACTAAAACATCCTTTTACATACACTGTCATCGGGCCGATAGCAGTTACACTACAGGCCCAGAACGAGAGAGTGAGGGTGATTAGCAGTATACAATCTAACCATGACGTGAGGGTGATTAGCAGTATACAGTCTTACCATGACATGAGGGTGATTAGCAGTATACAATCTTACCATGACCTGAGGGTGATTAGCAGTATACAATCTTACCAAGACCTGAGGGTGATTAGCAGTATACAATCTTACCATGACGTGACACAAAGATACATGATTTGTACGTCCTTCTAATCCGGTCCTGTCACTACACAGCTGATTTAAATGATTATAGCTTGATGATGATTTGGTTATTTAAACCAGCTGTTTAGTTCTCGGGCAACAACCAAACACACATAGACACATAGACACACACACACACACACACACACACACACACACACACACACACACACACACACACACACACACACACACACACACACAAAGACACACACACACACACACACACACACACACACACACACACATAGATGAACACACACATAGACACACACACACATAGACACACACACACACACCCGAGGTATATCAGCATTACACACAGCAATGTCAAGGTGCTGTTGCTCTAATGTTTACTGCAGGAAATCATGTTACTGTTTAGTTGTTCTGTTGGCGTTGCTATGCCGGTTCCGTTGGCGTTGCTAAGCCGGTTCCGTTGGCGTTGCTAAGCCGGTTCCGTTGGCATTGCAGAGCGTTTTCCCAATATTCTGTTTCTTTTGTCTTAGTTGTTTTTCTAATGCCTCAGCGCCTGGCTAAAGAGGATGAGAGACTGTTTCCCCCGGCGTACGTGTCACTAAGCAACATCATAGTACAGTATTAATTCTTGTTGCTTAACCCATAACAAACAGGACTGTTTCCCTTGTTCTCCTCTCTCTCTCTGTCTCTCTGTCTCTCTGTCTCTCTGTCTCTCTGTCTCTCTCTCTCTCTCTCTCTCTCTCTATCTCTCTATTCAATTCAATTCAATTCAATTCAATTCAATTCAAGGGCTTTATTGGCATGGGAAACATGTGTTAACATTGCCAAAGCAAGTGAGGTAGACAACATACAAAGTGAATATATAAAGTGAAAAACAACAAAAATTAACAGTAAACATTACACATACAGAAGTTTCAAAACAGTAAAGACATTACAAATGTCATATTATATATATATACAGTGTTCTAACAATGTACAAATGGCTAAAGGACACAAGATAAAATAAATAAGCATAAATATGGGTTGTATTTACAATGGTGTTTGTTCTTCACTGGTTGCCCTTTTCTCGTGGCAACAGGTCACAAATCTTGCTGCTGTGATGGCACACTGTGGAATTTCACCCAGTAGATATGGGAGTTTTTCAAAATTGGATTTGTTTTCAAATTCTTTGTGGATCTGTGTAATCTGAGGGAAATATGTCTCTCTAATATGGTCATACATTGGGCAGGAGGTTAGGAAGTGCAGCTCAGTTTCCACCTCATTTTGTGGGCAGTGAGCACATAGCCTGTCTTCTCTTGAGAGCCATGTCTGCCTACGGCGGCCTTTCTCAATAGCAAGGCTATGCTCACTGAGTCTGTACATAGTCAAGGCTTTCCTTAATTTTGGGTCAGTCACAGTGGTCAGGTATTCTGCCGCTGTGTACTCTCTGTGTAGGGCCAAATAGCATTCTAGTTTGCTCTGTTTTTTGTTAATTCTTTCCAATGCATCAAGTAATTATCTTTTTGTTTTCTCATGATTTGGTTGGGTCTAATTGTGCTGCTGTCCTGGGGCTCTGTAGTGTGTGTTTGTGTTTGTGAACAGAGCCCCAGGACCAGCTTGCTTAGGGACTCTTCTCCAGGTTCATCTCTCTGTAGGTGATGGCTTTGTTATGGAAGGTTTGTGAATCGCTTCCTTTTAGGTGGTTGTAGAATTTAACAGCTCTTTTCTGGATTTTGATAATTAGTGGGTATCGGCCTAATTCTGCTCTGCATGCATTATTTGGTGTTCTACGTTGTACACGGAGGATATTTTTGCAGAATTCTGCGTGCAGAGTCTCAATTTGGTGTTTGTCCCATTTTGTGAAGTCTTGGTTGGTGAGCGGACCCCAGACCTCACAACCATAAAGGGCAATGGGCTCTATGACTGATTCAAGTATTTTTAGCCAGATCCTAATTGGTATGTTGAAATTTATGTTTCTTTTGATGGCATAGAATGCCCTTCTTGCCTTGTCTCTCAGATCGTTCACAGCTTTGTGGAAGTTACCTGTGGTGCTGATGTTTAGGCCAAGGTATGTATAGTTTTTTGTGTGCTCTAGGGCAACAGTGTCTAGATGGAATTTGTATTTGTGGTCCTGGTGACTGGACCTTTTTTGGAACACCATTATTTTGGTCTTACTGAGATTTACTGTCAGGGCCCAGGTCTGACAGAATCTGTGCATAAGATCTAGGTGCTGCTGTAGGCCCTCCTTGGTTGTCTCTCTGTCTCTCTCTCTCTGTCTCTCTCTCTCTCTGTCTCTCTCTCTCTCTCTCTCTCTGTCTCTCTCTCTCTCTCTCTCTGTCTCTCTCTCTCTCTCTGTGTCTCTGTGTCTCTCTGTCTCTCTCTCTCTCTCTCTCTCTCTCTCTCTCTCTCTCTCTCTCTCTCTCTCTCTCTCTCTCTCTCTCTCTCTCTCACACACACACTGGTGCAGCAGGTCATGACTTGTACTGTGGAATGTGGGGCATTAGAATGGTAGTGTATACAGGTGGAATGTGGGGCATTAGAATGGTAGTGTAGTGTATACAGGTGTAATGTGGGGTATTAGAATGGTAGTGTAGTGTATACAGGTGTAATGTGGGGTATTAGAATGGTAGTGTAGTGTATACAGGTGTAATGTGGGGCATTAGAATGGTAGTGTAGTGTATACAGGTGTAATGTGGGGCATTAGAATGGTAGTGTAGTGTATACAGGTGTAATGTGGGGCATTAGAATGGTAGTGTAGTGTATACAGGTGTAATGTGGGGTATTAGAATGGTAGTGTAGTGTATACAGGTGGAATGTGGGGTATTAGAATGGTAGTGTATACAGGTGGAATGTGGGGCATTAGAATGGTAGTGTAGTGTATACAGGTGGAATGTGGGGCATTAGAATGGTAGTGTATACAGGTGGAATGTGGGGCATTAGAATGGTAGTGTAGTGTATACAGGTGGAATGTGGGGCATTAGAATGGTAGTGTATACAGGTGGAATGTGGGGCATTAGAATGGTAGTGTATACAGGTGGAATGTGGGGCATTAGAATGGTAGTGTATACAGGTGGAATGTGGGGCATTAGAATGGTAGTGTAGTGTATACAGGTGTAATGTGGGGCATTAGAATGGTAGTGTAGTGTATACAGGTGTAATGTGGGGTATTAGAATGGTAGTGTATACAGGTGTAATGTGGGGCATTAGAATGGTAGTGTATACAGGTGGAATGTGGGGCATTAGAATGGTAGTGTATACAGGTGGAATGTGGGGCATTAGAATGGTAGTGTATACAGGTGGAATGTGGGGCATTAGAATGGTAGTGTATACAGGTGGAATGTGGGGTATTAGAATGGTAGTGTATACAGGTGGAATGTGGGGCATTAGAATGGTAGTGTATACAGGTGGAATGTGGGGCATTAGAATGGTAGTGTATACAGGTGGAATGTGGGGCATTAGAATGGGTGGTGCCCTAAAACCACCTGTTTTACTGTTTTAAGGGAGAAGTAGGCATTGGTCAACTAGAAAGGAAATGCACATGAGCACAACAATTCCTACTCCACCCATTTGATGTTGAATACGTACCTACTGACCAAAAAATACTTTCTGAAATATATTTATTTTTCAATTAATGTATTGTTAAAATTAATGTTTAAGGAAGTACAGACAGGCACCTCATTACTACAAGACAAAACAGTTAATTCAAATCAAATACAATTTCATTTGTCACATGTGCCGAATACAACAGGTATTCAACAGGTATTACCGAATACAACAGACCTTACCGTGAAATGCTCACTGACAAGCCCTTAACCAACAATGCAGTTTTTAGAAAATAGACTCAAGAAAAAATTTACAAAATAAACTAAAGTAAAACTATTTTTTAAGTATCACAATAAAATAACAAGAATGAGGCTATATACAGGGGTCAATGTGCGGGTGTACAGGTTCCTCAAGGTCATTTGTACATGTAGGTAGGGGTAAAGTGACTTATGCATAGATAATAAACAAATAGTCCGGGTGGCCATTTTATTAGTTCAGGAGTCTTATGGTTTGGGCATAGAAGCTGTTTAGAAGCCTCTTGGACCCAGACTTGGCGCTCCAGTACCGCTTGCCGTGCGGTAGCAGAGAGAACAGTCTTTGACTAGGGTGGCTGGAGTCATTGACAATTTTTGGGGCCTTCCTCTGACACCGCCTGGTATAGAGGTCCTGGATGGCAGGAAGCTTGGCCCCGGTGATGTACTGGGTTGTACGTACTACCCTCTGTAGTGCCTTGCGGTCTCCTGAGGTGGAATAGGTTTTTGTCATGCCCTCTTTACGACTGTCTTTGTGTGCTTGGACCATGTTAGTTTGTTGGTGATGTGGACACCAAGGAACTTGAAGCTCTCAACCTGCTCCACTACAGCCCCGTTGATGAGAATGAGGGCGTGCTTGGTCCTCATTTTCTTGTAGTCCACAATCATCTCCTTTGTCTTGATCACGTTGAGGGAGAGGTTGTTGTCCTGGCACCACACGGCCAGGTCTCTGACCTCTGACCTGTCTCGTCGTTGTCGGTGATCAGGCCTACTACCACTGTTGTGTCATCGGCAAACTTAATGATGGTGATGGAGTCGTGCCTGGCCGTGTAGTCGTGAGTGACGGCCCACCTGGTTCAGACTGTCAGGAAGTCCAGGATCCAGTTGCAGAGGGAGGTGTTTAGTCCCAG
This sequence comes from Oncorhynchus tshawytscha, assembly GCF_018296145.1. Classification (NCBI taxonomy): domain Eukaryota; kingdom Metazoa; phylum Chordata; class Actinopteri; order Salmoniformes; family Salmonidae; genus Oncorhynchus; species Oncorhynchus tshawytscha. The sequence continues at coordinate 89,856,754 of NC_056441.1, forward strand.
GTTCCTTAGCTTAGTGATGAGCTTTGAGGGCACTATGGTGTTGAACGCTGAACTGTAGTCAATGAACAGCATTCTCACACAGGTGTTCCTTTTGCCCAGGTGGGAAAGGGCAGTGTGGAGTGCATCATCTGTGGATCCCTCTAGGCCGACTCATGAAAGAAAAATTATTAGTCTAATTCAAGGTAAAAGTAATCTCTGTTCTGATGTCCAGACACTCTTTTCGGGTCATTATGTACAAAAAACGTTTACAACAATGCGAATAAACAAAACAAAATAGCCCAGTTAGTTTTAAAGCCCATAAAACGGCCCTCCCCTCCGGCTCCATTCTGACACACTATAGCCGAGTCGCGCCAACCAGAGCAACTATAATTTACCAAGGACATAAATCAAAGACATCGTGCTCATTTGTTGATGTGAGAGGAGAGGTGTAGAGACATAGCTTCGTACAGAGCTGTACTATAATGTTGTAATATTATGGTCTGTAGAGATGGCTCAGTACAGAGCTGTACTATAATGTTGTAATATTATGGTCTGTAGAGATGGCTCAGTACAGAGCTGTACTTCTGTTATATTATGAATGGTATAGCGATGGCTCAGTAGTAGGGAGCTTCTCCTCTACCTGGTATTAGATGGTGTAGGAGTGACCTTCTCCTCTACCTGGTATTAGGTGGTGTAGTAGGGACCTTCTCCTCTACCTGGTATTAGGTGGTGTAGTAGGGACCTTCTCCTCTACCTGGTATTAGATGGTGTAGGAGTGACCTTCTCCTCTACCTGGTATTAGGTGGTGTAGTAGGGACCTTCTCCTCTACCTGGTATTAGATGGTGTAGGAGTGACCTTCTCCTCTACCTGGTATTAGATGGTGTAGTAGTGACCTTCTCCTCTACCTGGTATTAGATGGTGTAGTAGTGACCTTCTCCTCTACCTGGTATTAGATGGTGTAGTAGCGACCTTCTCCTCTACCTGGTATTAGATGGTGTAGGGGTGACCTTCTTCTCTACCTGGTATTATATGGTGTAGGGGCGACCTTCTCCTCTACCTGGTATTAGATGTAGGAGTGACCTTCTCCTCTACCTGGTATTAGATGTAGGAGTGACCTTCTCCTCTACCTGGTATTAGATGTAGGAGTGACCTTCTCCTCTACCTGGTATTAGATGTAGGAGGGACCTTCTCCTCTACCTGGTATTAGATGTATGAGTGACCTTCTCCTCTACCTGGTATTAGATGTAGGAGTGACCTTCTCCTCTCCTTCTCCAGCCCCAGCAGGGATTATAAAGGCCAGGCAGCTGGAGGGGATTTAAGCCTGTATGCTGAGATGTTACAGGAAAGGGCCCCAGTGGCACTCTATTCCCTATTTATATACTGTAGTGCACTACTATCCTATGGCCGATCTGGTCAAAAGTAGTGTACTTATGTAGGGAATAGTGTGCCGTTTGGTCAAAACGCCGCAGCTTCTTAATAGAATAGTACTGAGCTCACTGTGAGGCCGTCTCCCTTTTAGAATAGAATAGTACTGAGCTCACCGTTATGCCTTCTCCCTTTTTGGAAGTGGGGTTTTTTCTCTCTTCTTTTTGTGGAAAGCTCTGGACTCATCACAACCATTCTCACCCTTCTCCATCTCTCTACCTCCTCTCCATCTCTCTCCCTCCTCCCACCCTTCTCCATCTCTCTCCCTCCTCTCACCCTTCTCCATCTCTCCATCTCTCTCCCTCCTCTCCATCTCTCTCCCTCCTCTCCATCTCTCTCCCTCCTCTCACCCTTCTCCATCTCTCTCCCTCCTCTCACCCTTCTCCATCTCTCTATCTCTCTCCCTCCTCTCACCCTTCTCCATCTCTCTCCCTCCTCTCACCCTTCTCCATCTCTCCATCTCTCTCCCTCCTCTCTATCGCTCTCCCTCCTCTCCATCTCTCTCCCTCCTCTCACCCTTCTCCATCTCTCTCCCTCCTCTCACCCTTCTCCATCTCTCTCCCTCCTCTCACCCTTCTCCATCTCTCTCCCTCCTCTCACCCTTCTCCATCTCTCTCCCTCCTCTCCATCTCTCTCCCTCCTCTCCATCTCTCTCCCTCCTCCATCTCTCTCCCTCCTCCATCTCTCTCCCTCCTCTCACCCTTCTCCATCTCTCTCCCTCCTCTCCATCTCTCTCCCTCCTCTCACCCTTCTCCATCTCTCTCCCTCCTCTCACCCTTCTCCATCTCTCTCCCTCCTCTCCATCTCTCTACCTCTCTCCAGAACTCTATCCGGCACAACCTGTCCCTCCACAGTCGGTTCGTCCGTGTGCAGAACGAGGGGACAGGGAAGAGTTCCTGGTGGATGCTAAACCCTGAGGGAGGGAAGACTGGGAAGTCCCCTCGACGTAGAGCAGCCTCCATGGACAACAACAACAGCAAGTTCGCCAAGAGCAGAGGACGGGCTGCTAAGAAGAAGGTACAGAAATAAACTGTTGTTCAATGTCTTTATTATATTACCTTACTGTATCTATACAGTATCTATATCTATACAGTATCTATACAGTAACTATATATATACAGTATCTATACAGTATCTATATCTATACAGTATCTATACAGTTTCTCTATCTATACAGTATCTATACAGTTTCTCTATCTATACAGTATCTATACAGTAACTATATATATATATATATATATATATATATATATATATATATATATACAGTATCTATACAGTATCTATATCTATACAGTATCTATATCTATACAGTATCTATACAGTATCTATATCTATACAGTATCTATATCTATACAGTATCTATACAGTATATATATCTATACAGTATCTATACAGTAACTATATATATACAGTATCTATACAGTATCTATACAGTATTATTACATGATCTATATCTATACAGTATCTATACATGATCTATATCTATACAGTATCTATACATTATCTATATCTATACAGTATCTATACATTATCTATATCTATACAGTATCTATACATGATCTATATCTACACAGTATCTATACATTATCTATATCTATACAGTATCTATACAGTATGTATACAGTATCTATACAGTATATATATATCTATACAGTATCTATATCTATACAGTATCTACACAGTATCCATATCTATACAGTATCTATACAGTATCTATATCTATACGGTAGCTATACAGTATCTATATCTATACAGCATCTATACAGTATCTATATCTATTCAGTATCTATACAGTATCTGTATCTATACAGTATCTATACAGTACCTATACAGTAACTATATCTATACAGTATCTATACAGTATCTATATCTATACAGTATATATACAGTATCTATATCTATACAGTATCTATACAGTAACTATATCTATACAGTATCTGTACAGTATCTATATCTATACAGTATCTGTACAGTATCTATATCTATACAGTATCTGTACAGTAACTATATATATACAGTATCTATACAGTATCTATACAGTATCTATATCTATACAGTATCTATACAGTTTCTCTATCTATACAGTATCTATACAGTAACTATATATATATATATATATATATATATACAGTATCTATACAGTATCTATATCTATACAGTATCTATACAGTATCTATATCTATACAGTAGCTATATCTATACAGTATCTATACAGTATCTATATCTACACAGTATCTATACAGTATCTATACAGTATATATACATTATATATATCTATACAGTATATATACATGATCTATATCTATACAGTATCTATACATTATCTATATCTATACAGTATATATACATGATCTATATCTATACAGTATCTATACATTATCTATATCTATACAGTATCTATACATGATCTATATCTATACAGTATCTATACATTATCTATATCTATACAGTATCTATACAGTATATATACAGTAACTATATATATATACAGTATCTATACAGTATATATATCTATACAGTATCTACACAGTATCTATATCTATACAGTATCTATATCTATACAGTATCTACACAGTATCTATATCTATACAGTATTTATATATATATGCGGTATCTATACAGTATCTATATCTATACAGTATCTATACAGTACCTATATCTATACGGTAGCTATACAGTATCTATATCTATTCAGTATCTATACAGTATCTATATCTATACAGTATCTATACAGTACCTATACAGTAACTATATCTATACAGTATCTATACAGTATCTATATCTATACAGTATCTATACAGTAACTATATCTATACAGTATCTGTACAGTATCTATATCTATACAGTATCTATACAGTATCTATATCTATACAGTATCTATACAGTAACTATATATATACAGTATCTATACAGTATCTATATCTATACAGTATCTATACAGTAACTATATATATATATATATATATATATATATACAGTATCTATACAGTATCTATATCTATACAGTATCTATACAGTATCTATATCTATACAGTATCTATATCTACACAGTATCTATACAGTATCTATACAGTATATATACATTATATATATCTATACAGTATATATACATGATCTATATCTATACAGTATCTATACATGATCTATATCTATACTGTATCTATACATTATCTTTATCTATACAGTATCTATACAGTATATATACAGTAACTATATATATATATACACAGTATCTATACAGTATATATATCTATACAGTATCTATACAGTATCTACACAGTATCTATATCTATACAGTATCTACACAGTATCTATATCTATACAGTATCTATATCTATACAGTATCTATATCTATACAGTATCTATATCTACACAGTATCTATACAGTATCTATACAGTATATATACATTATATATATCTATACAGTATATATACATGATCTATATCTATACAGTATCTATACATTATCTATATCTATACAGTATCTATACATGATCTATATCTATACAGTATCTATACATTATCTTTATCTATACAGTATCTATACAGTATATATACAGTAACTATATATATATACACAGTATCTATACAGTATATATATCTATACAGTATCTATACAGTATCTACACAGTATCTATATCTATACAGTATCTACACAGTATCTATATCTATACAGTATCTATATCTATACAGTATCTATACAGTACCTATATCTATACGGTAGCTATACAGTATCTATATCTATACAGTATCTATACAGTATTTATATCTATTCAGTATCTATACAGTATCTATATCTATACAGTATCTATACAGTAACTATATCTATACAGTATCTATACAGTATCTATATCTATACAGTATCTATACAGTAACTATATCTATACAGTATCTGTACAGTATCTATATCTATACAGTATCTATACAGTATCTATATCTATACAGTATCTATACAGTAACTATATATATATACAGTATCTATACAGTATCTATATCTATACAGTATCTATACAGTTTCTCTATCTATACAGTATCTATACAGTAACTATATATATACAGTATCTATACAGTAACTATATATATACAGTATCTATACAGTATCTATATCTATACAGTATCTATACAGTATCTATATATATATATATATATATATATATATATATATATATATATATATATATATACAGTATCTATACAGTATCTATATCTATACAGTATCTATACAGTATCTATATCTATACAGTATCTATATCTATACAGTATCTATATCTACACAGTATCTATACAGTATCTATACAGTATATATACATTATATATATCTATACAGTATATATACATGATCTATATCTATACAGTATCTATACATTATCTATATCTATACAGTATCTATACATGATCTATATCTATACAGTATCTATACATTATCTTTATCTATACAGTATCTATACAGTATATATACAGTAACTATATATATATACACAGTATCTATACAGTATATATATCTATACAGTATCTACACAGTATCTATATCTATACAGTATCTACACAGTATCTATATCTATACAGTATCTATATCTATACAGTATCTATCTATCTACACAGTATCTATACAGTATCTATACAGTATATATACATTATATATATCTATACAGTATATATACATGATCTATATCTATACATTATCTATACATTATCTATATCTATACAGTATCTATACATGATCTATATCTATACAGTATCTATACATTATCTTTCTTTATCTATACAGTGTCTATACAGTATATATACAGTAAATATATATATATATACACAGTATCTATACAGTATATATATCTATACAGTATCTATACAGTATCTACACAGTATCTACATCTATACAGTACCTATACATATCTATACAGTATCTATACAGCATCTATATCTATACAGTACCTATCTATACAGCATCTATATCTATACAGTACCTATACAGTATCTATATCTATACAGTATCTATACAGTACTATATCTATACAGCAGTATCTATATCTATACAGTATCTATATCTATACAGTATCTACACAGTATCTATATCTATACAGTATCTATACAGTATCTATATCTATACAGTATCTATACAGTATCTATATCTATACAGTATCTATACAGTATCTATATCTATACAGTATCTATACAGTACCTATGCAGTATCTATATCTATACAGTATATATATCTATACAGTATCTATACAGTATCTATATCTATACAGTATCTATACAGTATCTATATCTATACAGTATCTATACAGTACCTATACAGTATCTATATCTATACAGTATCTATACAGTACCTATGCAGTATCTATATCTATACAGTATCTATATCTATACAGTATCTATACAGTATCTATATCTATACAGTATCTATACAGTATCTATATCTATACAGTATCTATACAGTACCTATACAGTATCTATATCTATACAGTATCTATACAGTACCTATGCAGTATCTATATCTATACAGTATCTATATCTATACAGTATCTATACAGTATCTATATCTATACAGTATCTATATCTATACAGTATCTATACAGTATCTATATCTATACAGTATCTATACAGTATCTATATCTATACAGTATCTATACAGTATCTATATCTATACAGTATCTATACAGTATCTATATCTATACAGTATCTATACAGTATCTATATCTATACAGTATCTATATCTATACAGTATCTATACAGTATCTATATCTATACAGTATCTATATCTATACAGTATCTATACAGTAACTATATATATACAGTATCTATACAGTAACTATATATATACAGTATCTATACAGTATCTATATCTATACAGTATCTATACAGTATCTATATCTATACAGTATCTATACAGTATCTATATATAATTATCTATATCTATACAGTATCTATACAGTATCTATATCTATACAGTATCTATACAGTATCTATATCTATTCAGTATCTATACAGTATCTATATCTATACAGTATCTATACAGTACCTATACAGTAACTATATCTTTACAGTATCTATAGTCAGGACCATGAGTTTTTCCTGACGAGGCCAGGTCTCTTGAGAGGGCCTTAATGAGAGGGCCTTAATGATTTGATACCTACAGTTGAAGTCGGAAGTGTATGTTCATTTAAGTTGGAGTCATTAAAACTCGTTTTTCAACCACTCCACAAATGTCTTGTTAACAAACTATACTTTTGGCAAGTCGGTTAGGACATCTACTTTGTTCATGACACAAGTAACTTTTCCAACAATTGTTTACAGACAGATTATTTCACTTATAATTCACTGTATCACAATTCCAGTGGGTCTGAAGTTTACATACATTAAGTTGATTGTGCCTTTAAACAGCTTGGAAAATTCCAGAAAATTATGTCATGGTTTTTGAAGCTTCTGATAGGCTCGTTGACGTAATTTGAGTCTATTGTAGGTTTGTACCTGTGAATGTATTTCAAGGCCTACCTTCAAACTCAGTCCCTCCTTGCTTGACATCATGGGAAAATCAAAAGATATCAGCCAAGACCTCAGAAAAAAACATTGTAGACATCCACAAGTCTGGTTCATCCTTGGGAGCAATTTCCGAACACCTGGAGGTACCACGTTCATATGTACAAACAATAGTATGCAAGTATAAACACCATGGGACCACATAGCCGTCATACGCGTCTCCTAGAGATGAACGTACTTTGGTGCGAAAAGTGCAAATCAATCCTAAAACAACAGCAAAGGACCTTGTGAAGATGCTGTTGGAAACAGGTACAGAAGTATCTATATCCACAGTAAAATGAGTCCTATATCAACATAACCTGAAAGGCCGCTCAGCAAGGAAGAAGCCACTGCTCCAAAACCGCCATAAAGCCAGACTACGGTTTGCAACTGCACATGGGGACAAAGATCATACTTTTTGGAGAAATGTCCTCTGGTCTGATGAAACAAAAATAGAACTGTTTGGACATAATGACCATTGTTATGTTTGGAGGAGAAAGGGGGCGGCTTGCAAGCCGAAGAACACCATCCCAACCGTGAAGCACGGGGGTGGCAGCATCATGTTGTGGGGGTGCTTTGCTGCATGAGGGACTGGTGCAATTCACAAAATTAGATGGCATCATGAGGCAGGTAAATTATGTGGATATATTGAAGCAACATCTCAAGACATCAGTCAGGAAGTTAAAGCTTGGTCGCAAATGGGTCTTCCAAATGGACAATGACCCCAAGCATACTTCCAAGTTGTGGCAAAATGGCTTAAGGACAACAAAGTCAAGATATTGGAGTGGCCAAAGCCCTGACCTCAGGCCTATAGAAAATGTGTGTGCAGAACTGAAAAAGTTGTTGCGAGCAAGGAGGCCTACAAACCTGACTCAGTTACACCAGCTCTGTCAGGAGGAATGTGCCAGAATTCACCCAACTTATTGTGTGAAGCTTGTGGAAGGCTACTCATAACCTTTGACAATTTAAACAATTTAAAGGCAATGCTGCCAAATACTAATTGAATGTATGTAAACTTCTGACCCACTGGGAATGTGATGAAAGAAATAAAAGCTGAAATAAATCACTCTCTACTATCATTCTGACATTTCACATTCTTAAAATAAAGTGGTGATCCTAACTGACCTAAGACAGGGAATTTGTACTAGGATTAAATGTCAGGAATTGTGAATAACTGAGTTTAAATGTATTTGGCTAAGGTGTATGTAAACTTCCGACTTCAACTGTAGATATATCCTTCATCTCTGTTATCCTCTCATCTCTCTCCTCTCTCTCCTCTCCTCCTTCCCCTCTCTCTCCTCTCCTCTTCCCCCTCTCTCTCTCTTCTCCTCTCTCTCCTCTCTCTCTCCTCTCCTCTTTCCCCTCTCTCTCCTCTCCTCTTTCCCTCTCTCTCCTCTCCTCTTTCCCCTCTCTCTCTCTTCTCCTCTTTCCCTCTCTCTCTCTTCTCCTCTCTCTCTCTCCTCTCTCTCCTCTCCTCTTTCCCCTCTCTCTCCTCTCCTCTTTCCCCTCTCTCTCCTCTCCTCTTTCCCCCTCTCTCTCCTCTCTCTCTTATCTCTCCCATCTCTCCTCACCTCACCTCACTCCTCTCCTCTCTCTCCTCTCCTCTCTCTCTCCTCTCCTCTCCTCTCTCTATCTCTCCTCTAGTTGTCTCTCCAGGGTGGTCCTGACGGGGGAGCAGACAGCCTCGGGGGAGGCACCTACTCCAAGTGGCCCGGCAGCCCCAACTCCCACAGCAACGATGACTTTGATGCATGGAGCGGTTTCCGGCCACGCACCTCCTCCAACGCCAGCACACTCAGCGGACGCCTCTCGCCCTTCACGCCCGAGGACGACCTCGGAGACGGGGACGTGCACATGGGCTACCCGGGATCCTCCGGGGCCAAGATGGCGAACACATTGCCCAGCCTGTCAGAGATGGCGAGTTCTCTAGGTCAGTAAACCAGATAGAAACTACATAAGGACATTTCCTCAAGAACATGTGCTTGCTAGTGTAGTGTTAGTGTAGTGTTAGTGTAGTGTTAGTGTAGTGTAGTTTTAGTGTAATGTTTGTGTGGTGTAGTGTAGTGTTAGTGTAGTGTTAGTGTAGTGTTAGTGTAGTGTAGTGTAGTTTTAGTGTAGTGTAGTGTAGTGTAGTTTTAGTGTAAGGTTTGTGTGGTGTAGTGGTAGTGTGGTGTAGTGTGGTGTAGTGTAGTGTAGTGTTAGTGTAGTGTTAGTGTCGGTGTTAGTGTTAGTGTAGTGTTAGTGTAGTGTTAGTGTAGTGTAGTGTGGTGGTAGTGTAGTGTAGTGTTAGTGTAGAGTTAGTGTAGTGTAGTGTTAATGTAGTGTAGTGTAGTGGTAGTGTAGTGGTAGTGTAGTGGTAGTGTAGTGTTAGTTATAGTGTAGTGTAGTGTTAATGTAGTGTAGTGTATTGTAGTGTTAATGTAGTGTAGTGTATTGTTAGTGTAGTGTAGTGTCGGTGTTAGTGTAGTATAGTGTAGTGTAGTGTAGTGTTAGTGTAGTGTAGTGTTAATGTAGTGTTAGTGTAGTGTAGTGTAGTGGTAGTGTAGTGGTAGTGTAGTGTTAGTTATAGTGTAGTGTAGTGTTAATGTAGTGTAGTGTATTGTAGTGTTAATGTAGTGTAGTGTATTGTTAGTGTAGTGTAGTGTAGTGTAGTGTTAGTGTAGTGTAGTGTAGTGTATTGTTAGTGTAGTGCAGTGTTAATGTAGTGTAGTGTATTGTTAGTGTAGTGTAGTGTTAGTGTAGTGTTAGTGTAGTGTAGTGTTAATGTAGTGCAGTGTAGTGTAGTGTTAGTGTAGTGTATTGTTAGTGTAGTGTAGTGTAGTGTAGTGTAGTGTTAGTGTAGTGTATTGTTAGTGTAGTGTTAATGTAGTGTAGTGTTAGTGTAGTGTAGTGTAGTGGTGGTGTAGTTGTAGTGTAGTGTTAGTTATAGTGTAGTGTAGTGTTAATGTAGTGTAGTGTATTGTAGTGTTAATGTAGTGTAGAGTATTGTTAGTGTAGTATAGTGTAGTGTAGTGTATTGTTAGTGTAGTGTAGTGTTAATGTAGTGTAGTGTATTGTTAGTGTAGTGTAGTGTAGTGTATTGTTAGTGTAGTGTAGTGTAGTGTTAGTGTAGTGTTAGTGTAGTGTAGTGTTAATGTAGTGCCATGTAGTGTAGTGTTAGTGTAGTGTAGTGTATTGTTAGTGTAGTTTAGTGTAGTGTAGTGTAGTGTTAGTGTAGTGTAGTGTTAGTGTTAATGCAGTGTAGTGTAGTGTATTGTTAGTGTAGTGTAGTGTAGTGTAGTGTTAGTGTAGTGTAGTGTAGTGTAGTGTAATGTTAGTGTAGTGTAGTGTTAATGTAGTGTAGTGTATTGTTAGTGTAGTGTAGTGTTAGTGTAGTGTTAGTGTAGTGTTAGTGTAGTGTAGTGTTAATGTAGTGCCGTGTAGTGTAGTGTTAGTGTAGTGTAGTGTAGTGTAGTGTAGTGTAGTGTAGTGTAGTGTAGTGTAGTGTCATAGTGTAGAGTAGTGTAGTGTTAGTGTAGTGTAGTGTATTGTTAGTGTAGTGTAGTGTATTGTTAGTGTAGTGTAGTGTAGTGTAGTGTAGTGTAGTGTCATAGTGTAGAGTAGTGTAGTGTTAGTGTAGTGTAGTGTATTGTTAGTGTAGTGTAGTGTATTGTTAGTGTAGTGTAGTGTTAGTGTAGTGTTAGTGTAGTGTAGTGTTAGTGTAGTGTTAGTGTAGTGTTAGTGTAGTGTATTGTTAGTGTAGTGTAGTGTATTGTTAGTGTAGTGTAGTGTATTGTTAGTGTAGTGTAGTGTATTGTTAGTGTAGTGTAGTGTTAGTGTAGTGTTAGTGTAGTGTTAGTGTAGTGTAGTGTTAATGTAGTGCCGTGTAGTGTAGTGTTAGTGTAGTGTAGTGTCATAGTGTAGTGTAGTGTAGTGTAGTGTAGTGTAGTGTCATAGTGTAGAGTAGTGTAGTGTTAGTGTAGTGTTAGTGTAGTGTAGTGTAGTGTAGTGTAGTGTCATAGTGTAGTGTAGTGTTAGTGTAGTGTAGTGTGATAGTGTAGTGTAGTGTAGTGTTAGTGTAGTGTAGTGCTAGTGTAGTGTCATAGTGTAGTGTAGTGTAGTGTCATAGTGTAGTGTAGTGTAGTGTTAGTGTCGTGTCATAGTGTAGTGTAGTGTAGTGTAGTGTAGTGTCATAGTGTAGTGTAGTGTAGTGTAGTGCTAGTGGTAGCCTGGAAAGTTTTATGGCATGGTTTAGTTCAGTAGTACTGTTCGTGGTAGGTCTGAGAAACAAAATGCTGGATATCTTTATCTCTTTATTCAATGTCCTCATTATTTTCTTCCGTGTTCCCTAGGCCACCACCACCACAGCTCAGAGAACGTTATGGAGAACCTTCTGGATAACCTGAACCTCCTCTCTCCCAAGAACACCCAGGTGGGAGGAGGAGGGGGTGTGGGGCAGGGGTCATCCCAGAACTCCCCTTCCCCCCTAATGCAGGCCAGCCCCGGGTCAGGGGTGGGCTACCCTTCCTACTCCTCTCCCTCCATGGTCCCCCAGCAACAACCCCAGCAGCAGCAGGACTACCGCAAGTGTCGGTACAGCCAGGCAAGGATGAATGCTCTCTCCCCCATGTCCCCCAACCCCATGCAAACCCTGGGGGACATCAAGTCCAGCTTCAGCCCCTCGTCTCTGGGTCAATATAACTGTCCTGCTGGCCTCCTCAAGGAGCTCCTGACCTCAGACTCTGACCCCCGCGGGGACATGATGCCCTCGGTCGACACGGTGGTCTCTCAGTCTAGCGCAGGACGAAGCAGCGTACTACCTTCGTATAATGCCTCTCAGCACAGAGGAGGAGGAGGAGGAGGAAGAGGGGGGAGTCTACACCCCCATCCACACTCTCACCCTCACCCCCACGCCCTCTCTCATCCCCAAACCCACCCTCACCCTCACCTCCACAACCAAACCCCACCCACTTCTGTCTCGTCCATGAACAGCTGCAACCTGATGTCTCTGAGCAGTTTGAACCACAGTGGTGGAGGGGGTAACGGAACCCGCCTGGGCGTTAAGAACCCCATGCAGGTGCCCTACGGTCTCTCTACCCATGTTGCACCAGGGGGGATGCCCGGTGGGTTCTGCCCCATCAACACTAACGGATATGGGCGTCCCGGCCTGGGTCTACCCCCCACCCCCCACCACCACCACCACCACCTGGAGAAACTGCCCAGTGATCTGGACGACATGTCCATTGAGAGGTTCGAGTGTGATATGGAATCCATCCTTCACGACACCCTGATGGACGGAGACCCGCTGGACTTCAACTTTGAACCCATGGTGACCTCGCAGGGGTTCACGACCCATGGGGTCAAGACGACCACGCATGGCTGGGTGTCGGGGTAGAGGACGGATGGACATGCACTCTCTTACACACATACACGATGGAAGGACACGTGGACAACCGGACACGCACACACACACACACACACACACACACACACACACACACACACACACACACACACACACACACACACACACACACACACACACACACACACACACACTCTCTCTAACACACACACACACTCTCTAACACACACACACACTCTCTAACACACACACACACTCTCTCTAACACATACACACACACACACACAACTGCTGGGTGTCTGGGTAGAGAACAGACAAACGATCGCACACACACACACACACACACACACACACTCTCTCTCTCTAACACACACACACACACAGAGGATCCTCTCTGACCATCTTTCCTTCCATCTGGTCCACCAGCTGACTTCCTCTTCATGTTGCTTTTTATTACAGGGTCATAAACACTTAAAGCATCTCAGAATCACCATGGAAACTAACTGGCAGAGCAAACCCCCCACACCCTCTGTCCTACTAACGGTGCCCTAGTCAGTGACATGCATCATCTTCATCACCATCATCATTGTCATCATTATCATCGCCGTCGTCCTCATCATCGTCATCACAGATATTAATGGTCACAAAAGACTTCTTTCTGGTCGAAGCAGTCAGACACAGACAGACAGACAGACAGACAGACAGACAGACAGACAGACAGACAGACAGACAGACAGACAGACAGACAGACAGACAGTCACACAGTCAGACAGTCACAGTCAGACAGACAGTCACACAGTCAGACAGTCACACAGTCAGACAGTCACACAGTCAGACAGACAGACAGACAGACAGTCACACAGTCAGACAGTCACACAGTCAGACAGTCACACAGTCAGACAGACACACAGTCAGACAGACAGTCAGTCACACAGTCAGACAGACAGACAGACAGACAGACAGACAGACAGACAGTCAGACAGACAGACAGACAGACAGACAGGACTGTCTCTTTCTCCCTCTGGTGTAACGTATCTGTTGCAGGGGTAGTAGAGCTGTGACTGTGTGCTATCTCTCTGTGGTTGCAGGGGTAGTAGAGCTGTGACTGTGTGCTATCTCTCTGTGGTTGCAGGGGTAGTACAGCTGTGACTGTGTGCTATCTTGCTGTTGTTGCAGAGGTAGTACAGCTGTGACTGTGTGACTGTTGTTGCAGGGGTACAGCTGTGACTGTGTGCTATCTCTCTGTTTTTGCAGAGGTAGTACAGCTGTGACTATCTCTCTGTTGTTGCAGAGGTAGTACAGCTGTGACTGTGTGCTATCTCTCTGTTGTTGCAGGGGTAGTACAGCTGTGAGCTTTCTCTGTGACTGTGTGCTATCTCTCTCTGTTGCAGGGGTAGTAGAGCTGTGACTGTGTGCTATCTCTCTGTTGGTGCTGTGACTGTGTGCTATCTCTCTGTGGTTGCAGGGGTGCAGCTGTGGTAGTAGAGCTGTGACTGTGTGCTATCTCTCTGTGGTTGCATCTCTGTGGTTGGGGTAGTAGAGCTGTGACTGTGTGCTATCTCTCTGTGGTTGCAGGGGTAGAGCTGTGACTGTGTGCTATCTCTCTGTGGTTGCAGGGGTAGTACAGCTGTGACTGTGTGCTATCTTGCTGTTGTTGCAGAGGTAGTACAGCTGTGACTGTGTGCTATCTCTCTGTTGTTGCAGGGGTAGTACAGCTGTGACTGTGTGCTATCTCTCTGTTTTTGCAGAGGTAGTACAGCTGTGACTGTGTGCTATCTCTCTGTTGTTGCAGAGGTAGTACAGCTGTGACTGTGTGCTATCTCTCTGTTGTTGCAGGGGTAGTACAGCTGTGACTGTGTGCTATCTCTCTGTGGTTGCAGGGGTAGTACAGCTGTGACTGTGTGCTATCTCTCTGTTGTTGCAGGGGTAGTACAGCTGTGACTGTGTGCTATCTCTCTGTGGTTGCAGGGGTAGTAGAGCTGTGACTGTGTGCTATCTCTCTGTGGTTGCAGGGTAGTACAGCTGTGACTGTGTGCTATCTCTCTGTGGTTGCAGGGGTAGTACAGCTGTGACTGTGTGCTATCTCTCTGTGGTTGCAGGGGTAGTACAGCTGTGACTGTGTGCTATCTCTGTGGTTGCAGGGGTAGTACAGCTGTGACTGTGTGCTATCTCTGTGGTTGCAGGGGTAGTAGAGCTGTGACTGTGTGCTATCTCTCTGTGGTTGCAGGGGTAGTAGAGCTGTGACTGTGTGCTATCTCTCTGTGGTTGCAGGGGTAGTACA
This sequence comes from Oncorhynchus tshawytscha, assembly GCF_018296145.1. Taxonomy (NCBI): domain Eukaryota; kingdom Metazoa; phylum Chordata; class Actinopteri; order Salmoniformes; family Salmonidae; genus Oncorhynchus; species Oncorhynchus tshawytscha. Next base: position 89,872,306 of record NC_056441.1, read on the forward strand.
GCTGTGACTGTGTGCTATCTTGCTGTTGTTGCAGAGGTAGTACAGCTGTGACTGTGTGCTATCTCTCTGTTGTTGCAGGGGTAGTACAGCTGTGACTGTGTGCTATCTCTCTGTTTTTGCAGAGGTAGTACAGCTGTGACTGTGTGCTATCTCTCTGTTGTTGCAGAGGTAGTACAGCTGTGACTGTGTGCTATCTCTCTGTTGTTGCAGGGGTAGTACAGCTGTGACTGTGTGCTATCTCTCTGTGGTTGCAGGGGTAGTACAGCTGTGACTGTGTGCTATCTCTCTGTTGTTGCAGGGGTAGTACAGCTGTGACTGTGTGCTATCTCTCTGTGGTTGCAGGGGTAGTAGAGCTGTGACTGTGTGCTATCTCTCTGTGGTTGCAGGGGTAGTACAGCTGTGACTGTGTGCTATCTCTCTGTGGTTGCAGGGGTAGTACAGCTGTGACTGTGTGCTATCTCTCTGTGGTTGCTGGGGTAGTACAGCTGTGACTGTGTGCTATCTCTCTGTGGTTGCAGGGGTAGTACAGCTGTGACTGTGTGCCATCTCTCTGTGGTTGCAGGGGTAGTACAGCTGTGACTGTGTGCTATCTCTCTGTTGTTGCAGGGGTAGTACAGCTGTGACTGTGTGCTATCTCTCTGTTGTTGCAGGGGTAGTACAGCTGTGACTGTGTGCTATCTCTCTGTTGTTGCAGAGGTAGTACAGCTGTGACTGTGTGCTATCTCTCTGTTGTTGCAGAGGTAGTACAGCTGTGACTGTGTGCTATCTCTCTGTTGTTGCAGGGGTAGTAGAGCTGTGACTGTGTGCTATCTCTCTGTGGTTGCAGGGGTAGTACAGCTGTGACTGTGTGCTATCTCTCTGTGGTTGCAGGGGTAGTACAGCTGTGACTGTGTGCCATCTCTCTGTGGTTGCAGGGGTAGTACAGCTGTGACTGTGTGCTATCTCTCTGTTGTTGCAGGGGTAGTATAGCTGTGACTGTGTGCTATCTCTCTGTGGTTGCAGGGGTAGTACAGCTGTGACTGTGTGCTATCTCTGTGGTTGCAGGGGTAGTACAGCTGTGACTGTGTGCTATCTCTCTGTTGTTGCAGAGGTAGTACAGCTGTGACTGTGTGCTATCTCTCTGTGGTTGCAGGGGTAGTACAGCTGTGACTGTGTGCTATCTTGCTGTTGTTGCAGAGGTAGTACAGCTGTGACTGTGTGCTATCTCTCTGTTGTTGCAGGGGTAGTACAGCTGTGACTGTGTGCTATCTCTCTGTTGTTGCAGAGGTAGTACAGCTGTGACTGTGTGCTATCTCTCTGTGGTTGCAGGGGTAGTACAGCTGTGACTGTGTGCTATCTCTCTGTTGTTGCAGGGGTAGTACAGCTGTGACTGTGTGCTATCTCTCTGTTCTGTTCACGTGCCAACTAGTTCTCAGTTACTGCAAAGTACTTTGCTATCAGTACCCACGTAATGACAGACAGACAGTCAGACAGACAGTCAGACAGACAGTCACACAGTCAGACAGACAGCCAGACAGTCTTTGCTATCAGTACCCACATAATGACAGACAGACAGTCAGACAGACAGACAGACAGTCTTTGCTATCAGTACCCACGTAATGACAGACAGACAGTCAGACAGACAGTCACACAGTCAGACAGACAGACAGACAGTCTTTGCTATCAGTACCCACGTAATGACAGACAGACAGACAGTCAGACAGACAGTCACACAGTCAGACATACAGACAGACAGTCTTTGCTATCAGTACCCACGTAATGACAGACAGACAGACAGACAGTCTTTGCTATCAGTACCCACGTAATGACAGACAGACAGTCAGACAGACAGACAGACAGACAGTCTTTGCTATCAGTACCCACGTAATAACAGACAGTCAGACAGACAGACAGTCTTTGCTATCAGTACCCACGTAATAACAGACAGACAGACAGTCAGACAGACAGACAGTCTTTGCTATCAGTACCCACGTAATGACATCATCATGCAGAACTTTGTTCTGACCGAAGCCTTGGATGACCAGCGTTCACAACACACACACACACACACACACACACACACACACACACACACACACACACACACACACACACACACACACAGACACACACACTATAATTATTACTAGCTGAATAGACCAGCTGACTGTCCCATCAATGACCTGAGGCACCAAATGGAACCCTATTCCCTATATAGTGTACTACTTGCACCCTATTCCCTATATAGTGTACTATTTAGACCAGGGCCCATTGGGCTCTATATAGTGTACTCCTTTAGACCAGGGCCCATTGGGCTCTATATAGTGTACTACTTTAGACCAGGGCCCATTGGGCTCTATATAGTGTACTCCTTTAGACCAGGGCCCATAAGGCTCTATATAGTGTACTCCTTTAGACCAGGGCCCATTGGGCTCTATATAGTGTACTCCTTTAGACCAGGGCCCATAAGGCTCTATATAGTGTACTCCTTTAGACCAGGGCCCATAAGGCTCTATATAGTGTACTACTTTAGACCAGGGCCCATAAGGCTCTATATAGTGTACTACTTTAGACCAGGGCCCATTGGGCTCTATATAGTATACTACTTTAGACCAGGGCCCATAAGGCTCTATATAGTGTACTGCTTTAGGCCAGGGCCCATTGGGCTCTATATAGTGTACTACTTTAGACCAGGGCCCATAAGGCTCTATATAAGGGAATGGGGTTCCATTTGGGACGCAGCATTAACCTGACATCAGTGTGCCTTTGTGTCTAAGAATGCACCGCTAAATGATTTGGACTGCATGAGAGAGAAGGTAGAGGGAAGATAGAGATAAGATACAGAGAAGATAGAGGGAAGATACAGAGAAGATAGAGGGAAGATAGAGGGAAGGGAAGATAAGATAGAGGGAAGATAGAGATAGAGGGAAGATAGAGATAGAGGGAAGATACAGAGAAGATAGAGGGAAGGGAAGATAAGATAGAGGGAAGGGAAGATAAGATAGAGGGAAGGGAAGATAAGATAGAGGGAAGGGAAGATAAGATAGAGGGAAGGGAAGATAAGATAGAGGGAAGGGAAGATAAGATAGAGGGAAGGGAAGATAAGATAGAGGGAAGATAGAGATAGAGGGAAGATACAGAGAAGATAGAGATAGAGGGAAGATAGAGGGAAGGGAAGATAAGATAGAGCGAAGATAGAGGGAAGATACAGAGAAGGTAGAGGGAAGATACAGAGAAGATAGAGGGAAGATAGAAGATACAGATAAGATAGACGGAAGGTAGAAGATACAGATAAGATAGAGGGAAGATAGAAGATACAGATAAGTTAGAGGGAGGGAGGGTAGAGGGAAGATAGAGGGAGGGAGGGTAGAGGGAAGATACAGAGAAGATAGAGATAATGTGATATTTGATGATGAGAGGAAGGGGGTTGGTTGAAAGTTATGAACTGCACATCCAGCTTGCACAAACCTGGTTGGAATGACAAACCTGGTTGGAATGACAAACCTGGTTGGAATGACAAACCTGGTTGGAATGACAAACCTGGTTGGAATGACAAACCTGGTTGGAATGACAAATGGAATTACAAACCTGGTTGGAATGACAAACCTGGTTGGAATGACAATGTTACAAACCTGATTTCTGGTTGGATTGATGTAATTTCAACCGTCTTTTCCCTCAAGCAGTGTGTGCTGTTGAGTGCTTAGGACTCTCTACCTAGGGATTCCTGGACTTTGTTACATCCAAACACCTTTTCTTGTAGCCCTGATATGACTGTAGCCTGCATTGTTATGGCATAGAGTATACGCCTAATGCCATAAGATACCATAATAATACCAGGTTAGACCAGAGTTTATACAGCCGTATCAGGACTAGTGTTCTTGTTGCCTGGTTCATTGCACAGTATGTTCTGTCATTAGATGTGGACTATGTCATCGTGTAGTTGTGTATCATGTCATTATGTGGACTATGTCATTGTGTAGTCGTGTGTCATTAGATGTGGACTATGTCATCGCGTAGTCGTGTATCATGTCATTAGATGTGGACTATGTCATTGTGTAGTCGTGTGTCATTAGATGTGGACTATGTCATCGCGTAGTCAATACGGTATCATGTCATTAGATGTGGACTATGTCATTGTGTAGTCGTGTATCATGTGACCTGTATAGTACCGAGTTGAATTGTAAATCAGGAGAAATAACGTGTTGTGAATCAGAAAAAGAAAACTGGGCGTGATATAGGTTTTGTCTGAATTTTCACACTATTACCTATATAGTGCACTACTTTTGACCCCTCCCCTCAAATCAAATCACATTTATTTATATAGCCCTACATCAGCTGATATCTCAAAGTGCTGTACAGAAACCCAGCCTAAAACCCCCAACAGCAAGCAATGCAGGTGTAGAAGCACGGTGGTTAGGAAAAACTCCCTAGAAAGGCCAAAACCTAGGAAAAAACCTAGAGAGGAACCAGGCTATGTGGGGTGGCCAGTCCTCTTCTGGCTGTGCCGGGTGGAGATTATAACAGAACATTTCCAAGATGTTCAAATGTTCATAAATGACCAGCATGGTCGTATAATAATAAGGCAGAACAGTTGAAACTGGAGCAGCAGCACGGTCAGATGGACTGGGGACAGCAAGGAGTCATCATGTCAGGTAGTCCTGGGGCATGGTCCTAGGGCTCAGGTCCTCCGAGAGAGAGAAAGAAAGAGAGAATTAGAGAGAGCATATGTGGGGTGGCCAGTCCTCTTCTGGCTGTGCCGGGCGGAGATTTTAACACAACATGGCCAAGATGTTCAAATGTTCATAAATGACCAGCATGGTCGAATAATAATAAGGCAGAACAGTCCCCCTGTAAACTAGTGCACTATATAAGGAAAAGGGTTTTCATTTAGGATGTAGTTATAGTTTCACTTTAAACACAAAGTGGGATGGAAATTGGCCATCTCTTCTCTCTCATGAGGGTGCTTCTCATTCAAACTGTCCACAGACAATGTTGGGTCGTTAGTTTTAATTATATTTCTTAATGTAAATAAATTAAATATATGTAAATACAGTATATATACAGAACCAGTCAAAGGTTTGAACACGCCTACTTTCTCTTTATTTGTACTATTTTCTACATTGTAGGATAATAGTGAAGACATCAAAACTATGAAATAACACATATGGAGTCATGTAGTAACCAAAAAAGTGTTAATTAAACAAATCAAAATATATATTTTATATTTGAGATTCTTCAAAGTAGCCACCCTTCGCCTTGATCACAGCTTTGCACACTCTTGGCATTCTCTCAACCAGACTTCATGAGGTAGTCACCTGGAATGCATTTTAATTTATGGAATTTATTTCCTTCTTAATGCGTTTGAGCCAATCAGTTGTGTTGTGACAAGGTAGTGGTGGTATACAGAAGATAACCCTATTTGGTAAAAGACCAAGTCCATATTATGACAAGAACAGCTCAAATAAGCAAAGAGAAACAACAGTCCATCATTACTTTAAGACATGAAGGTCAGTCAATACGGAACATTTCAAGAACTTTGAAAGTTTCTTCAAGTGCCGTCGCATAAACCATCAAGCACTATGATGGAACTGTCTCTCATGAGGAACGTCACAGGAAAAGAAGACCCAGAGTTACCTTTGCTGCAGAGGATAAGTTCACTAGAGTTTCCAGCCTCAGAAATTGCAGCCCAAATAAATGCTTCACAGAGATCAAGTAACAGACACATCTCAACATCAACTGTTCAGAGGAGACTGTGTGAATCAGACCTTCATGGTCGAATTGCTGCAAAGAAACACTACTAAAGGACACCAATAAGAAGAGACTTGCTTGGGCCAAGAAACACGAGCAATGGACATTAGACCGTTGGAAATCTGTCCTTTGGTCTGATGAGTCCAAATTTGAGATTTTTGGTTCCCAACCGGCATGTCTTTGTGAGATGCAGAGTAGGTGAACGGACGATCTCCGCATGTGTGGTTCCCACTGTGAAGCATGGAGGAGGAGGTGTTATGATGTGGGGGTGCTTTGCTGGTGACACTGTTTGTGATTTATTTAGAATTCAAAGCACACTTAACCAGCATGGCTACCAAATCAAATCAAATGTTATTGGTCACATACACATGGTTATCAGATGTTAATGGGAGTGTAGCGAAATGCTTGTGCTTCTAGTTCCGACAATGCAGTAAAATCTAACAAGTAATCTAACAATACCACAACAACTACCTTATACACACAAATCTAAAGGGATGGAATAAAAATATATGGATAAGCTCATCCACCACAGCATTCTGCAGCGATACACCATCCCATCTGGTTTGCGCCTAGTGGACTATCATTTGTTTTTTAACAGGACAATGACCCAACACTCCAGGCTGTGTAAGGGCTATTTGACCAAGAAGGAGAGTGATGGAGTGCTGCATCAGATGACCTGGCCTCCACAATCCCCCGATCCACAATCCCCCGACCTCAACCCAATTAAGATGGTTTGGGATGAGTTGGACCGCAGAGTGAAGGAAAAGCAGCCAACAAGTGCTCAGCATATTTGGGAACTCCTTCAAGACTGTTGTAAAAGCATTCCAGGTGAAGCTGGTTGAGAGAATGCCAAGAGTGTGCAAAGCTGTCATCAAGGCAAAGGGTGGCTACTTCGAATAATCGCAACTATAAAATATATTTAGATTTGTTTACCACTTCTTTGGTTACTACATGATTCCATATGTGTTATTTCATAGAAAATAGGAAAAAAATAAAGAAAAACCCTGGAATGAACAGGTGTGTCCAAACTTTTGACTAGTACTGCACACACACACACACACACACGCACACACGCACACACACACACACGCACACACACACACACGCACACACACACACACACACAGTTTGTTGAGTTTGTTGTTTCTGTGTTCTTTGGTTTGTTCACTCAGACAGAAGCCTCAGTAACTACCATAAGGCCTGGAGTAACTACCATAAGGCCTGGGCCTGGAGTAACTACCATAAGGCCTGGGCCTGGAGTAACTACCATAAGGCCTGGGCCTGGAGTAACTACCATAAGGCCTGGGCCTGGAGTAACTACCATAAGGCCTGGAGTAACTACCATAAGGCTTTGAGTAACTACCATAAGGCCTGGAGTAACTACCATAAGGCCTGGGCCTGGAGTAACTACCATAAGGCCTGGAGTAACTACCATAAGGCTTTGAGTAACTACCATAAGGCCTGGAGTAACTACCATAAGGCCTGGGCCAGGTTTAACTACCATAAGGCCTGGGCCTGGAGTAACTACCATAAGGCCTGGAGTAACTACCATAAGGCCTGGGCCAGGTTTAACTACCATAAGGCCTGGGCCAGGTTTAACTACCATAAGGCCTGGGCCTGGAGTAACTACCATAAGGCCTGGAGTAACTACCATAAGGCTTTGAGTAACTACCATAAGGCCTGGGCCAGGTTTAACTACCATAAGGCCTGGGCCTGGAGTAACTACCATAAGGCCTGGAGTAACTACCATAAGGCATTGAGTAACTACCATAAGGCCTGGGCCTGGGTTAACTACCATAAGGCCTGGGCCTGGAGTAACTACCATAAGGCCTGGAGTAACTACCATAAGGCTTTGAGTAACTACCATAAGGCCTGAGTAACTACCATAAGGCCTGGGCCTGGTTTAACTACCATAAGGCCTGGGCCTGGAGTAACTACCATAAGGCTTTGAGTAACTACCATAAGGCCTGAGTAACTACCTAAGGCCTGGGCCAGGTTTAACTACCATAAGGCCTGGGCCTGAGTAACTACCATAAGGCCTGGAGTAACTACCATAAGGCCTGGGCCAGGTTTAACTACCATAAGGCCTGGGCCTGGAGTAACTACCATAAGGCCTGGAGTAACTACCATAAGGCTTTGAGTAACTACCATAAGGCCTGGAGTAACTACCATAAGGCCTGGGCCTGGAGTAACTACCATAAGGCCTGGAGTAACTACCATAAGGCTTTGAGTAACTACCATAAGGCCTGGGCCAGGTTTAACTACCATAAGGCCTGGGCCTGGTTTAACTACCATAAGGCCTGGGCCTGGTTTAACTACCATAAGGCCTGGGCCTGGAGTAACTACCATAAGGCCTGGGCCTGGAGTAACTACCATAAGGCCTGGGCCTGGAGTAACTACCATAAGGCCTGGGCCTGGAGTAACTACCATAAGGCCTGGAGTAGCTACCATAAGGCCTGGATTCAATGTGAGCTGATCAGTGTGATCACCATCTCAGTCCCTCGTCTTGCTCATCCAGACCTGGTCAATATCTGAGCTGTGTTACAAATGACATCACAGGTTATGTCATGTGTTGCTTCTTCAACATGTCAATACAAAACTGAGGATTATCTGTCAAAGCATATCCGTGACTACAATTGCGATTTGTGTTTGTTCTCCATTGTCGTTGTATCGGTTAAGGATATCTGCAACATTTGCCTTTGTTTTATAAGCTCAGTTAGAAGTTTGACACTTGAAGACAGCTGATTGGTTATCGGTTGAGAGTAAAGAACATTGGTCATGTGGTAGTGGAGTCGAGTGGGTATTTGTCGGTTCGAAACGGAAACTGATATTCAAGCTATTAAATATTAATGTTTATTGTCATGATATACCATAGAACCACACAGAGAGTTAGAGATGCCAGAGAGATGTTGAGAATGGGACTGACATTTGCGTTTCCCAAACGGCAGCCTATTCCCTATGTAGTGCACTACGTTTGACCAGAGCCCTAGAGGTAGTGAACTATATAGGGAATAGAGTGCCATTTGAGAAGTAAACATACCGAGGGTGCGTCACAGAACCTACTGGAAGGCGTTAGTGCCAGACGTTGTTGCCTTTACGTTGCCAATACGGTGCCTATAGATTGCATATACATTGCATATAAGTTGCCTATACGTTGCCTATATGTTGCATATACGTTGACTATACGTTGACTATACATTGAATATAAGCTGCCTATACGTTGACTATAGCCTGCCTATACGTTGCCTCTACGTTGCCTATATGTTGCATATACGTTGCCTATAAGTTGACTATACATTGAATATAAGCTGCCTATACGTTTCCTATGCGCTAACTCTACGTTGCCTATACGTTGACTATATGTTGCCTATACATTGACTATAAGCTGCCTATACATTGCCTATACGTTGCCTATACGTTAACTATACGTTGACTATATGTCGCCTATACATTGACTATAGGCTGCCTATACGTTAACTATACGTTGCCTATACGTTAACTATACGTTGCCTATACGTTGCCTATGCGTTGCCTATACGTTAACTATACGTTTCCTATACGTTGCCCACCCAAACATGCCATATACTACAGCCAAGTTCTGCCTTTTGAAGTTGAGATAATATATTTATCAGTTATTTCAAGTGATGTGTACATAGTTATATTGATATATTGATATATAGTTATATTGATATATTGATATATAGTTATATTGATATGTTGTGTATGTCTGTGCCAGTCACTCATTTCAGGATTTGAGAAAGATAGAGATCATAGATATCAAAAGATTTGTCAATGTCAAAGAATTCGATCGAAAACATATCACAATTGTGATCTTTACTTTACTAAGAACTGTAAATTATTTATTTTAATGAAAATATTTGCTGATGATCCAACACAATAATTCAACCTCAATGATTCAACTTAATGATTCAACCCAATGATTCAACCTAATGATCCAACCCAATGATTCCAACCCAATGATTCAACCTAATGATTCAACTTAATGATTCAACCTAATGATCCAATCTATGCATTTTGTCCCTTGATTTTGATTTGTGTTGCTATTCTATAATTTTTATTGTCACTTTATTTGGCCCGAAGACAGACATGTTTTATTGTATCATAGAGCTGTGAAATATTACAGTATATTATATTATTATGTTGTTGTCAGAATGATTGTATGTTTTAATCAGTTATATGAGAAAAAAATGAAGTATATTTAGAAAATAGATGATATTGCCAAGCTTTTTGTAAACTGACACTGTTATTCTTGTATTTAGCTGCTGTTTGTAGGAAAGCATAAAATATTAAGTGGAAATATATGATATATCTATAAACCTCTTGTGAGAAGCTAAGAAAGCTAAAAAAAATAATAAACTTTCTGGGACAATCCCTACTTAGATGGTGGATTTTGGACCAATTTATATAATTTAAAGAATAGAAAGCTATTTACTTTTGCATTTTATAAATAAAAAGTGCTCCTCCTCGTGAACAGAGGAAGAAAGAGGAAACATCACATATTTAAAAAATGAACTGTTTACATGTCTGTACTTATGTACAGGAATAAATTGGATGTGTGCTGTGTAATTTGCAATCAAAAAGAATATATAACTTGTGCAACTTTAACGTATTAAGACATAAATAAATGTACATCTTTGTCGAAGAAGTGTCTTCTTTGAAGGTCAGAGTCTCCTCATTGTCTTATAACACCTTATAACAGCTCTATGTTGACGTATATTGACATATGCCACCTTATAGCAGCTCTATATTGACTTAACACCTTATAACAGCTCTATATTGACTTAACACCTTATAACAGCTCTATATTGACTTATGCCACCTTATAGCAGCTCTATATTGTCTTATGCCACCTTATAGCAGCTCTATATTGTCTTATAACACCTTATAACAGCTCTATATTGACTTATGCCACCTTATAGCAGCTCTATATTGTCTTATAACACCTTATAACAGCTCTATATTGACTTATGCCACCTTATAGCAGCTCTATATTGTCTTATAACACCTTATAACAGCTCTATGTTGACGTATATTGACATATACCACCTTATAACAGCTCTATATTGACTTAACACCTTATTACAGCTCTATGTTGACTTATACCACCTTATAATTGCTCTATATTGACTTATACCACCTTATAACAGCTCTATATTGACTTATACCACCTTATAACAGCTCTATATTGACTTATACCACATAACAGCTCTATATTGACTTATACCACCTTATAACAGATCTATATTGACTTATAACACCTTATAGCAGCTCTATATTGACTTAAAACACCATATAACAGCTCTATATTGACATATATTGACTTATACCACCTTATAACAGCTTTATAATGTCTTATACCACCTTATCACAGCTCTATATTGACTTATAACACCTTATAACAGCTCTATATTGACATATATTGACTTATACCACCTTATAACAGCTTTATAATGTATTATACCACCTTATCACAGCTCTATATGGACTTATAACACCTTATAACAGCTCTATGTTGACTTATACCACCTTATCACAGCTCTATATTGACTTATAACACCTTATAACAGCTCTATGTTGACTTATACCACCTTATCACAGCTCTATATTGACTTATAACACCTTATAACAGCTCTATGTTGACTTATACCACCTTATCACAGCTCTATATTGACTTATAACACCTTATAACAGCTCTATGTTGACTTATACCACCTTATCACAGCTCTATATTGACTTATAACACCTTATAACAGCTCTATGTTGACTTATACCACCTTATCACAGCTCTATATGGACTTATAACACCTTATAACAGCTCTATGTTGACTTATACCACCTTATCACAGCTCTATATTGACTTATAACACCTTATAACAGCTCTATGTTGACTTATACCACCTTATCACAGCTCTATATTGACTTATAACACCTTATAACAGCTCTATGTTGACATATTTCAGTTGCTGGAGACGCAAACAAGTCGTTCGTTCGATTAGTTCGATATTTATGGACGTGATCCAGTTGTTTGTTTTATATGCTTCATGACAACATTCTTATCCCTTCATGACAACATTCTTATCCCTTCATGACAATGTTCTTATCTCTTCATGACAACGTTCTTATCTCTTCATGACAACATTCTTATCCCTTCCTGACAACATTATTATCCCTTCATGACAACATTCTTATCCCTTCATGACAACATTCTTATCCCTTCATGACAACATTCGTATCCCTTCATGACAACATTCTTATCCCTTCATGACAACATTCTTATCTCTTCATGACAACATTCTTATCCCTTCATGACAATGTTCTTATCTCTTCATGACAACGTTCTTATCTCTTCATGACAACATTCTTATCCCTTCCTGACAACATTATTATCCCTTCATGACAACATTCTTATCCCTTCATGACAACATTCTTATCCCTTCATGACAACATTCGTATCCCTTCATGACAACATTCTTATCCCTTCATGACAACATTCTTATCCCTTCCTGACAACATTCTTATCTCTTCATGACAACGTTCTTATCTCTTCATGACAACATTCTTATCCCTTCATGACAATGTTCTTATCTCTTCATGACAACATTCTTATCTCTTCATGACAACATTCTTATCCCTTCATGACAACATTCTTATCCCTTCATGACAACATTCTTATCCCTTCATGACAACATTCTTATCCCTTCATGACAACATTCTTATCCCTTCATGACAACATTCTTATCCCTTCATGACAACATTCTTATCCCTTCATGACAACATTCTTATCCCTTCATGACAACATTCTTATCCCTTCATGACAACATTCTTATCCCTTCATGACAACATTCTTATCTCTTCATGACAACGTTCTTATCTCTTCATGACAATGTTCTTATCTCTTCCTGACAACATTCTTATCTCTTCATGACAATGTTCTTATCTCTTCATGACAATGTTCTTATCTCTTCATGACAACGTTCTTATCCCTTCATGACAACATTCTTATCCCTTCATGACAACATTCTTATCCCTTCATGACAATGTTCTTATCCCTTCATGACAACATTCTTATCCCTTCATGACAACATTCTTATCCCTTCATGACAACATTCTTATCCCTTCATGACAACATTCTTATCCCTTCATGACAACATTCTTATCCCTTCATGACAACATTCTTATCCCTTCATGACAACGTTCTTATCTCTTCATGACAACGTTCTTATCCCTTCAAGACAACGTTCTTATCTCTTGCTTGTTAGCTAACTAGTAACGGCTAACACCTCATGACCTCTGCAGCCAGAATAGCAGAAAAGTAGCTGCTTTTGCGATTGTTTAAGCTGTTTTCTATTGACATGCATTTGGTTACATCCATAACAATGAGCTGATGAGGCCTGATTTTGCCTGACATAGCTAGAAAAGTTCACTTTCTCGTCAGCACACTCATCGACACCGTTAATTACGAAGGAGATCGCATTGCGTATCCAAACACTAGGCTAGGAGCTAGCTAAGTAGTTTGTTGCTAGGAAACCTGCCAATATGACAACTAAAATGATCAGTTGCTGAAAACAGCTGGTCAAACTAGAAATGTAATGTGGAAGGATTTGACAACATAGTGCCACTAGCGCCATGACTGCAATTGGAGGTGGGATCGGAGAAAGTCTTGTTCATCAGAATGACGCTAACAAAAAAAAACATCTCTGCAAAAAAAACTAATCAATTGGTAGCTAGCTAGCTACGTTTTTCTTCCTTGGACCTGCGTTTACAATGTATCAAATTTCAGTTTATGTGGTTGTTGGTTTAGCTTTCTGTAATTTTGTAGCAAGTAAGGTCTGCATGTGTAAGTGCATATCGCATCATGATTGCAAGGTGTCCTGATATCTTTTCCAACTGTCCATTAACTGGTTTTAATGCCCCTTCTAGAATTCCCTTCTAGCCAATCAGAAACGAGTATTCAACAATACTGTGGTATAATTAAGCAATTAGGCCTGAGGGGGTGTGGTGCATGGCCAACACGGTGTGCCTGGACATAGCCGTGGTATATTGCCCATTTACCACAAACCCTGAGGTGCCTTATTGCTATTATAAACTGGTTAGCAATGTAATTAGAACAGTAAAAATGTATGTTTTGTCATACCACGGCTTTCAGCCAATCAGCATTCAGGGCTCGAACCACTTGGTTTATAAGGACATTGCACGCTATGTCAAATCATGTTCAGTATGTACTCAATCTAAATCTCCCTGGCATGCTCCAGCAGGTAAACTCTTTTCCCTTCCTGTGCCTCAGCTTCCCTGGTCTCATCTGTCCATTGATATCGTCACTGATCTCCCCTCCTCTGATGGTGGCTGTGGACAGATTCTCAAAATCCTGCCGTTTCATCCCTGTCTCTGGTCTCCCTACCACTCTCCAGGTCGCTGAGGCATTGTTCATGTATGTCTTCCGGCACTATGGCCTCACCGAGGATATCGCCTCCTATGGGTACCACTTCCCGGGTACCAGGCTCAATCTAACGGGCAGGTGGCGAGGATGAACCAGGAGCTGGGGCGGTTCCTGAGGAGTCACTGCCAGGACCGGCAGGGGGAGTACCCGATTCCCTCCTTGGGCTGAATACCCCCAGAATTTATTGCGACACTCCTCCACAAGGCTGACTCCCTTCCAGTGTGTTCTGGGTTATCAGCCAGCCATGGCTCCATGGACTCTGAGCTAGACAGAAGCTATATATATATATATTTTAATTTAACCTTTATTTATCGAGGGAATTCAGTTACGAACAAATTCTTATTTACAATGATGCCTAGACGGAAGCTACTGAAGTGGATGAGTGGTTCAGTCAATGATGGCCTAGACGGAAGCTACTGAAGTGGATGAGTGGTTCAAGCATGCAGAAGAGGTATGGAATGATGGCCATGTGAGGCTCCCGAGTTCCATCCTGGTGATGGCGTCTGGCTCACCACCAGGAACCTCCCGCTCTGCCTGCCATGTAAGAAGCTGAGTCCCCGGTTTGTGGAGCCGTTCCAAGGTCCTCCGGAGGGTCAACGAGGTAACTTACAGATTACAACTTTTCACTAACTACCGGATCTCACCATCTTTTCATGTTTCCCTCCTCAGGCCGGTCGTTCCTGGTCCCTTGACTGATGCCGTCCCACATGACACCCTTCCGCCTCCCTTGGACATCGAGGGGAGCCCCGCCTATGCCATCAGATCACTCCTTGACTCTCGATGTTGTGGGGATTGGCTCCAGTATCTGGTGGACTGGGAGGGGTACGGTCCAGAGAAGCTGTGCTGGGTTCCGGTGGACAACATTCTAGATCCCAACATAATCGGAGAATTCCACTTTCGCCGTCCGGACTGGCCCGCAACCTCGCCTTCGGGCCAATCCTCCTGGCCGATGTCGTCCTGCGGCTGGAGCCACGTGTCAGGGGGCACTGACACGTCTACTCCCGTTCCCCCTCTCCGCCGCTCCACGTCGTCTGTCTACTAACCACCGGTACTGGCAACCCTCATTACGCACACCTGGCAACCCTCATTACCTACACCTGGCAACCCTCATTACCCTACACCTGGCAACCCTCATTACCCTACACCTGGCAACCCTCATTACGCACACCTGGCAACCCTCATTACCCTACACCTGGCAACCCTCATTACCCTACACCTGGCAACCCTCATTACGCACACCTGGTAGCCCTCATTACGCACACCTGGCAGCCCTCATTACGTACACCTGGCAGCCCTCATTACGCACACCTCGAAACCCTCATTACCCTACACCTGGCAACCCTCATTACGCACACCTGGTAACCCTCAGTACCTATACCTGGCAACCCTCATTACCTACACCTGGCAACCCTCATTACCTACACCTGGCAACCCTCATTACCTACACCTGGCAAACATCATTACGCACACCTGGTCTCCATCACTACCTTGATTACTCCCCCTTTATCCAGCACTCCCTAGCATCACTCTTCAGGCAGTATTGGTTGTTTATGTTCATTAAACTCACTAACTGCATCTGCTTCCTTGCTCGACATTACAATATACAGTATTCAGACCCCTTGACTTTTTCCACATTTTATTACATTCCAGCCTTATCCTAAAATTGATTAAATAGTTTGTTTCCCTAGTTTGTTTCCCAAATTTTGAAAATGTGTTACAAATAAAAAACTTTAATGTGATATTTACATAAGGATTCAGACCCCTTACTCAGTACTTTGTTGAAGCACCTTTGGCTGTGATTACAGCCTCAAATTTTCTTGGGTTTGATGCTACAAGCTTGGCACATCTGTATTTGGGGAGTTTCTCCCATTCTTCTCTGCAGATCCTCTCAAGCTCCGTCAGGTTGGATGGGGAGCGTCGCTACGCAACTATTTTCAGGTCTCTTCAGAGATGTTCGATTGGGTTCAAGTCAGGGCTCTGGCTGGGTCATTCAAGGACATCAGAGACTTGTCCCGAAGCCACTCCTGCGTTGTCTTTGCTGTGTGTTTAGGGTCGTTGTCCTGTTGGATGGCAAGCTCTAGAAAGAATATGATTTTTAATATGATACCTGAGTGAGAGTGACTAACAAAATCAAATTTACCACTACTTTCATGCAATTGTAATAGTTTTGCCATGGGACAGAAATACAATTTTGCAGCTTTACAGCAAATTTCCTTAAATTCTACACATTTTGCCATAGGCTAGATATTTTTTGTTGTTGCCGTTTTTAATATGATATCTGAATGAGAGTGACTAACAAATTCGATGGGGGGGGGCCCGGTATGTCCACCATGATTACTACAATACAATACACCTATTGTATTGTACTATTCTAACTCTCAACAGTAAGTTGAGTCTCCAAATTAGTTCCTACAAAATAGAAATTGATCCTATAAATCAAATCAAACGTTATTTGTCTCATGTGCCGAATACAACAGGTGTACTATCGTACCGTGAAATACTTACTTACAAGCCCTTAACAGTGCAGGTCAAGAAAGAGTTCAGAAAATATTTACAATAAACTAAAGTAAAAAAATAAATAAAAAGTAACACAATAAAAGAAACATTAAGGAGGTTATATACAGGGGGTACCGGTACAGAGTCAATGTAGAGGCTATATACAGGGGGTAGTGGTACAGAGTCAATGTGGAGGCTATATACAGGGGGTACCGGTACAGAGTCAATGTAGAGGCTATATACAGGGGGTACCGGTACCGAGTCAATGTGGAGGCTATATACAGGGGGTACTGGTACAGAGTCAATGTGGAGGCTATATACAGGGGGTATGGTACAGAGTCAATGTGGAGGCTATATACAGGGGGTACTGGTACAGAGTCAATGTGGAGGCTATATACAGGGGGTACCGGTACAGAGTCAATGTAGAGGCTATATACAGGGGGTACCGGTACCGAGTCAATGTGGAGGCTATATACAGGGGGTACCGGTACCGAGTCAATGTAGAGGCTATATACAGGGGGTACCGGTACAGAGTCAGTGTGGAGGCTATATACAGGGGGTACCGGTACTGAGTCAATGTAGAGGCTATATACAGGGGGTACCGGTACAGAGTCAATGTAGAGGCTATATACAGGGGGTACCGGTACCGAGTCAATGTAGAGGCTATATACAGGGGTACCGGTACAGAGTCAATGTGGAGGCTATATACAGGGGGTACCGGTACAGAGTCAATGTGGAGGCTATATACAGGGGGTACCGGTACCGAGTCAGTGTGGAGTCTATATACAGGGGGTACCGGTACAGAGTCAATGTGGAGGCTATATACAGGGGGTACCGGTACAGAGTCAATGTGGAGGCTATATACAGGGGGTACCGGTACAGAGTCAATGTGGAGGCTATATACAGGGGGTACTGGTACAGAGTCAATGTGGAGGCTATATACAGGGGGTACCGGTACAGAGTCAATGTGGAGGCTATATACAGGGGGGTACAGAGTCAATGTGGAGGTTATATACAGGGGGTACCGGTACCGAGTCAATGTGGAGGCTATATACAGGGGGTACCGGTACCGAGTCAATGTGGAGGCTATATACAGGGGGTACCGGTACTGAGTCAATGTAGAGGCTATATACAGGGGGTACCAGTACTGAGTCAATGTGGAGGCTATATACAGGGGGTACCGGTACTGAGTCAATGTAGAGGCTATATACAGAGGGTACTTGTACAGAGTCAATGTGGAGGCTATATACAGGGGGTACCGGTACAGAGTCAATGTGGAGGCTATATACAGGGGGTACCGGTACTGAGTCAATGTGGAGGCTATATACAGGGGGTACCGGTACAGAGTCAATGTGGAGGCTATATACAGGGGGTACCGGTACAGATTCAATGTGGAGGCTCTATACAGGGGTACCGGTACAGAGTCAATGTGGAGGTTATATACAGGGGGTACCGGTACCGAGTCAATGTAGAGGCTATATACAGGGGTACCGGTACAGAGTCAGTGTGGAGGCTATATACAGGGGGTGCCGGTACTGAGTCAATGTGGAGGCTATATACAGGGGGTGCCGGTACAGAGTCAATGTGGAGGCTATATACAGGGGGTACCGGTACAGAGTCAATGTGGAGGCTATATACAGGGTGTTACGGTACAGAGTCAATGTGGAGGCTATATACAGGGGGTACCGGTACTGAGTCAATGTAGAGGCTATATACAGGGGGTACCGGTACAGAGTCAATGTGGAGGCTATATATGGGGGTACCGGTACACTGAGTCAATGTGGAGGCTATATACAGAGGGTACTTGTACAGAGTCAATGTGGAGGCTATATACAGGGGGTACCGGTACAGAGTCAATGTGGAGGCTATATACAGGGGGTACCGGTACAGAGTCAATGTGGAGGCTATATACAGGGGGTACCGGTACAGAGTCAATGTGGAGGCTATATGCAGGGGGTACTGGTACAGAGTCAATGTGGAGGCTATATGCAGGGGGTACTGGTACAGAGTCAATGTGGAGGCTATATACAGGGGTACCGGTACAGAGTCAATGTGGAGGCTATATACAGGGGGTACCAGGTTAGGAGAATTAACGTAGCAGGTTAGGAGAATTAACGTAGCAGGTTAGGGGAATTAACGTAGCAGGTTAGGAGCATTAACGTAGCAGGTTAGGAGCATTAACGTAGCAGGGTAGGAGCATTAACGTAGCAGGTTAGGAGCATTAACGTAGCAGGGTAGGAGCATTAGCGTAGCAGGTTAGGAGAATTAACGTGGCAGTTTAGGGGCAGTGTTGGGGAGAAGTCAACTACATGTTGCAGTAGCTTGGTGGTAGTTGAACTCCTACTCTTTCTTTTCCTACATCAAACCTGCCAGAAACATCGTTTTTGTGTTTAATAGGCAAATTTCACATTCTGTTAACATATGCAATTTTTAGTCTAATGGCATTTCAGATGTATTTGATAATTTACCACCAAGTAGTTTGGATGTTTTAACTTTAGTAAACTATATTTTTTATTAAGGGTTAGCGGAAATTCTCTCCTAACCTGCTACGAAAATCACTTCCGGTGGTAGCTGTATCGAAGGCGTGTGAAAAGAGTGTGTCCCTTCTTTTTAAAGTTCATGCTCTGGGTCGATATTCACAGGAAGGAATTCCTCTCGACCACGCCCACAAATTAGGGGAAGGCGAACATTCTTTCCTATTGACCACCATTGTTAAAGTGCCAACTTCGCCGTAGATTTTTTTGTTGGGAGGTGGAGAGACAGAAAGAGGCAGAGAGAAGAAAGACAGGACACATTCATGTGTCGAGCCTCTAGTGAGCTGACTGCTGGGGAATGTGGGTGTGGATTGCTGCCAGATGCATATATGTAATCCTTATGTTCCCTTGGGCGCCAGGCGAGAGGCGGGAAATGGGGGGGGGGAAACAGAGGCCATGTCAGGACACGCTGCTGGTGCTCTGGAGACCCCCTCCCCTCTCCTCTCTTCCCTTCTCATCCTCCCCTCTCTTCCCTCCCCTCTCCTCCCTCTCCTCCCCCCCTCCCTCTCCTTCCCTCTCCTCCCTCTCCTCCCTCCCCTCTCCTCCCTCTCTTCCCCTCTCCTCCCCTCTCCTCCCTCTCCTCCCTCTACTCCCCTCTCCCCTCTCCTCCCCTCTCTCCTCCCTCTCCTCCCCTCTCCACCCCTCTCCTCCCTCTCCTCCCCTCTCCACCCCCTCTCCTCCCCTCTCCACTTCTCCTCCCCCATCTCTTCTCCTGTCTTCTCATCCCCTCTCTCTCCTCACCCTTCCCCTCTTCTTTTCTCTCCTCACTTCTCCACTCTTCTCCTCTCTTCCTCTCCTTTCCTCCCAATCCCTTCCTCTCCTCCACCATCCCCTCATCTCCTCTCCTCCACCATCCCCTCATCTCCTCTCCTACCTAGTTTTCCACTATTTGCTTTTGCCAGTTACTAGTTCATGGTTTGTCTCTCTCATACATAAAGACCCTGAGTTGTATTAACAAGAATGAATATACACTTAGTGCTCTTTCCATGACATAGACTGACCAGGTGAATCCAGGTGAAAGCTAGGATCCCTTCTAAAAATCCACTTCAGTCAGTGTAAAGGGGAGGAGACAGGTTTTAAGAAAGATTTTTAAGCCTGCCATTCAGAGGGTGAATGGGCAAGACAAAAGATTTAAGTGCTTTTGAATGGGGTGTGGCAGTATCAAGAATGGCCCACCACCCAAAGGACATCCAGCCAACTTGACACAATTGTGGAAGCATTGGAGTCAACATGGCCCAGCATCCCTGTGGAACGCTTTCAACACCTAGTAGAGTCCATGCCCCGACAAATTGAGGATGTTCTGAGTTGGGGATGGGTGCAACTCAATACTAGTATTGGTAGTTATACAGTATAGCACATCTGTTGTGCATTGGTAGTATACAGTATAGCACATCTGTTGGGCATTGGTAGTATACAGTATAGCACATCTGTTGTGCATTGGTAGTATAGAGTATAGCACATCTGTTGTGTATTGGTAGTATACAGTATAGCACATCTGTTGTGCATTGGTAGTAAACAGTATAGCACATCTGCTGTATTCTACAGCTGTCATTATATCATATTATGTCTCTGAAAGCTGTCCATAAAGAGGAAGTTGAGCAGGCTCAATCTCCAGGGAGAGAGAGGGGTGTTTGTGATTGCGTGTGTGTATGTGTGAGTGTTTATGTGTGTGTGTGTGTGTGTGTCTCCGGGGTTTGAATGGAAGTAAATAAGCCCCTCAGAGGGGTAGATGACCCAACACACACACACACACACACACACACACACACACACACATGGCTCTAATTACATGGCAATGAGATGAGCTAGGGTCTGCTGTAGAACCCACTGGGAGGGGGGGGTGCAGCTCTCTGCTCTGCTGTAGAACCCATGAGTGGACCCAGGTCTCTGCTCTGCTGTAGAACCCACGGGGGGCCCAGGTCTCTGCTCTGCTGTAGAACCCACGGGGGGCCCAGGTCTCTGCTCTGCTGTAGAACCCACGGGGGGCCCAGGTCTCTGCTCTGCTGTAGAACCCACGGGGGGCCCAGGTCTCTGCTCTGCTGTAGAACCCACGGGGGGCCCAGGTCTCTGCTCTGCTGTAGAACCCACGGGGGGCCCAGGTCTCTGCTCTGCTGTAGAACCCACGGGGGGGCCCAGGTCTCTGCTCTGCTGTAGAACCCACGGGGGGGCCCAGGTCTCTGCTCTGCTGCTCAGCTCTGACTATGAAGGCCGGCAAGGAAACCATGTTTTACTAACAGCCCTGAGTCCCTCTGTTCTGATGGTAGACAGGTTGTTCTCTGTTCTGGGGGTAGACAGGCTGTGCTCTGTTCTGGGGGTAGACAGGTTGTGCTTTGTTCTGGGGGTAGACAGGCTGTGCTCTGTTCTGGGGGTAGACAGGCTGTGCTCTGTTCTGGGGGTAGACAGGTTGTGCTCTGTTCTGGGGGTAGACAGGTTGTGCTCTGTTCTGGGGGTAGACAGGTTGTGCTCTGTTCTCTGTTCTGGGGGTAGACAGGATGTGCTCTGTTCTGGGGGTAGACAGGTTGTGCTCTGTTCTGGGGGTAGACAGGTTGTGCTCTGTTCTCTGTTCTGGGGGTAGACAGGATGTGCTCTGTTCTGGGGGTAGACAGGTTGTGCTCTGTTCTGGGGGTAGACAGGTTGTTCTCTGTTCTGGGGGTAGACAGGTTGTGCTCTGTTCTGGGGGTAGACAGGATGTGCTCTGTTCTGGGGGTAGACAGGATGTGCTCTGTTCTCTATTCTGGGGGTAGACAGGATGTGCTCTGTTCTGGGGGTAGACAGGATGTGCTCTGCTCTCTGTTCTGGGGGTAGACAGGTTGTGCTCTGTTCTGGGGGTAGACAGGTTGTGCTCTGTTCTGGGGGTAGACAGGTTGTGCTCTGTTCTGGGGGTAGACAGGATGTGCTCTGTTCTCTGTTCTGGGGGTAGACAGGTTGTGCTCTGTTCTCTGTTCTGGGGTAGACAGGTTGTGCTCTGTTCTCTGTTCTGATGGTAGACAGATTGTGCTCTGTTCTGGGGGTAGACAGGCTGTGCTCTGTTCTGGGGTAGACAGGTTGTTCTCTGTTCTGGGGTAGACAGGTTGTTCTCTGTTCTCTGTTCTGGGGGTAGACAGGTTGTGCTCTGTTCTCTGTTCTGGGGGTAGACAGGTTGTGCTCTGTTCTGGGGTAGACAGGTTGTGCTCTGTGCTCTGTTCTGGGGGTAGACAGGCTGTGCTCTGTTCTGGGGGTAGACAGGTTGTGCTTTGTTCTAGACAGGCTGTGCTCTGTTCTGGGGGTAGAGGCTGTGCTCTGTTCTGGGGGGACAGGTTGTGCTCTGTTCTGGGGGTAGACAGGTTGTGCTCTGTTCTGGGGGTAGACAGGTTGTGCTCTGTTCTCTGTTCTGGGGGTAGACAGGATGTGCTCTGTTCTGGGGGTAGACAGGTTGTGCTCTGTTCTGGGGGTAGACAGGTTGTGCTCTGTTCTCTGTTCTGGGGGTAGACAGGATGTGCTCTGTTCTGGGGGTAGACAGGTTGTGCTCTGTTCTGGGGGTAGACAGGTTGTTCTCTGTTCTGGGGTAGACAGGTTGTGCTCTGTTCTGGGGGTAGACAGGATGTGCTCTGTTCTGGGGGTAGACAGGATGTGCTCTGGGGGTAGACAGGATGTGCTCTGTTCTGGGGGTAGACAGGATGTGCTCTGCTCTCTGTTCTGGGGGTAGACAGGTTGTGCTCTGTTCTGGGGGTAGACAGGTTGTGCTCTGTTCTGGGGGTAGACAGGTTGTGCTCTGTTCTGGGGGTAGACAGGATGTGCTCTGTTCTCTGTTCTGGGGGTAGACAGGTTGTGCTCTGTTCTCTGTTCTGGGGGTAGACAGGTTGTGCTCTGTTCTCTGTTCTGATGGTAGACAGATTGTGCTCTGTTCTGGGGTAGACAGGCTGTGCTCTGTTCTGGGGTAGACAGGTTGTTCTCTGTTCTGGGGTAGACAGGTTGTTCTCTGTTCTCTGTTCTGGGGGTAGACAGGTTGTGCTCTGTTCTCTGTTCTGGGGGTAGACAGGTTGTGCTCTGTTCTGGGGTAGACAGGTTGTGCTCTGTGCTCTGTTCTGGGGGTAGACAGGCTGTGCTCTGTTCTGGGGGTAGACAGGATGTGCTCTGTTCTGGGGTAGACCGGTTGTGCTCTGTTCTGGGGGTAGACAGGTTGTGCTCTGTTCTGGGGTAGACAGGTTGTTCTCTGTGCTCTGTTCTGGGGGTAGACAGGTTGTGCTCTGTTCTGGGGGTAGACAGGTTGTGCTCTGTGCTCTGTTCTGGGGGTAGACAGGTTGTGCTCTGTTCTGGGGGTAGACAGGTTGTGCTCTGTGCTCTGTTCTGGGGGTAGACAGGTTGTGCTCTGTTCTGGGGGTAGACAGGTTGTGCTCTGTTCTGGGGGTAGACAGACTAAGGTTAGGGTTAGAGAGGCTGTGCTCTGTTCTGAGAGGGGAGGGGAAGGAAACGACTCCGTAGTAAAAAAAGAGAGAGAGAGCTGTCCCAGCCAGCAGAGAGGATTACAATACAAAATACCCAACTGACGTGGAACGTCACTGACCTGTACGTTAGCTAAAATCAGTCTGCTAAATGGCTAACAGGCTATATAGCATGAGTCATAAGGAGAGGACAGGAGGACTGTGTCTGAATACCACAGCTATGTGTATGAGAGTTCACGTTGTAGGAACAGCTGTTCATTCACAACACAACTGGCTTTCATTAAAGGAGTCTTGTTATTGACGAGAATTACATTGGAGTCAGTTAGCAGACGCTCTTATCCAGAACGACTTACAGGCGGAGCAATTAGGGTTAAGTGGGCACATGGATAGATTTTTCACCCAGTTGGCTTGCGGATTCAGCTATCTGTTTTTACTGGCTCAATGGTTTTTACCACAAGGCTACCTGCCGACCTGCATCACACTGTTTAGAGGGGGGAGGATGAGAGGAGAGGAGAGGAGAGGAGAGGAGAGGAGAGGGAGAGGAGAGGAGAGGAGAGGAGAGGGAGGAGAGGAGAGGAGAGGAGAGGAGAGAGGAGAGGAGAGGAGAGGAGAGGAGAGGAGAGGAGAGGAGAGGAGAGGAAGTGAACCCCGTCTGAATGACCCCATAGCCCTTTCCTGCAGTCAATGACCAAAAACATTTTTGGCCTAATTGGTGGAATGTTATTAATATTTGTATAATTTCATTATTAATCAAGATACATTTTGGTGTTTCTATGTCCAACAGGTTTGTTAAATTTCAGTCTTCAGTGATGTATATAAAGTATAATATAGAGATGCTAAATCCAAATGGAATACATTTCAACTCTATATCTGACATGGTACAGATGTCTTCTTATTTGCGTGTGTGAGGTGGATACTTTTGTTTTGTTTTAAATGACTTTATTAAACCTGTGCTTCTAACTACTTCAGCTATTGATTTCCATTAGAAGGGTAAACAAAACTAAAAGATAAAACAAGTATTCTTTCAAGTACTTTTAAAGGGAAATTGCTATTTCACTGTACAAGTCCAGTGACATGTTATTAACATATAGTATACATCGTAAAAAATCGAGAATTTCCTGACATCACGCAAACAAGCGTTTTTTTGTTTTTGCATCTCACCAGGTTGAAACATTCCCTGGAAGTAAGAAAACTACAATTCCCAGAAATCATAGTGATTTTTTTTTAGGACGTAGTACCGCCCCCAGTCGAGAATGTCAACACGGAGCTAAGCAGAGGAGGCTGTTGGGAGGAGCTATAGGACGACGGGCTCATTGTAATGGTTGGAATGGTGTCAATGGAACGGAGTGAAACACAATGTTTCCATGTGTTTCCATGGGTACCATTCTATTTATTCTATTCCAGCCAGAACAATAAAGCCCTTCCTCCTATAGCACCAGCCTCCTCTGTAGCTAACCATACACACTGAACCAGCCGCTCGTTCAAGAGAACATTAGATAGCGAATCATTATTTATTTAAATGTTTGTGTCGACAACAACTGTAAAGTTTAGTGCTGGTGTGGTGCTCAGTAACCAGGATGGTGCTGGGTAATGTTTCATCCCTTAGCTATTCCTCGGAGCCGACAATGCCTGGCGTCAATAAAGAACGCAGCCTATGATGTGAATACTCCCGTAGAGAAATATCCAAATGTCTGTGTTTGTAGCCAGAGGATTTCGAAACAGACCTGAAGTCTCAGCTGATGGGGATGCCAGGTCATCGAAAGTTGAAAAATATTTTCCCCTTCACTTCAAAGAGGAAGGCATCCGATCAGCCAACATCAGCACAGCAGAAATGGCAATGTGATTTGAAACTTTGCAAGCTAACGTTAGCTATGTTAGGTTGCGTTAGCTGCAGCCCACCAGACCGTATCTTTTCCTTAGCTTTTTCGGTAGCAAGTTAACTAACGTGACTGGCATGTGTTCTACAATCTTAGTAAAAAAAAGCACTATCTAGAACCTAAAACAGTTCTTCGGCTGTCCCCATAGGAGAACCATTTAAAGAGCCCTTTTTGGCTCCAGGTACAACCCTTTTTGTTTCAGGTACAACCCTTTTCATTTCCATGTATAACCCTTTCCACAGAGGGTTCGACATGGAACTATAACGAGTTATATCTGGAGCCAAAAAGGCTTCTTAAAAATCATTCTCCTATGGAGACAGCCGAAGAACTGTTGTGTTCCATAGGCCTACATGTTGACTCTAGTGTTCTACATGTTGACTCTAGTGTTCCATAGTCCTACATGTTGACTCTAGTGTTCCATAGTCCTACATGTTGACTCTAGTGTTCCATAGTCCTACATGTTGACTCTAGTGTTCCATAGTTCTACCTGTTGACTCTAGTGTTCCATAGTCCTACATGTTGACTCTAGTGTTCCATAGTCCTACATGTTGACTCTAGTGTTCTACATGTTGACTCTAGTGTTCCATAGTCCTACATGTTGACTCTAGTGTTCTACATGTTGACTCTAGTGTTCCATAGTCCTACATGTTGACTCTAGTGTTCTACATGTTGACTCTAGTGTTCTACCTGTTGACTCTAGTGTTCCATAGTCCTACATGTTGACTCTAGTGTTCCATAGTCCTACATGTTGACTCTAGTGTAGTCCTACATGTTGACTCTAGTGTTCCATAGTCCTACATGTTGACTCTAGTGTTCTACATGTTGACTCTAGTGTTCCATAGTCCCATGTTGACTCTAGTGTTCCATAGTCCTACATGTTGACTCTAGTGTCCTACATGTTGACTCTAGTGTTCCATAGTCCTACATGTTGACTCTAGTGTTCCATAGTCCTACATGTTGACTCTAGTGTTCCATAGTCCTACATGTTGACTCTAGTGTTCCATAGTCCTACATGTTGACTCTAGTGTTCCATAGTCCTACATGTTGACTCTAGTGTTCCATAGTCCTACATGTTGACTCTAGTGTTCCATAGTCCTACATGTTGACTCTAGTGTTCCATAGTCCTACATGTTGACTCTAGTGTTCCATAGTCCTACATGTTGACTCTAGTGTTCCATAGTCCTACATGTTGACTCCTACATGTTGACTCTAGTGTTCCATAGTCCTACATGTTGACTCTAGTGTTCCATAGTCCTACATGTTGACTCTAGTGTTCCATAGTCTACATGTTGACTCTAGTGTTCCATAGTCCTACATGTTGACTCTAGTGTTCCATAGTCCTACATGTTGACTCTAGTGTTCTACATGTTGACTCTAGTGTTCCATAGTCCTACATGTTGACTCTAGTGTTCCATAGTTCTACATGTTGACTCTAGTGTTCCATAGTTCCTACATGTTGACTCTAGTGTTCCATGTTGTTCTACCTGTTGACTCTAGTGTTCCATAGTCCATGTTGACTCTAGTGTTCCATAGTCCTACATGTTGACTCTAGTGTTCTACATGTTGACTCTAGTGTTCCATAGTCCTACATGTTGACTCTAGTGTTCTACATGTTGACTCTAGTGTTCCATAGTCATGTTGACTCATACATGTTGACTCTAGTGTTCCATAGTCCTACATGTTGACTCTAGTGTTCTACATGTTGACTCTAGTGTTCCATTCTACATGTTGACTCTAGTGTTCCATAGTCCTACATGTTGACTCTAGTGTTCCATAGTCTACATGTTGACTCTAGTGTTCCATAGTCCTACATGTTGACTCTAGTGTTCTACATGTTGACTCTAGTGTTCCATAGTCCTACATGTTGACTCTAGTGTTCCATAGTCCTACATGTTGACTCTAGTGTAGTCTACATGTTGACTCTAGTGTTCCATAGTCCTACATGTTGACTCTAGTGTTCCATAGTCCTACATGTTGACTCTAGTGTTTCCATGTTGACTCTAGTGTTCCATAGTCCTACATGTTGACTCTAGTGTTCCATAGTCCTACATGTTGACTCTAGTGTTCCATAGTCCTACATGTTGACTCTAGTGTTCCATAGTCCTACATGTTGACTCTAGTGTTCCTACATGTTGACTCTAGTGTTCCATAGTCCTACATGTTGACTCTAGTGTTCCATAGTCCTACATGTTGACTCTAGTGTTCCATAGTCCTACATGTTGACTCTAGTGTTCCATAGTCCTACATGTTGACTCTAGTGTTCCATAGTCCTACATGTTGACTCTAGTGTTCCATAGTCCTACATGTTGACTCTAGTGTTCCATAGTCCTACATGTTGACTCTAGTGTTCCATAGTACATGTTGACTCTAGTGTTCCATAGTCCTACATGTTGACTCTAGTGTTCCATAGTCCTACATGTTGACTCTAGTGTTCCATAGTCCTACATGTTGAGTGTTCTACATGTTGACTCTAGTGTTCTACATGTTGACTCTAGTGTTGTAGTCCTACATGTTGACTCTAGTGTTCCATAGTCCTACATGTTGACTCTAGTGTTCTACATGTTGACTCTAGTGTTCCATAGTCCTACATGTTGACTCTAGTGTTCCATGTTGACTCTAGTGTTCCATAGTCCTACATGTTGACTCTAGTGTTCCATAGTCCTACATGTTGACTCTAGTGTTCCATAGTCCTACATGTTGACTCTAGTGTTCCATAGTCCTACATGTTGACTCTAGTGTTCCATAGTCCTACATGTTGACTCTAGTGTTCCATAGTCCATGTTGACATGTTGACTCTAGTGTTCCATAGTCCTACATGTTGACTCTAGTGTTCCATAGTCCTACATGTTGACTCTAGTGTTCCATAGTCCTACATGTTGACTCTAGTGTTCCATAGTCCTACATGTTGACTCTAGTGTTCTACATGTTGACCTACATGTTGACTCTAGTGTTCCTACATGTTGACTCTAGTGTTCCATAGTCCTACATGTTGACTCTAGTGTTCCATAGTCCTACATGTTGACTCTAGTGTTCCATAGTCCCTACATGTTGACTCTAGTGTTCCATAGTCCTACATGTTGACTCTAGTGTTCCATAGTCCTACATGTTGACTCTAGTGTTCCATAGTCCTACATGTTGACTCTAGTGTTCCATAGTCCTACATGTTGACTCTAGTGTTCCATAGTCCTACATGTTGACTCTAGTGTTCCATAGTCCTACATGTTGACTCTAGTGTTCCATAGTCCTACATGTTGACTCTAGTGTTCCATAGTCCTACATGTTGACTCTAGTGTTCCATAGTCCTACATGTTGACTCTAGTGTTCCATAGTCCTACATGTTGACTCTAGTGTTCCATAGTCCTACATGTTGACTCTAGTGTTCCATAGTCCTACATGTTGACTCTAGTGTTCCATAGTCCTACATGTTGACTCTAGTGTTCCATAGTCCTACATGTTGACTCTAGTGTTCCATAGTCCTACATGTTGACTCTAGTGTTCCATAGTCCTACATGTTGACTCTAGTGTTCCATGTTGTCCTACATGTTGACTCTAGTGTTCCATAGTCCTACATGTTGACTCTAGTGTTCCATGTTGACTCTAGTGTTCCTAGTCCCATGTTGACTCTAGTGTTCTACATGTTGACTCTAGTGTTCTACATGTTGACTCTAGTGTTCCATAGTAGGCCTACATGTTGACTCTAGTGTTCCATAGTCCTACATGTTGACTCTAGTGTTCTACATGTTGACTCTAGTGTTCCATAGTCCTACATGTTGACTCTAGTGTTCTACATGTTGACTCTAGTGTTCCATAGTCCTACATGTTGACTCTAGTGTTCTACATGTTGACTCTAGTGTTCCATAGTCCTACATGTTGACTCTAGTGTTCCATAGTCCTACATGTTGACTCTAGTGTTCCATAGTCCTACATGTTGACTCTAGTGTTCTACATGTTGACTCTAGTGTTCCATAGTCCTACATGTTGACTCTAGTGTTCTACATGTTGACTCTAGTGTTCCATAGTCCTACATGTTGACTCTAGTGTTCTACATGTTGACTCTAGTGTTCCATAGTCCTACATGTTGACTCTAGTGTTCCATAGTCCTACATGTTGACTCTAGTGTTCCATAGTCCTACATGTTGACTCTAGTGTTCTACATGTTGACTCTAGTGTTCCATAGTCCTACATGTTGACTCTAGTGTTCCATAGTCCTACATGTTGACTCTAGTGTTCTACATGTTGACTCTAGTGGTCCATAGTCCTACATGTTGACTCTAGTGTTCCATAGTCCTACATGTTGACTCTAGTGTTCCATAGTCCTACATGTTGACTCTAGTGTTCCATAGTCCTACATGTTGACTCTAGTGTTCCATAGTCCTACATGTTGACTCTAGTGTTCCATAGTCCTACATGTTGACTCTAGTGTTCTACATGTTGACTCTAGTGTTCCATAGTCCTACATGTTGACTCTAGTGTTCTACATGTTGACTCTAGTGTCCTACATGTTGACTCTAGTGTTCTATAGCCCTACATGTTGACTCTAGTGTTCCATAGTCCTACATGTTGACTCTAGTGTTCTACATGTTGACTCTAGTGTTCTACATGTTGACTCTAGTGTTCCATAGTCCTACATGTTGACTCTAGTGTTCCATAGTCCTACATGTTGACTCTAGTGTTCTACATGTTGACTCTAGTGTTCTACATGTTGACTCTAGTGTTCCATAGTCCTACATGTTGACTCTAGTGTTCCATAGTCCTACATGTTGACTCTAGTGTTCTACATGTTGACTCTAGTGTTCCATAGTTCTACATGTTGACTCTAGTGTTCTACATGTTGACTCTAGTGTTCCATAGTCCTACATGTTGACTCTAGTGTTCCATAGTCCTACATGTTGACTCTAGTGTTCCATAGTCCTACATGTTGACTCTAGTGTTCCATAGTCCTACATGTTGACTCTAGTGTTCCATAGTCCTACATGTTGACTCTAGTGTTCCATAGTCCTACATGTTGACTCTAGTGTTCCATAGTCCTACATGTTGACTCTAGTGTTCCATAGTCCTACATGTTGACTCTAGTGTTCCTACATGTTGACTCTAGTGTTCCATAGTCCTACATGTTGACTCTAGTGTTCCATAGTCTACATGTTGACTCTAGTGTTCCATAGTCCTACATGTTGACTCTAGTGTTCCATAGTCCTACATGTTGACTCTAGTGTTCCATAGTCCTACATGTTGACTCTAGTGTTCCATAGTCCTACATGTTGACTCTAGTGTTCCATAGTCCTACATTTTGACTCTAGTGTTCCATAGTCCTACATGTTGACTCTAGTGTTCCATAGTCCTACATGTTGACTCTAGTGTTCCATAGTCCTACATGTTGACTCTAGTGTTCCATAGTCCTACATGTTGACTCTAGTGTTCTACATGTTGACTCTAGTGTTCCATAGTCCTACATGTTGACTCTAGTGTTCCATAGTCCTACATGTTGACTCTAGTGTTCCATAGTCCTACATGTTGACTCTAGTGTTCCATAGTCCTACATGTTGACTCATGTTGACTCTAGTGTTCCATAGTCCTACATGTTGACTCTAGTGTTCCATAGTCCATGTTGACTCTAGTGTTCCATAGTCCTACATGTTGACTCTAGTGTTCCATAGTCCTACATGTTGACTCTAGTGTTCCATAGTCCTACATGTTGACTCTAGTGTTCCATAGTCCTACATGTTGACTCTAGTGTCCATAGTCCTACATGTTGACTCTAGTGTTCCATAGTCCTACATGTTGACTCTAGTGTTCCATAGTCCTACATGTTGACTCTAGTGTTCCATAGTCCTACATGTTGACTCTAGTGTTCCCATGTTGACTCTAGTGTTCCATAGTCCTACATGTTGACTCTAGTGTTCCATAGTCTACATGTTGACTCTAGTGTTCTACATGTTGACTCTAGTGTTCCATAGTCCTACATGTTGACTCTAGTGTTCTACATGTTGACTCTAGTGTTCCATACATGTTGACTCTAGTGTTCCATAGTCCTACATGTTGACTCTAGTGTTCCATAGTCCTACATGTTGACTCTAGTGTTCCATAGTCCTACATGTTGACTCTAGTGTTCTACATGTTGACTCTAGTGTTCCATAGTCCACATGTTGACTCTAGTGTTCCATAGTTGACTCTAGTGTTCTACATGTTGACTCTAGTGTTCCATAGTCCTACATGTTGACTCTAGTGTTCCATAGTCCTACATGTTGACTCTAGTGTTCCATAGTCCTACATGTTGACTCTAGTGTTCTACATGTTGACTCTAGTGTTCCATAGTCCTACATGTTGACTCTAGTGTTCCTACATGTTGACTCTAGTGTTCCATAGTCCTACATGTTGACTCTAGTGTTCCATAGTCCTACATGTTGACTCTAGTGTTCCATAGTCCTACATGTTGACTCTAGTGTTCCATAGTCCTACATGTTGACTCTAGTGTTCCATAGTCTACATGTTGACTCTAGTGTTCCATAGTCCCTACATGTTGACTCTAGTGTTCCATAGTTCTACATGTTGACTCTAGTGTTCTACATGTTGACTCTAGTGTTCTACATGTTGACTCTAGTGTTCCATAGTCCTACATGTTGACTCTAGTGTTGTACATGTTGACTCTAGTGTTCCATAGTCCTACATGTTGACTCTAGTGTTCTACATGTTGACTCTAGTGTTCCATAGTCCTACATGTTGACTCTAGTGTTCCATAGTCCTACATGTTGACTCTAGTGTTCCATAGTCCTACATGTTGACTCTAGTGTTCCATAGTCCTACATGTTGACTCTAGTGTTCCATAGTCCTACCTGTTGACTCTAGTGTTCCATAGTCCTACCTGTTGACTCTAGTGTTCCATAGTCCTACATGTTGACTCTAGTGTTCTACATGTTGACTCTAGTGTTCCATAGTCCTACATGTTGACTCTAGTGTTCCATAGTCCTACATGTTGACTCTAGTGTTCCATAGTCCTACATGTTGACTCTAGTGTTCCATAGTCCTACATGTTGACTCTAGTGTTCCATAGTCCTACTAGTGTTGACCATAGTGTTCTACATGTTGACTCTAGTGTTCCATAGTCTACATGTTGACTCTAGTGTTCCATAGTCTACATGTTGACTCTAGTGTTCTACATGTTGACTCTAGTGTTCCATAGTCCTACATGTTGACTCTAGTGTTCTACATGTTGACTCTAGTGTTCTACATGTTGACTCTAGTGTTCCATAGTCCTACATGTTGACTCTAGTGTTCCATAGTCCTACATGTTGACTCTAGTGTTCTACATGTTGACTCTAGTGTTCTACATGTTGACTCTAGTGTTCCATAGGCCTACATGTTGACTCTAGTGTTCCATAGTCCTACATGTTGACTCTAGTGTTCTACATGTTGACTCTAGTGTTCCATAGTTCTACATGTTGACTCTAGTGTTCTACATGTTGACTCTAGTGTTCCATAGTCCTACATGTTGACTCTAGTGTTCCATAGTCCTACATGTTGACTCTAGTGTTCCATAGTCCTACATGTTGACTCTAGTGTTCCATAGTCCTACATGTTGACTCTAGTGTTCCATAGTCCTACATGTTGACTCTAGTGTTCCATAGTCCTACATGTTGACTCTAGTGTTCCATAGTCCTACATGTTGACTCTAGTGTTCCATAGTCCTACATGTTGACTCTAGTGTTCCATAGTCCTACATGTTGACTCTAGTGTTCCATAGTCCTACATGTTGACTCTAGTGTTCCATAGTCCTACATGTTGACTCTAGTGTTCCATAGTCCTACATGTTGACTCTAGTGTTCCATAGTTCTACATGTTGACTCTAGTGTTCCATAGTCCTACATGTTGACTCTAGTGTTCTACATGTTGACTCTAGTGTTCCATAGTCCTACATGTTGACTCTAGTGTTCTACATGTTGACTCTAGTGTTCCATAGTCCTACATGTTGACTCTAGTGTTCCATAGGCCTACATGTTGACTCTAGTGTTCCATAGTCCTACATGTTGACTCTGGTGTTCCATAGTCCTACATGTTGACTCTAGTGTTCCATAGTCCTACATGTTGACTCTAGTGTTCCATAGTCCTACATGTTGACTCTAGTGTTCCATAGTCCTACATGTTGACTCTAGTGTTCTACATTTTGACTCTAGTGTTCCATAGTCCTACATGTTGACTCTAGTGTTCCATAGTCCTACATGTTGACTCTAGTGTTCCATAGTCCTACATGTTGACTCTAGTGTTCCATAGTCCTACATGTTGACTCTAGTGTTCCATAGTCCTACATGTTGACTCTAGTGTGTTCTACATGTTGACTCTAGTGTTCCATAGTTCTACATGTTGACTCTAGTGTTCCATAGTTCTACATGTTGACTCTAGTGTTCTACATGTTGACTCTAGTGTTCCATAGTCCTACATGTTGACTCTAGTGTTCTACATGTTGACTCTAGTGTTCTACATGTTGACTCTAGTGTTCCATAGTCCTACATGTTGACTCTAGTGTTCCATAGTCCTACATGTTGACTCATGTTGACTCTAGTGTTCTACATGTTGAGTGTCCTACATGTTGACTCTAGTGTTCCATAGTCCTACATGTTGACTCTAGTGTTCCATAGTCCTACATGTTGACTCTAGTGTTCTACATGTTGACTCTAGTGTTCCATAGTTCTACATGTTGACTCTAGTGTTCTACATGTTGACTCTAGTGTTCCATAGTCCTACATGTTGACTCTAGTGTTCCATAGTCCTACATGTTGACTCTAGTGTTCCATAGTCCTACATGTTGACTCTAGTGTTCCATAGTCCTACATGTTGACTCTAGTGTTCCATAGTCCTACATGTTGACTCTAGTGTTCCATAGTCCTACATGTTGACTCTAGTGTTCCATAGTCCTACATGTTGACTCTAGTGTTCCATAGTCCTACATGTTGACTCTAGTGTTCTACATGTTGACTCTAGTGTTCTACATGTTGACTCTAGTGTCCATAGTCCTACATGTTGACTCTAGTGTTCCATAGTCCTACATGTTGACTCTAGTGTTCCATGTTGACTCTAGTGTTCTACATGTTGACTCTAGTGTTCCATAGTCCTACATGTTGACTCTAGTGTTCCATAGTCCTACATGTTGACTCTAGTGTTCTACATGTTGACTCTAGTGTTCCATAGTTCTACATGTTGACTCTAGTGTTCTACATGTTGACTCTAGTGTTCCATAGTCCTACATGTTGACTCTAGTGTTCCATAGTCCTACATGTTGACTCTAGTGTTCCATAGTCCTACATGTTGACTCTAGTGTTCCATAGTCCTACATGTTGACTCTAGTGTTCCATAGTCCTACATGTTGACTCTAGTGTTCCATAGTCCTACATGTTGACTCTAGTGTTCCATAGTCCTACATGTTGACTCTAGTGTTCCATAGTCCTACATGTTGACTCTAGTGTTCCATAGTCCTACATGTTGACTCTAGTGTTCCATAGTTCTACCTGTTGACTCTAGTGTTCCATAGTCCTACATGTTGACTCTAGTGTTCCATAGTCCTACATGTTGACTCTAGTGTTCCATAGTCCTACATGTTGACTCTAGTGTTCCATAGTCCTACATGTTGACTCTAGTGTTCCATAGTCCTACATGTTGACTCTAGTGTTCCATAGTCCTACATGTTGACTCTAGTGTTCCATGTTGACTCTAGTGTTCTACATGTTGACTCTAGTGTTCCATAGTCCTACATGTTGACTCTAGTGTTCTACATGTTGACTCTAGTGTTCTACATGTTGACTCTAGTGTTCCATGTTGACTCTAGTGTTCTACATGTTGACTCTAGTGTTCCATAGTCCTACATGTTGACTCTAGTGTTCCATAGTCCTACATGTTGACTCTAGTGTTCTACATGTTGTCTGACTCTAGTGTTCCATAGTCCTACATGTTGACTCTAGTGTTCTACATGTTGACTCTAGTGTTCCATAGTCCTACATGTTGACTCTAGTGTTCTACATGTTGACTCTAGTGTTCCATAGTCCTACATGTTGACTCTAGTGTTCCATAGTCCTACATGTTGACTCTAGTGTTCCATAGTCCTACATGTTGACTCTAGTGTTCCATAGTCCTACATGTTGACTCTAGTGTTCCATAGTCCATGTTGACTCTAGTGTTCCATAGTCCTACATGTTGACTCTAGTGTTCTACATGTTGACTCTAGTGTTCCATAGTCCTACATGTTGACTCTAGTGTTCCATAGTCCTACATGTTGACTCTAGTGTTCCATAGTCCTACATGTTGACTCTAGTGTTCCAGTGTTCTACATGTTGACTCTAGTGTTCCATAGTCCTACATGTTGACTCTAGTGTTCCATAGTCCTACATGTTGACTCTAGTGTTCTACATGTTGACTCTAGTGTTCCATAGTCCTACATGTTGACTCTAGTGTTCCATAGTCCTACATGTTGACTCTAGTGTTCCATAGTCCTACATGTTGACTCTAGTGTTCCATAGTCCTACATGTTGACTCTAGTGTTCCATAGTCCTACATGTTGACTCTAGTGTTCCATAGTCCTACATGTTGACTCTAGTGTAGTGTTCCATAGTCCTACATGTTGACTCTAGTGTTCCATAGTCTACATGTTGACTCTAGTGTTCCATAGTCCTACATGTTGACTCTAGTGTTCCATAGTCCTACATGTTGACTCTAGTGTTCCATAGTCTACATGTTGACTCTAGTGTTCCATAGTCCTACATGTTGACTCTAGTGTTCCATAGTCCTACATGTTGACTCTAGTGTTCCATAGTCCTACATGTTGACTCTAGTGTTCCTACATGTTGACTCTAGTGTTCCTACATGTTGACTCTAGTGTTCCATAGTCCTACATGTTGACTCTAGTGTTCCATAGTCCTACATGTTGACTCTAGTGTTCTACATGTTGACTCTAGTGTTCCCTACATGTTGACTCTAGTGTTCTACATGTTGACTCTAGTGTTCCATAGTCCTACATGTTGACTCTAGTGTTCCATAGTCCTACATGTTGACTCTAGTGTTCCATAGTCCTACATGTTGACTCTAGTGTTCCATAGTCCTACATGTTGACTCTAGTGTTCCATAGTCCTACATGTTGACTCTAGTGTTCCATAGTCCTACATGTTGACTCTAGTGTTCCATAGTCCTACATGTTGACTCTAGTGTTCCATAGTCTACATGTTGACTCTAGTGTTCTACATGTTGACTCTAGTGTTCCATAGTCCTACATGTTGACTCTAGTGTTCTACATGTTGACTCTAGTGTTCCATAGTCCTACATGTTGACTCTAGTGTTCCATAGTCCTACATGTTGACTCTAGTGTTCTACATGTTGACTCTAGTGTTCCATAGTCCTACATGTTGACTCTAGTGTTCCATAGTCCTACATGTTGACTCTAGTGTTCTACATGTTGACTCTAGTGTTCTACATGTTGACTCTAGTGTTCCATAGTCCTACATGTTGACTCTAGTGTTCCATAGTCCTACATGTTGACTCTAGTGTCCTACATGTTGACTCTAGTGTTCCATAGTCCTACATGTTGACTCTAGTGTTCTACATGTTGACTCTAGTGTTCCATAGTCCTACATGTTGACTCTAGTGTTCTACATGTTGATAGTTCTACATGTTGACTCTAGTGTTCCATAGTCCTACATGTTGACTCTAGTGTTCCATGTTAGTGTTCTACATGTTGACTCTAGTGTTCTACATGTTGACTCTAGTGTTCCATAGTCCTACATGTTGACTCTAGTGTTCTACATGTTGACTCTAGTGTTCCATAGTCCTACATGTTGACTCTAGTGTTCTACATGTTGACTCTAGTGTTCCATAGTCCTACATGTTGACTCTAGTGTTCCATAGTTGACTCTAGTGTTCTACATGTTGACTCTAGTGTTCCATAGTCCTACATGTTGACTCTAGTGTTCCATAGTCCTACATGTTGACTCTAGTGTTCTACATGTTGACTCTAGTGTCATAGTTCTACATGTTGACTCTAGTGTTCTACATGTTGACTCTAGTGTTCCATAGTCCTACATGTTGACTCTAGTGTTCCATAGTCCTACATGTTGACTCTAGTGTTCCATAGTCCTACATGTTGACTCTAGTGTTCCATAGTCCTACATGTTGACTCTAGTGTTCCATAGTCCTACATGTTGACTCTAGTGTTCCATAGTCCTACATGTTGACTCTAGTGTTCCATAGTCCTACATGTTGACTCTAGTGTTCCATAGTCCTACATGTTGACTCTAGTGTTCCATAGTCCTACATGTTGACTCTAGTGTTCCATAGTCCTACATGTTGACTCTAGTGTTCCATAGTCCTACATGTTGACTCTAGTGTTCTACATGTTGACTCTAGTGTTCCATAGTCCTACATGTTGACTCTAGTGTTCCATAGTTCTACCTGTTGACTCTAGTGTTCCATAGTCCTACATGTTGACTCTAGTGTTCCATAGTCCTACATGTTGACTCTAGTGTTCCATAGTCCTACATGTTGACTCTAGTGTTCCATAGTCCTACATGTTGACTCTAGTGTCCTACATGTTGACTCTAGTGTTCCATAGTCCTACATGTTAACTCTAGTGTTCTACATGTTGACTCTAGTGTTACATAGTCCTACATGTTGACTCTAGTGTTCCATAGTCCTACATGTTGACTCTAGTGTTCTACATGTTGACTCTAGTGTTCCATAGTCCTACATGTTGACTCTAGTGTTCTACATGTTGACTCTAGTGTTCCATAGTCCTACATGTTGACTCTAGTGTTCTACATGTTGACTCTAGTGTTCCATAGTCCTACATGTTGACTCTAGTGTTCCATAGTCCTACATGTTGACTCTAGTGTTCCATGTTGACTCTAGTGTTCCATAGTCCTACATGTTGACTCTAGTGTTCCATAGTCCTACATGTTGACTCTAGTGTTCCATAGTCCTACATGTTGACTCTAGTGTTCCATAGTCCTACATGTTGACTCTAGTGTTCTACATGTTGACTCTAGTGTTCCATAGTTCTACATGTTGACTCTAGTGTTCTACATGTTGACTCTAGTGTTCCATGTTGACTCTAGTGTTCTACATGTTGACTCTAGTGTTCCATAGTCCTACATGTTGACTCTAGTGTTCTACATGTTGACTCTAGTGTTCTACATGTTGACTCTAGTGTTCCATAGTCCTACATGTTGACTCTAGTGTTCCATAGTCCTACATGTTGACTCTAGTGTTCTACATGTTGACTCTAGTGTTCTACATGTTGACTCTAGTGTTCCATAGTCCTACATGTTGACTCTAGTGTTCCATAGTCCTACATGTTGACTCTAGTGTTCTACATGTTGACTCTAGTGTTCCATAGTTCTACATGTTGACTCTAGTGTTCTACATGTTGACTCTAGTGTTCCATAGTCCTACATGTTGACTCTAGTGTTCCATAGTCCTACATGTTGACTCTAGTGTTCCATAGTCCTACATGTTGACTCTAGTGTTCCATAGTCCTACATGTTGACTCTAGTGTTCCATAGTCCTACATGTTGACTCTAGTGTTCCATAGTCCTACATGTTGACTCTAGTGTTCCATAGTCCTACATGTTGACTCTAGTGTTCCATAGTCCTACATGTTGACTCTAGTGTTCTACATGTTGACTCTAGTGTTCTACATGTTGACTCTAGTGTTCCATAGTCCTACATGTTGACTCTAGTGTTCCATAGTCCTACATGTTGACTCTATGTTGACTCTACATGTTGACTCTAGTGTTCTACATGTTGACTCTAGTGTTCCATAGTCCTACATGTTGACTCTAGTGTTCCATAGTCCTACATGTTGACTCTAGTGTTCTACATGTTGACTCTAGTGTTCCATAGTTCTACATGTTGACTCTAGTGTTCTACATGTTGACTCTAGTGTTCCATAGTCCTACATGTTGACTCTAGTGTTCCATAGTCCTACATGTTGACTCTAGTGTTCCATAGTCCTACATGTTGACTCTAGTGTTCCATAGTCCTACATGTTGACTCTAGTGTTCCATAGTCCTACATGTTGACTCTAGTGTTCCATAGTCCTACATGTTGACTCTAGTGTTCCATAGTCCTACATGTTGACTCTAGTGTTCCATAGTCCTACATGTTGACTCTAGTGTTCCATAGTCCTACATGTTGACTCTAGTGTTCCATAGTCCTACATGTTGACTCTAGTGTTCCATAGTCCTACATGTTGACTCTAGTGTTCCATAGTCCTACATGTTGACTCTAGTGTTCCATAGTCCTACATGTTGACTCTAGTGTTCTACATGTTGACTCTAGTGTTCCATAGTCCTACATGTTGACTCTAGTGTTCTACATGTTGACTCTAGTGTTCCATAGTCCTACA
Organism: Oncorhynchus tshawytscha; assembly: GCF_018296145.1. Lineage (NCBI taxonomy): Eukaryota > Metazoa > Chordata > Actinopteri > Salmoniformes > Salmonidae > Oncorhynchus > Oncorhynchus tshawytscha. The sequence goes on from NC_056441.1 coordinate 89,912,196, forward strand.
TGTTGACTCTAGTGTTCTACATGTTGACTCTAGTGTTCCATAGTCCTACATGTTGACTCTAGTGTTCCATAGTCCTACATGTTGACTCTAGTGTTCCATAGTCCTACATGTTGACTCTAGTGTTCTACATGTTGACTCTAGTGTTCCATAGTCCTACATGTTGACTCTAGTGTTCCATAGTCCTACATGTTGACTCTAGTGTCCTACATGTTGACTCTAGTGTTCCATAGTCCTACATGTTGACTCTAGTGTTCCATAGTCCTACATGTTGACTCTAGTGTTCCATAGTCCTACATGTTGACTCTAGTGTTCCATAGTCCTACATGTTGACTCTAGTGTTCCATAGTCCTACATGTTGACTCTAGTGTTCCAGTCCTACATGTTGACTCTAGTGTTCTACATGTTGACTCTAGTGTTCCATAGTCCTACATGTTGACTCTAGTGTTCCATAGTCCTACATGTTGACTCTAGTGTTCTACATGTTGACTCTAGTGTTCCATAGTCCTACATGTTGACTCTAGTGTTTCTACATGTTGACTCTAGTGTTCCATAGTCCTACATGTTGACTCTAGTGTGTTCTACATGTTGACTCTAGTGTTCCATAGTCCTACATGTTGACTCTAGTGTTCCATAGTCCTACATGTTGACTCTAGTGTTCCATAGTCCTACATGTTGACTCTAGTGTTCTACATGTTGACTCTAGTGTTCCATAGTCCTACATGTTGACTCTAGTGTTCCCATGTTGACTCTAGTGTCCTACATGTTGACTCTAGTGTTCCATAGTGACTCTAGTGTTCATACATGTTGACTCTAGTGTTCCATAGTCCTACATGTTGACTCTAGTGTTCCATAGTCCTACATGTTGACTCTAGTGTTCCATAGTCCTACCTGTTGACTCTAGTGTTCCATAGTCCTACATGTTGACTCTAGTGTTCCATAGTCCTACATGTTGACTCTAGTGTTCTACATGTTGACTCTAGTGTTCCATAGTCCTACATGTTGACTCTAGTGTTCCATAGTCCTACATGTTGACTCTAGTGTTCCATAGTCCTACATGTTGACTCTAGTGTTCCATAGTCCTACATGTTGACTCTAGTGTTCCATAGTCCTACATGTTGACTCTAGTGTTCCATAGTCCTACATGTTGACTCTAGTGTTCTACATGTTGACTCTAGTGTTCCATAGTCCTACATGTTGACTCTAGTGTTCCATGTCCTACATGTTGACTCTAGTGTTCCATAGTCCTACATGTTGACTCTAGTGTTCTACATGTTGACTCTAGTGTTCCATAGTCCTACATGTTGACTCTAGTGTTCCATAGTCCTACATGTTGACTCTAGTGTTCTACATGTTGACTCTAGTGTTCCATAGTCCTACATGTTGACTCTAGTGTTCCATAGTCCTACATGTTGACTCTAGTGTTCTACATGTTGACTCTAGTGTTCCATAGTCCTACATGTTGACTCTAGTGTTCCATAGTCCTACATGTTGACTCTAGTGTTCCATAGTCCTACATGTTGACTCTAGTGTTCTACATGTTGACTCTAGTGTTCCATAGTCCTACATGTTGACTCTAGTGTTCCATAGTCCTACATGTTGACTCTAGTGTCCTACATGTTGACTCTAGTGTTCCATAGTCCTACATGTTGACTCTAGTGTTCCATAGTCCTACATGTTGACTCTAGTGTTCCATAGTCCTACATGTTGACTCTAGTGTTCCATAGTCCTACATGTTGACTCTAGTGTTCCATAGTCCTACATGTTGACTCTAGTGTTCCATAGTCCTACATGTTGACTCTAGTGTTCTACATGTTGACTCTAGTGTTCCATAGTCCTACATGTTGACTCTAGTGTTCCATAGTCCTACATGTTGACTCTAGTGTTCCATAGTCCTACATGTTGACTCTAGTGTTCCATAGTCCTACATGTTGACTCTAGTGTTCCATAGTCCTACCTGTTGACTCTAGTGTTCCATAGTCCTACATGTTGACTCTAGTGTTCTACATGTTGACTCTAGTGTTCCATAGTCCTACATGTTGACTCTAGTGTTCCATAGTCCTACATGTTGACTCTAGTGTTCCATGTTGACTCTAGTGTTCTACATGTTGACTCTAGTGTTCCATAGTCCTACATGTTGACTCTAGTGTTCCATAGTCCTACATGTTGACTCTAGTGTTCTACATGTTGACTCTAGTGTTCCATAGTTCTACATGTTGACTCTAGTGATGTTGACTCTAGTGTTCCATAGTCCTACATGTTGACTCTAGTGTTCCATAGTCCTACATGTTGACTCTAGTGTTCCATAGTCCTACATGTTGACTCTAGTGTTCCATAGTCCTACATGTTGACTCTAGTGTTCTATAGTCCTACATGTTGACTCTAGTGTTCTATAGCCCTACATGTTGACTCTAGTGGTCCATAGTCCTACATGTTGACTCTAGTGTTCCATAGTCCTACATGTTGACTCTAGTGTTCTACATGTTGACTCTAGTGTTCCATAGTTCTACATGTTGACTCTAGTGTTCCATAGTCCTACATGTTGACTCTAGTGTTCCATAGTCCTACATGTTGACTCTAGTGTTCCATAGTCCTACATGTTGACTCTAGTGTTCTACATGTTGACTCTAGTGTTCCATAGTCCTACATGTTGACTCTAGTGTTCTACATGTTGACTCTAGTGTTCCATAGTCCTACATGTTGACTCTAGTGTTCTACATGTTGACTCTAGTGTAGTCCTACATGTTGACTCTAGTGTTCCTAGTCCTACATGTTGACTCTAGTGTTCCATAGTCCTACATGTTGACTCTAGTGTTCTACATGTTGACTCTAGTGTTCCATAGTCCTACATGTTGACTCTAGTGTTCCATAGTCCTACATGTTGACTCTAGTGTTCTACATGTTGACTCTAGTGTTCCATAGTCCTACATGTTGACTCTAGTGTTCCATAGTCCTACATGTTGACTCTAGTGTTCCATAGTCCTACATGTTGACTCTAGTGTTCCATAGTCCTACATGTTGACTCTAGTGTTCCATAGTCCTACATGTTGACTCTAGTGTTCCATATGTTGTCCTACATGTTGACTCTAGTGTTCCATAGTCCTACATGTTGACTCTAGTGTTCCATAGTCCTACATGTTGACTCTAGTGTTCCATAGTCCTACATGTTGACTCCTACATGTTGACTCTAGTGTTCCATAGTCCTACATGTTGACTCCTACAGTGTTGACTCTAGTGTTCCATAGTCCTACATGTTGACTCTAGTGTTCCATAGTCCTACATGTTGACTCTAGTGTTCCATAGTCCTACATGTTGACTCTAGTGTTCTACATGTTGACTCTAGTGTTCCATAGTCCTACATGTTGACTCTAGTGTTCCATAGTCCTACATGTTGACTCTAGTGTCCTACATGTTGACTCTAGTGTTCCATAGTCCTACATGTTGACTCTAGTGTTCCATAGTCCTACATGTTGACTCTAGTGTTCCATAGTCCTACATGTTGACTCTAGTGTTCCATAGTCCTACATGTTGACTCTAGTGTTCCATAGTCCTACATGTTGACTCTAGTGTTCCAGTCCTACATGTTGACTCTAGTGTTCTACATGTTGACTCTAGTGTTCCATAGTCCTACATGTTGACTCTAGTGTTCCATAGTCCTACATGTTGACTCTAGTGTTCCATAGTCCTACATGTTGACTCTAGTGTTCCATAGTCCTACATGTTGACTCTAGTGTTCCATACATGTTGACTCTAGTGTTCCATAGTCCTACATGTTGACTCTAGTGTTCTACATGTTGACTCTAGTGTTCCATAGTCCTACATGTTGACTCTAGTGTTCTACATGTTGACTCTAGTGTTCCATAGTCCTACATGTTGACTCTAGTGTTCTATAGTCCTACAGGTTGACTCTAGTGTTCTACATGTTGACTCTAGTGTTCCATAGTCCTACATGTTGACTCTAGTGTTCCATAGTCCTACATGTTGACTCTAGTGTTCTACATGTTGACTCTAGTGTTCTACATGTTGACTCTAGTGTTCCATAGTCCTACATGTTGACTCTAGTGTTCCATAGTCCTACATGTTGACTCTAGTGTTCCATAGTCCTACATGTTGACTCTAGTGTTCCATAGTCCTACATGTTGACTCTAGTGTTCTACATGTTGACTCTAGTGTTCCATAGTCCTACATGTTGACTCTAGTGTTCCATAGTCCTACATGTTGACTCTAGTGTTCTACATGTTGACTCTAGTGGTCCATAGTCCTACATGTTGACTCTAGTGTTCTACATGTTGACTCTAGTGTTCTACATGTTGACTCTAGTGTTCTACATGTTGACTCTAGTGTTCCATAGTCCTACATGTTGACTCTAGTGTTCTACATGTTGACTCTAGTGTTCTACATGTTGACTCTAGTGTCCCATAGTCCTACATGTTGACTCTAGTGTTCCATAGTCCTACATGTTGACTCTAGTGTTCTACATGTTGACTCTAGTGTTCTACATGTTGACTCTAGTGTTCCATAGTCCTACATGTTGACTCTAGTGTTCCATAGTCCTACATGTTGACTCTAGTGTTCTACATGTTGACTCTAGTGTTCCATAGTTCTACATGTTGACTCTAGTGTTCTACATGTTGACTCTAGTGTTCCATAGTCCTACATGTTGACTCTAGTGTTCCATAGTCCTACATGTTGACTCTAGTGTTCCATAGTCCTACATGTTGACTCTAGTGTTCCATAGTCCTACATGTTGACTCTAGTGTTCCATAGTCCTACATGTTGACTCTAGTGTTCCATAGTCCTACATGTTGACTCTAGTGTTCCATAGTCCTACATGTTGACTCTAGTGTTCCATAGTCCTACATGTTGACTCTAGTGTTCCATAGTCCTACATGTTGACTCTAGTGTTCTACATGTTGACTCTAGTGTTCCATAGTCCTACATGTTGACTCTAGTGTTCCATAGTCCTACATGTTGACTCTAGTGTTCTACATGTTGACTCTAGTGTTCTACATGTTGACTCTAGTGTTCTACATGTTGACTCTAGTGTTCCATAGTCCTACATGTTGACTCTAGTGTTCCTACATGTTGACTCTAGTGTTCCATAGTCCTACATGTTGACTCTAGTGTTCCATAGTCCTACATGTTGACTCTAGTGTTCCATAGTCCTACATGTTGACTCTAGTGTTCCATAGTCCTACATGTTGACTCTAGTGTTCCATAGTCCTACATGTTGACTCTAGTGTTCCATAGTCCTACATGTTGACTCTAGTGTTCCATAGTCCTACATGTTGACTCTAGTGTTCCATAGTCCTACATGTTGACTCTAGTGTTCCATAGTCCTACATGTTGACTCTAGTGTTCCATAGTCCTACATGTTGACTCTAGTGTTCCATAGTCCTACATGTTGACTCTAGTGTTCCATAGTCCTACATGTTGACTCTAGTGTTCCATAGTCCTACATGTTGACTCTAGTGTTCCATAGTCCTACATGTTGACTCTAGTGTTCCATAGTCCTACATGTTGACTCTAGTGTTCCATAGTCCTACATGTTGACTCTAGTGTTCCATAGTCCTACATGTTGACTCTAGTGTTCCATAGTCCTACATGTTGACTCTAGTGTTCCATGTTGACTCTACATGTTGACTCTAGTGTTCCATAGTCCTACATGTTGACTCTAGTGTTCCATGTTGACTCTAGTGTTCCATAGTCCTACATGTTGACTCTAGTGTTCCATGTTGACTCTAGTGTTCCATAGTCCTACATGTTGACTCTAGTGTTCTACATGTTGACTCTAGTGTTCCATAGTCCTACATGTTGACTCTAGTGTTCCATAGTCCTACATGTTGACTCTAGTGTTCCATAGTCCTACATGTTGACTCTAGTGTTCTACATGTTGACTCTAGTGTTCCATAGTCCTACATGTTGACTCTAGTGTTCCATAGTCCTACATGTTGACTCTAGTGTCCTAGTCCATGTTGACTCTAGTGTTCCATAGTCCTACATGTTGACTCTAGTGTTCCATAGTCCTACATGTTGACTCTAGTGTTCCATAGTCCTACATGTTGACTCTAGTGTTCCATAGTCCTACATGTTGACTCTAGTGTTCCATAGTCCTACATGTTGACTCTAGTGTTCCATAGTCCTACATGTTGACTCTAGTGTTCTACATGTTGACTCTAGTGTTCCATAGTCCTACATGTTGACTCTAGTGTTCCATAGTCCTACATGTTGACTCTAGTGTCCTACATGTTGACTCTAGTGTTCCATAGTCCTACATGTTGACTCTAGTGTTCTACATGTTGACTCTAGTGTTCCATAGTCCTACATGTTGACTCTAGTGTTCATGTACATGTTGACTCTAGTGTTCCATAGTCCTACATGTTGACTCTAGTGTTCCATAGGCCTACATGTTGACTCTAGTGTTCCATAGTCCTACATGTTGATGTTGACTCTAGTGTTCCATAGTCCTACATGTTGACTCTAGTGTTCCATAGTCCTACATGTTGACTCTAGTGTCCTACATGTTGACTCTAGTGTTCCATAGTCCTACATGTTGACTCTAGTGTTCCATAGTCCTACATGTTGACTCTAGTGTTCCATAGTCATGTTGACTACATAGTCCTACATGTTGACTCTAGTGTTCCATAGTCCTACATGTTGACTCTAGTGTTCCATAGTCCTACATGTTGACTCTAGTGTTCCATAGTCCTACATGTTGACTCTACTACATGTTGACTCTAGTGTTCCATAGTCCTACATGTTGACTCTAGTGTTCCATAGTCCTACATGTTGACTCTAGTGTTCCATAGTCCTACATGTTGACTCTAGTGTTCCATAGTCTACATGTTGACTCTAGTGTTCCATAGTCCTACATGTTGACTCTAGTGTTCCATAGTCCTACATGTTGACTCTAGTGTTCTACATGTTGACTCTAGTGTTCCATAGTCCTACATGTTGACTCTAGTGTTCTACATGTTGACTCTAGTGTTCCATAGTCCTACATGTTGACTCTAGTGTTCCATAGTCCAACATGTTGACTCTAGTGTTCTACATGTTGACTCTAATGTTCCATAGTCCTACATGTTGACTCTAGTGTTCCATAGTCCTACATGTTGACTCTAGTGTTCTACATGTTGACTCTAGTGTTCTACATGTTGACTCTAGTGTTCCATAGTCCTACATGTTGACTCTAGTGTTCCATAGTCCTACATGTTGACTCTAGTGTCCTACATGTTGACTCTAGTGTTCCATAGTCCTACATGTTGACTCTAGTGTTCTACATGTTGACTCTAGTGTTCCATAGTCCTACATGTTGACTCTAGTGTTCCATAGTCCTACATGTTGACTCTAGTGTTCTACATGTTGACTCTAGTGTTCCATAGTTCTACATGTTGACTCTAGTGTTCTACATGTTGACTCTAGTGTTCTACATGTTGACTCTAGTGTTCTACATGTTGACTCTAGTGTTCCATAGTCCTACATGTTGACTCTAGTGTTCTACATGTTGACTCTAGTGTTCTACATGTTGACTCTAGTGTCCCATAGTCCTACATGTTGACTCTAGTGTTCCATAGTCCTACATGTTGACTCTAGTGTTCTACATGTTGACTCTAGTGTTCTACATGTTGACTCTAGTGTTCCATAGTCCTACATGTTGACTCTAGTGTTCCATAGTCCTACATGTTGACTCTAGTGTTCTACATGTTGACTCTAGTGTTCCATAGTTCTACATGTTGACTCTAGTGTTCTACATGTTGACTCTAGTGTTCCATAGTCCTACATGTTGACTCTAGTGTTCCATAGTCCTACATGTTGACTCTAGTGTTCCATAGTCCTACATGTTGACTCTAGTGTTCCATAGTCCATAGTCCTACATGTTGACTCTAGTGTTCCATAGTCCTACATGTTGACTCTAGTGTTCCATAGTCCTACATGTTGACTCTAGTGTTCCATAGTCCTACCTGTTGACTCTAGTGTTCCATAGTCCATGTTGACTCTAGTGTTCCATAGTCCTACATGTTGACTCTAGTGTTCTACATGTTGACTCTAGTGTTCCATAGTCCTACATGTTGACTCTAGTGTTCCATAGTCCTACATGTTGACTCTAGTGTTCTACATGTTGACTCTAGTGTTCCATAGTCCTACATGTTGACTCTAGTGTTCTACATGTTGACTCTAGTGTTCCATAGTCCTACATGTTGACTCTAGTGTTCTACATGTTGACTCTAGTGTTCCATAGTCCTACATGTTGACTCTAGTGTTCCATAGTCCTACATGTTGTGTTCCATAGTCCTACATGTTGACTCTAGTGTTCCATAGTCCTACATGTTGACTCTAGTGTTCCATAGTCCTACATGTTGACTCTAGTGTTCCATAGTCCTACATGTTGACTCTAGTGTTCCATAGTTCTACATGTTGACTCTAGTGTTCCATAGTCCTACCATGTTGACTCTAGTGTTCCATAGTCCTACATGTTGACTCTAGTGTTCCATAGTCCTACATGTTGACTCTAGTGTTCCATAGTCCTACATGTTGACTCTAGTGTTCCATAGTTCTACATGTTGACTCTAGTGTTCCATAGTCCTACATGTTGACTCTAGTGTTCCATAGTCCTACATGTTGACTCTAGTGTTCCATAGTCCTACATGTTGACTCTAGTGTTCCATAGTCCTACATGTTGACTCTAGTGTTCCATAGTCCACATGTTGACTCTAGTGTTCCATAGTCCTACATGTTGACTCTAGTGTTCTACATGTTGACTCTAGTGTTCCATAGTCCTACATGTTGACTCTAGTGTTCCATAGTCCTACATGTTGACTCTAGTGTTCTACATGTTGACTCTAGTGTTCCTAGTCCTACATGTTGACTCTAGTGTTCTACATGTTGACTCTAGTGTTCCATAGTCCTACATGTTGACTCTAGTGTTGACTCTAGTGTTCCATAGTCCTACATGTTGACTCTAGTGTTCCATAGTCCTACATGTTGACTCTAGTGTTCCATAGTCCTACATGTTGACTCTAGTGTTCCATAGTCCTACATGTTGACTCTAGTGTTCCATAGTCCTACATGTTGACTCTAGTGTTCCATAGTCCTACATGTTGACTCTAGTGTTCCATAGTCCTACATGTTGACTCTAGTGTTCCATGTGACTCTACATGTTGACTCTAGTGTTGACTCTAGTGTTCCTACATGTTGACTCTAGTGTTCTACATGTTGACTCTAGTGTTCTACATGTTGACTCTAGTGTTCCATAGTCCTACATGTTGACTCTAGTGTTCTACATGTTGACTCTAGTGTTCTACATGTTGACTCTAGTGTTCCATAGTCCTACATGTTGACTCTAGTGTTCCATAGTCCTACATGTTGACTCTAGTGTTCTACATGTTGACTCTAGTGTTCTACATGTTGACTCTAGTGTTCCATAGTCCTACATGTTGACTCTAGTGTTCCATAGTCCTACATGTTGACTCTAGTGTTCTACATGTTGACTCTAGTGTTCCATAGTTCTACATGTTGACTCTAGTGTTCTACATGTTGACTCTAGTGTTCCATAGTCCTACATGTTGACTCTAGTGTTCCATAGTCCTACATGTTGACTCTAGTGTTCCATAGTCCTACATGTTGACTCTAGTGTTCCATAGTCCTACATGTGGACTCTAGTGTTCCATAGTCCTACATGTTGACTCTAGTGTTCCATAGTCCTACATGTTGACTCTAGTGTTCTACATGTTGACTCTAGTGTTCCATAGTCCTACATGTTGACTCTAGTGTTCTACATGTTGACTCTAGTGTTCTACATGTTGACTCTAGTGTCCCATAGTCCTACATGTTGACTCTAGTGTTCCATAGTCCTACATGTTGACTCTAGTGTTCTACATGTTGACTCTAGTGTTCTACATGTTGACTCTAGTGTTCCATAGTCCTACATGTTGACTCTAGTGTTCCATAGTCGAACATGTTGACTCTAGTGTTCCATAGTCCTACATGTTGACTCTAGTGTTCCATAGTCCTACATGTTGACTCTAGTGTTCTACATGTTGACTCTAGTGTTCCATAGTCCTACATGTTGACTCTAGTGTTCCATAGTCCTACATGTTGACTCTAGTGTTCCATAGTCCTACATGTTGACTCTAGTGTTCCATAGTCCTACATGTTGACTCTAGTGTTCCATAGTCCTACATGTTGACTCTAGTGTCCATAGTCCTACATGTTGACTCTAGTGTTCCATAGTCCTACATGTTGACTCTAGTGTTCCATAGTCCTACATGTTGACTCTAGTGTTCCATAGTCCTACATGTTGACTCTAGTGTTCCATAGTTCTACCTGTTGACTCTAGTGTTCCATAGTCCTACATGTTGACTCTAGTGTTCCATAGTCCTACATGTTGACTCTAGTGTTCCATAGTCCTACATGTTGACTCTAGTGTTCTACATGTTGACTCTAGTGTTCCATAGTCCTACATGTTGACTCTAGTGTTCTACATGTTGACTCTAGTGTTCCATAGTCCTACATGTTGACTCTAGTGTTCTACATGTTGACTCTAGTGTTCCATAGTCCTACATGTTGACTCTAGTGTTCCATAGTCCTACATGTTGACTCTAGTGTTCCATAGTCCTACATGTTGACTCTAGTGTTCTACATGTTGACTCTAGTGTTCCATAGTCCTACATGTTGACTCTAGTGTTCCATAGTCCTACATGTTGACTCTAGTGTCCTACATGTTGACTCTAGTGTTCCATAGTCCTACATGTTGACTCTAGTGTTCCATAGTCCTACATGTTGACTCTAGTGTTCCATAGTCCTACATGTTGACTCTAGTGTTCCATAGTCCTAATGTTGACTCTAGTGTTCCATAGTCCTACATGTTGACTCTAGTGTTCCACAGTCCTACATGTTGACTCTAGTGTTCTACATGTTGACTCTAGTGTTCCATAGTCCTACATGTTGACTCTAGTGTTCCATAGTCCTACATGTTGACTCTAGTGTTCCATAGTCCTACATGTTGACTCTAGTGTTCCATAGTCCTACATGTTGACTCTAGTGTTCCATAGTCCTACATGTTGACTCTAGTGTTCCATAGTCCTACATGTTGACTCTAGTGTTCTACATGTTGACTCTAGTGTTCCATAGTCCTACATGTTGACTCTAGTGTTCTACATGTTGACTCTAGTGTTCCATAGTCCTACATGTTGACTCTAGTGTTCCATAGTCCTACATGTTGACTCTAGTGTTCTACATGTTGACTCTAGTGTTCCATAGTCCTACATGTTGACTCTAGTGTTCCATAGTCCTACATGTTGACTCTAGTGTTCTACATGTTGACTCTAGTGTTCTACATGTTGACTCTAGTGTTCCATAGTCCTACATGTTGACTCTAGTGTTCCATAGTCCTACATGTTGACTCTAGTGTCCTACATGTTGACTCTAGTGTTCCATAGTCCTACATGTTGACTCTAGTGTTCTACATGTTGACTCTAGTGTTCCATAGTCCTACATGTTGACTCTAGTGTTCTACATGTTGACTCTAGTGTTCTACATGTTGACTCTAGTGTTCTACATGTTGACTCTAGTGTTCCATAGTCCTACATGTTGACTCTAGTGTTCTACATGTTGACTCTAGTGTTCTACATGTTGACTCTAGTGTTCCATAGTCCTACATGTTGACTCTAGTGTTCCATAGTCCTACATGTTGACTCTAGTGTTCTACATGTTGACTCTAGTGTTCTACATGTTGACTCTAGTGTTCCATAGTCCTACATGTTGACTCTAGTGTTCCATAGTCCTACATGTTGACTCTAGTGTTCTACATGTTGACTCTAGTGTTCCATAGTTCTACATGTTGACTCTAGTGTTCTACATGTTGACTCTAGTGTTCCATAGTCCTACATGTTGACTCTAGTGTTCCATAGTCCTACATGTTGACTCTAGTGTTCCATAGTCCTACATGTTGACTCTAGTGTTCCATAGTCCTACATGTTGACTCTAGTGTTCCATAGTCCTACATGTTGACTCTAGTGTCCATAGTCCTACATGTTGACTCTAGTGTTCCATAGTCCTACATGTTGACTCTAGTGTTCCATAGTCCTACATGTTGACTCTAGTGTTCTACATGTTGACTCTAGTGTTCTACATGTTGACTCTAGTGTCCATAGTCCTACATGTTGACTCTAGTGTTCCATAGTCCTACATGTTGACTCTAGTGTTCATACTACATGTTGACTCTAGTGTTCTACATGTTGACTCTAGTGTTCCATAGTCCTACATGTTGACTCTAGTGTTCCATAGTCCTACATGTTGACTCTAGTGTTCTACATGTTGACTCTAGTGTTCCATAGTTCTACATGTTGACTCTAGTGTTCTACATGTTGACTCTAGTGTTCCATAGTCCTACATGTTGACTCTAGTGTTCCATAGTCCTACATGTTGACTCTAGTGTTCCATAGTCCTACATGTTGACTCTAGTGTTCCATAGTCCTACATGTTGACTCTAGTGTTCCATAGTCCTACATGTTGACTCTAGTGTTCCATAGTCCTACATGTTGACTCTAGTGTTCCATAGTCCTACATGTTGACTCTAGTGTTCCATAGTCCTACATGTTGACTCTAGTGTTCCATAGTCCTACATGTTGACTCTAGTGTTCCATAGTCCTACATGTTGACTCTAGTGTTCCATAGTCCTACATGTTGACTCTAGTGTTCTACATGTTGACTCCTACATGTTGACTCTAGTGTTCCATAGTCCTACATGTTGACTCTAGTGTTCCATAGTCCTACATGTTGACTCTAGTGTTCTACATGTTGACTCTAGTGTTCTACATGTTGACTCTAGTGTTCCATAGTCCTACATGTTGACTCTAGTGTTCCATAGTCCTACATGTTGACTCTAGTGTTCTACATGTTGACTCTAGTGTTCCATAGTTCTACATGTTGACTCTAGTGTTCTACATGTTGACTCTAGTGTTCCATAGTCCTACATGTTGACTCTAGTGTTCCATAGTCCTACATGTTGACTCTAGTGTTCCATAGTCCTACATGTTGACTCTAGTGTTCCATAGTCCTACATGTTGACTCTAGTGTTCCATAGTCCTACATGTTGACTCTAGTGGTCCATAGTCCTACATGTTGACTCTAGTGTTCCATAGTCCTACATGTTGACTCTAGTGTTCCATAGTCCTACATGTTGACTCTAGTGTTCCATAGTCCTACATGTTGACTCTAGTGTTCTACATGTTGACTCTAGTGTTCCATAGTTCTACATGTTGACTCTAGTGTTCTACATGTTGACTCTAGTGTTCTACATGTTGACTCTAGTGTTCCATAGTCCTACATGTTGACTCTAGTGTTCTACATGTTGACTCTAGTGTTCCATAGTCCTACATGTTGACTCTAGTGTTCTACATGTTGACTCTAGTGTTCCATAGTCCTACATGTTGACTCTAGTGTTCCATAGTCCTACATGTTGACTCTAGTGTTCCATAGTCCTACATGTTGACTCTAGTGTTCCATAGTCCTACATGTTGACTCTAGTGTTCCATAGTCCTACATGTTGACTCTAGTGTTCCATAGTCCTACATGTTGACTCTAGTGTTCCATAGTTCTACCTGTTGACTCTAGTGTTCCATAGTCCTACCTGTTGACTCTAGTGTTCCATAGTCCTACATGTTGACTCTAGTGTTCCATAGTCCTACATGTTGACTCTAGTGTTCCATAGTCCTACATGTTGACTCTAGTGTTCCATAGTTCTACCTGTTGACTCTAGTGTTCCATAGTCCTACATGTTGACTCTAGTGTTCCATAGTCCTACATGTTGACTCTAGTGTTCCATAGTCCTACATGTTGACTCTAGTGTTCCATAGTCCTACCTGTTGACTCTAGTGTTCCATAGTCCTACCTGTTGACTCTAGTGTTCCATAGTCCTACATGTTGACTCTAGTGTTCTACATGTTGACTCTAGTGTTCCATAGTCCTACATGTTGACTCTAGTGTTCCATAGTCCTACATGTTGAGTGTTCTACATGTTGACTCTAGTGTTCCATAGTCCTACATGTTGACTCTAGTGTTCTACATGTTGACTCTAGTGTTCCATAGTCCTACATGTTGACTCTAGTGTTCTACATGTTGACTCTAGTGTTCCATAGTCCTACATGTTGACTCTAGTGTTCCATAGTCCTACATGTTGACTCTAGTGTTCCATAGTCCTACATGTTGACTCTAGTGTTCCATAGTCCTACATGTTGACTCTAGTGTTCCATAGTCCTACATGTTGACTCTGGTGTTCCATAGTCCTACATGTTGACTCTAGTGTTCCATAGTCCTACATGTTGACTCTAGTGTTCTACATGTTGACTCTAGTGTTCCATAGTTCTACATGTTGACTCTAGTGTTCTACATGTTGACTCTAGTGTTCTACATGTTGACTCTAGTGTTCTACATGTTGACTCTAGTGTTCCATAGTCCTACATGTTGACTCTAGTGTTCTACATGTTGACTCTAGTGTTCTACATGTTGACTCTAGTGTCCCATAGTCCTACATGTTGACTCTAGTGTTCCATAGTCCTACATGTTGACTCTAGTGTTCTACATGTTGACTCTAGTGTTCTACATGTTGACTCTAGTGTTCCATAGTCCTACATGTTGACTCTAGTGTTCCATAGTCCTACATGTTGACTCTAGTGTTCTACATGTTGACTCTAGTGTTCCATAGTTCTACATGTTGACTCTAGTGTTCTACATGTTGACTCTAGTGTTCCATAGTCCTACATGTTGACTCTAGTGTTCCATAGTCCTACATGTTGACTCTAGTGTTCCATAGTCCTACATGTTGACTCTAGTGTTCCATAGTCCTACATGTTGACTCTAGTGTTCCATAGTCCTACATGTTGACTCTAGTGGTCCATAGTCCTACATGTTGACTCTAGTGTTCCATAGTCCTACATGTTGACTCTAGTGTTCCATAGTCCTACATGTTGACTCTAGTGTTCTACATGTTGACTCTAGTGTTCTACATGTTGACTCTAGTGTCCCATAGTCCTACATGTTGACTCTAGTGTTCCATAGTCCTACATGTTGACTCTAGTGTTCTACATGTTGACTCTAGTGTTCTACATGTTGACTCTAGTGTTCCATAGTCCTACATGTTGACTCTAGTGTTCCATAGTCCTACATGTTGACTCTAGTGTTCTACATGTTGACTCTAGTGTTCCATAGTTCTACATGTTGACTCTAGTGTTCTACATGTTGACTCTAGTGTTCCATAGTCCTACATGTTGACTCTAGTGTTCCATAGTCCTACATGTTGACTCTAGTGTTCCATAGTCCTACATGTTGACTCTAGTGTTCCATAGTCCTACATGTTGACTCTAGTGTTCCATAGTCCTACATGTTGACTCTAGTGTTCCATAGTCCTACATGTTGACTCTAGTGTCCATAGTCCTACATGTTGACTCTAGTGTTCCATAGTCCTACATGTTGACTCTAGTGTTCCATAGTCCTACATGTTGACTCTAGTGTTCCATAGTCCTACATGTTGACTCTAGTGTTCCATAGTTCTACATGTTGACTCTAGTGTTCCATAGTCCTACATGTTGACTCTAGTGTTCCATTGTCCTACATGTTGACTCTAGTGTTCCATAGTCCTACATGTTGACTCTAGTGTTCTACATGTTGACTCTAGTGTTCCATAGTCCTACATGTTGACTCTAGTGTTCTACATGTTGACTCTAGTGTTCCATAGTCCTACATGTTGACTCTAGTGTTCTACATGTTGACTCTAGTGTTCCATAGTCCTACATGTTGACTCTAGTGTTCCATAGTCCTACATGTTGACTCTAGTGTTCCATAGTCCTACATGTTGACTCTAGTGTTCTACATGTTGACTCTAGTGTTCCATAGTCCTACATGTTGACTCTAGTGTTCCATAGTCCTACATGTTGACTCTAGTGTCCTACATGTTGACTCTAGTGTTCCATAGTCCTACATGTTGACTCTAGTGTTCCATAGTCCTACATGTTGACTCTAGTGTTCCATAGTCCTACATGTTGACTCTAGTGTTCCATAGTCCTACATGTTGACTCTAGTGTTCCATAGTCCTACATGTTGACTCTAGTGTTCTACAGTCCTACATGTTGACTCTAGTGTTCTACATGTTGACTCTAGTGTTCCATAGTCCTACATGTTGACTCTAGTGTTCCATAGTCCTACATGTTGACTCTAGTGTTCCATAGTCCTACATGTTGACTCTAGTGTTCCATAGTCTACATGTTGACTCTAGTGTTCCATAGTCCTACATGTTGACTCTAGTGTTCCATAGTCCTACATGTTGACTCTAGTGTTCTACATGTTGACTCTAGTGTTCCATAGTCCTACATGTTGACTCTAGTGTTCTACATGTTGACTCTAGTGTTCCATAGTCCTACATGTTGACTCTAGTGTTCCATAGTCCAACATGTTGACTCTAGTGTTCTACATGTTGACTCTAGTGTTCCATAGTCCTACATGTTGACTCTAGTGTTCCATAGTCCTACATGTTGACTCTAGTGTTCCATGTTGACTCTAGTGTTCTACATGTTGACTCTAGTGTTCCATAGTCCTACATGTTGACTCTAGTGTTCCATAGTCCTACATGTTGACTCTAGTGTCCTACATGTTGACTCTAGTGTTCCATAGTCCTACATGTTGACTCTAGTGTTCTACATGTTGACTCTAGTGTTCCATAGTCCTACATGTTGACTCTAGTGTTCTACATGTTGACTCTAGTGTTCTACATGTTGACTCTAGTGTTCTACATGTTGACTCTAGTGTTCCATAGTCCTACATGTTGACTCTAGTGTTCTACATGTTGACTCTAGTGTTCTACATGTTGACTCTAGTGTTCCATAGTCCTACATGTTGACTCTAGTGTTCCATAGTCCTACATGTTGACTCTAGTGTTCTACATGTTGACTCTAGTGTTCTAGTCCATGTTGACTCTAGTGTTCCATAGTCCTACATGTTGACTCTAGTGTTCCTAGTCCTACATGTTGACTCTAGTGTTCTACATGTTGACTCTAGTGTTCCATAGTTCTACATGTTGACTCTAGTGTGTTCTACATGTTGACTCTAGTGTTCCATAGTCCTACATGTTGACTCTAGTGTTCCATAGTCCTACATGTTGACTCTAGTGTTCCATAGTCCTACATGTTGACTCTAGTGTTCTACATGTTGACTCTAGTGTTCTACATGTTGACTCTAGTGTTCCATAGTCCTACATGTTGACTCTAGTGTTCCATAGTCCTACATGTTGACTCTAGTGTTCTACATGTTGACTCTAGTGTTCCATAGTCTCACATGTTGACTCTAGTGTTCTACATGTTGACTCTAGTGTTCCATAGTCCTACATGTTGACTCTAGTGTTCCATAGTCCTACATGTTGACTCTAGTGTTCCATAGTCCTACATGTTGACTCTAGTGTTCCATAGTCCTACATGTTGACTCTAGTGTTCCATAGTCCTACATGTTGACTCTAGTGTTCCATAGTCCTACATGTTGACTCTAGTGTTCCATAGTCCTACATGTTGACTCTAGTGTTCCATAGTCCTACATGTTGACTCTAGTGTTCCATAGTCCTACATGTTGACTCTAGTGTTCCATAGTCTACATGTTGACTCTAGTGTTCCATAGTCCTACATGTTGACTCTAGTGTTCCATAGTCCTACATGTTGACTCTAGTGTTCTACATGTTGACTCTAGTGTTCCATAGTCCTACATGTTGACTCTAGTGTTCTACATGTTGACTCTAGTGTTCCATAGTCCTACATGTTGACTCTAGTGTTCTACATGTTGACTCTAGTGTTCCATAGTCCTACATGTTGACTCTAGTGTTCCATAGTCCTACATGTTGACTCTAGTGTTCCATAGTCCTACATGTTGACTCTAGTGTTCCATAGTCCTACATGTTGACTCTAGTGTTCCATAGTCCTACATGTTGACTCTAGTGTTCCATAGTCCTACATGTTGACTCTAGTGTTCCATAGTCCTACATGTTGACTCTAGTGTTCCATAGTCCTACATGTTGACTCTAGTGTTCCATAGTCCTACATGTTGACTCTAGTGTTCCATAGTCCTACATGTTGACTCTAGTGTTCCATAGTCCTACATGTTGACTCTAGTGTTCCATAGTCTACATGTTGACTCTAGTGTTCCATAGTCCTACATGTTGACTCTAGTGTTCCATAGTCCTACATGTTGACTCTAGTGTTCCATAGTCCTACATGTTGACTCTAGTGTTCCATAGTGTTCCTAGTCCCATGTTGACTCTAGTGTTCCATAGTCCTACATGTTGACTCTAGTGTTCCATATGTTGACTCTAGTGTTCTACATGTTGACTCTAGTGTTCCATAGTCCTACATGTTGACTAGTGTTCCAGTGTTC
Source organism: Oncorhynchus tshawytscha (assembly GCF_018296145.1). Taxonomy (NCBI): domain Eukaryota; kingdom Metazoa; phylum Chordata; class Actinopteri; order Salmoniformes; family Salmonidae; genus Oncorhynchus; species Oncorhynchus tshawytscha. The sequence goes on from NC_056441.1 coordinate 89,930,601, forward strand.
CATGTTGACTCTAGTGTTCCATAGTCCTACATGTTGACTCTAGTGTTCCATAGTCCTACATGTTGACTCTAGTGTTCCTACATGTTGACTCTAGTGTTCCATAGTCCTACATGTTGACTCTAGTGTTCTACATGTTGACTCTAGTGTTCCATAGTCCTACATGTTGACTCTAGTGTTCCATAGTCCTACATGTTGACTCTAGTGTTCCATAGTCCTACATGTTGACTCTAGTGTCCTACATGTTGACTCTAGTGTTCCATAGTCCTACATGTTGACTCTAGTGTTCCATAGTCCTACATGTTGACTCTAGTGTTCCATAGTCCTACATGTTGACTCTAGTGTTCTACATGTTGACTCTAGTGTTCCATAGTTCTACATGTTGACTCTAGTGTTCTACATGTTGACTCTAGTGTTCTACATGTTGACTCTAGTGTTCTACATGTTGACTCTAGTGTTCCATAGTCCTACATGTTGACTCTAGTGTTCTACATGTTGACTCTAGTGTTCTACTGACTCTAGTGTTACATGTTGACTCTAGTGTTCCATAGTCCTACATGTTGACTCTAGTGTTCCATAGTCCTACATGTTGACTCTAGTGTTCCATAGTCCTACATGTTGACTCTAGTGTTCCATAGTCCTACATGTTGACTCTAGTGTTCCATAGTCCTACATGTTGACTCTAGTGTTCTACATGTTGACTCTAGTGTTCCATAGTCCTACATGTTGACTCTAGTGTTCTACATGTTGACTCTAGTGTTCCATAGTCCTACATGTTGACTCTAGTGTTCCATAGTCCTACATGTTGACTCTAGTGTTCCATAGTCCTACATGTTGACTCTAGTGGTCCATAGTCCTACATGTTGACTCTAGTGTTCCATAGTCCTACATGTTGACTCTAGTGTTCCATAGTCCTACATGTTGACTCTAGTGTTCCATAGTCCTACATGTTGACTCTAGTGTTCCATAGTCCTACATGTTGACTCTAGTGTTCCATGTTGACTCTAGTGTTCTACATGTTGACTCTAGTGTTCCATAGTCCTACATGTTGACTCTAGTGTTCCATAGTCCTACATGTTGACTCTAGTGTTCTACATGTTGACTCTAGTGTTCTACATGTTGACTCTAGTGTTCCATAGTCCTACCTGTTGACTCTAGTGTTCCATAGTCCTACATGTTGACTCTAGTGTTCCATAGTCCTACATGTTGACTCTAGTGTTCCATAGGTCTATAGGCCTACATGTTGACTCTAGTGTTCCATAGTCCTACCTGTTGACTCTAGTGTTCCATAGTCCTACATGTTGACTCTAGTGTTCCATAGTCCTACATGTTGACTCTAGTGTTCCATAGTCCTACATGTTGACTCTAGTGTTCCATAGTCCTACATGTTGACTCTAGTGTTCCATAGTCCTACATGTTGACTCTAGTGTTCCATATACATGTTGACTCTAGTGTTCTACATGTTGACTCTAGTGTTCCATAGTCCTACATGTTGACTCTAGTGTTCCATAGTCCTACATGTTGACTCTAGTGTTCTACATGTTGACTCTAGTGTTCCATAGTCCTACATGTTGACTCTAGTGTTCTACATGTTGACTCTAGTGTTCCATAGTCCTACATGTTGACTCTAGTGTTCTACATGTTGACTCTAGTGTTCCATAGTCCTACATGTTGACTCTAGTGTTCCATAGTCCTACATGTTGACTCTAGTGTTCCATAGTCCTACATGTTGACTCTAGTGTTCCATAGTCCTACATGTTGACTCTAGTGTTCCATAGTCCTACATGTTGACTCTAGTGTTCCATAGTCCTACATGTTGACTCTAGTGTTCCATAGTCCTACATGTTGACTCTAGTGTTCTACATGTTGACTCTAGTGTTCCATAGTTCTACATGTTGACTCTAGTGTTCTACATGTTGACTAGTGTTCTACATGTTGACTCTAGTGTTCTACATGTTGACTCTAGTGTTCCATAGTCCTACATGTTGACTCTAGTGTTCTACATGTTGACTCTAGTGTTCTACATGTTGACTCTAGTGTCCCATAGTCCTACATGTTGACTCTAGTGTTCCATAGTCCTACATGTTGACTCTAGTGTTCTACATGTTGACTCTAGTGTTCTACATGTTGACTCTAGTGTTCCATAGTCCTACATGTTGACTCTAGTGTTCCATAGTCCTACATGTTGACTCTAGTGTTCTACATGTTGACTCTAGTGTTCCATAGTTCTACATGTTGACTCTAGTGTTCTACATGTTGACTCTAGTGTTCCATAGTCCTACATGTTGACTCTAGTGTTCCATAGTCCTACATGTTGACTCTAGTGTTCCATAGTCCTACATGTTGACTCTAGTGTTCCATAGTCCTACATGTTGACTCTAGTGTTCCATAGTCCTACATGTTGACTCTAGTGGTCCATAGTCCTACATGTTGACTCTAGTGTTCCATAGTCCTACATGTTGACTCTAGTGTTCCATAGTCCTACATGTTGACTCTAGTGTTCTACATGTTGACTCTAGTGTTCTACATGTTGACTCTAGTGTCCCATAGTCCTACATGTTGACTCTAGTGTTCCATAGTCCTACATGTTGACTCTAGTGTTGACTCTAGTGTTCTACATGTTGACTCTAGTGTTCCATAGTCCTACATGTTGACTCTAGTGTTCCATAGTCCTACATGTTGACTCTAGTGTTCTACATGTTGACTCTAGTGTTCCATAGTTCTACATGTTGACTCTAGTGTTCCATAGTTGACTAGTGTTCCATAGTCCTACATGTTGACTCTAGTGTTCCATAGTCCTACATGTTGACTCTAGTGTTCCATAGTCCTACATGTTGACTCTAGTGTTCCATAGTCCTACATGTTGACTCTAGTGTTCCATAGTCCTACATGTTGACTCTAGTGGTCCATAGTCCTACATGTTGACTCTAGTGTTCCATAGTCCTACATGTTGACTCTAGTGTTCCATAGTCCTACATGTTGACTCTAGTGTTCCATAGTCCTACATGTTGACTCTAGTGTTCCATAGTTCTACCTGTTGACTCTAGTGTTCCATAGTCCTACCTGTTGACTCTAGTGTTCCATAGTCCTACATGTTGACTCTAGTGTTCTACATGTTGACTCTAGTGTTGTACATGTTGACTCTAGTGTTCCATAGTCCTACATGTTGACTCTAGTGTTCTACATGTTGACTCTAGTGTTCCATAGTCCTACATGTTGACTCTAGTGTTCTACATGTTGACTCTAGTGTTCCATAGTCCTACATGTTGACTCTAGTGTTCCATAGTCCTACATGTTGACTCTAGTGTTCCATAGTCCTACATGTTGACTCTAGTGTTCTACATGTTGACTCTAGTGTTCCATAGTCCTACATGTTGACTCTAGTGTTCCATAGTCCTACATGTTGACTCTAGTGTCCTACATGTTGACTCTAGTGTTCCATAGTCCTACATGTTGACTCTAGTGTTCCATAGTCCTACATGTTGACTCTAGTGTTCCATAGTCCTACATGTTGACTCTAGTGTTCCATAGTCCTACATGTTGACTCTAGTGTTCCATAGTCCTACATGTTGACTCTAGTGTTCCAGTCCTACATGTTGACTCTAGTGTTCTACATGTTGACTCTAGTGTTCCATAGTCCTACATGTTGACTCTAGTGTTCCATAGTCCTACATGTTGACTCTAGTGTTCCATAGTCCTACATGTTGACTCTAGTGTTCCATAGTCCTACATGTTGACTCTAGTGTTCCATAGTCCTATGTTGACTCTAGTGTTCCATAGTCCTACATGTTGACTCTAGTGTTCTACATGTTGACTCTAGTGTTCCATAGTCCTACATGTTGACTCTAGTGTTCTACATGTTGACTCTAGTGTTCCATAGTCCTACATGTTGACTCTAGTGTAGTCCAACATGTTGACTCTAGTGTTCTACATGTTGACTCTAGTGTTCCATAGTCCTACATGTTGACTCTAGTGTTCCATAGTCCTACATGTTGACTCTAGTGTTCCATGTCCTACATGTTGACTCTAGTGTTCCATAGTCCTACATGTTGACTCTAGTGTTCCATAGTCCTACATGTTGACTCTAGTGTTCCTACATGTTGTAGTGTTCCATAGTCCTACATGTTGACTCTAGTGTTCTACATGTTGACTCTAGTGTTCCATAGTCCTACATGTTGACTCTAGTGTTCCATAGTCCTACATGTTGACTCTAGTGTTCTACATGTTGACTCTAGTGTTCCATAGTCCTACATGTTGACTCTAGTGTTCTACATGTTGACTCTAGTGTCCTACATGTTGACTCTAGTGTTCCATAGTCCTACATGTTGACTCTAGTGTTCCATAGTCCTACATGTTGACTCTAGTGTTCCATAGGTCTACATGTTGACTTTAGTGTTCTACATGTTGACTCTAGTGTTCCATAGTCCTACATGTTGACTCTAGTGTTCCATAGTCCTACATGTTGACTCTAGTGTTCTACATGTTGACTCTAGTGTTCCATAGTTCTACATGTTGACTCTAGTGTTCTACATGTTGACTCTAGTGTTCCATAGTCCTACATGTTGACTCTAGTGTTCCATAGTCCTACATGTTGACTCTAGTGTTCCATAGTCCTACATGTTGACTCTAGTGTTCCATAGTCCTACATGTTGACTCTAGTGTTCCATAGTCCTACATGTTGACTCTAGTGTTCCATAGTCCTACATGTTGACTCTAGTGTTCCATAGTCCTACATGTTGACTCTAGTGTTCCATAGTCCTACATGTTGACTCTAGTGTTCTACATGTTGACTCTAGTGTAGTCTACATGTTGACTCTAGTGTCCCATAGTCCTACATGTTGACTCTAGTGTTCCATAGTCCTACATGTTGACTCTAGTGTTCTACATGTTGACTCTAGTGTTCTACATGTTGACTCTAGTGTTCCATAGTCCTACATGTTGACTCTAGTGTTCCATAGTCCTACATGTTGACTCTAGTGTTCTACATGTTGACTCTAGTGTTCCATAGTTCTACATGTTGACTCTAGTGTTCTACATGTTGACTCTAGTGTTCCATAGTCCTACATGTTGACTCTAGTGTTCCATAGTCCTACATGTTGACTCTAGTGTTCCATAGTCCTACATGTTGACTCTAGTGTTCCATAGTCCTACATGTTGACTCTAGTGTTCCATAGTCCTACATGTTGACTCTAGTGTTCCATAGTCCTACATGTTGACTCTAGTGTTCCATAGTCCTACATGTTGACTCTAGTGTTCCATAGTCCTACATGTTGACTCTAGTGTTCCATAGTCCTACATGTTGACTCTAGTGTTCCATAGTTCTACATGTTGACTCTAGTGTTCCATAGTCCTACATGTTGACTCTAGTGTTCCATAGTCCTACATGTTGACTCTAGTGTTCCATAGTCCTACATGTTGACTCTAGTGTTCTACATGTTGACTCTAGTGTTCCATAGTCCTACATGTTGACTCTAGTGTTCCGTAGGTCTACATGTTGACTCTAGTGTTCCATAGTCCTACATGTTGACTCTAGTGTTCTACATGTTGACTCTAGTGTCCTACATGTTGACTCTAGTGTTCTATAGCCCTACATGTTGACTCTAGTGTTCCATAGTCCTACATGTTGACTCTAGTGTTCTACATGTTGACTCTAGTGGTCCATAGTCCTACATGTTGACTCTAGTGTTCCATAGTCCTACATGTTGACTCTAGTGTTCTACATTTTGACTCTAGTGTTCCATAGTCCTACATGTTGACTCTAGTGTTCCATAGTCCTACATGTTGACTCTAGTGTTCCATAGTCCTACATGTTGACTCTAGTGTTCCATAGTCCTACATGTTGACTCTAGTGTTCCATAGTCCTACATGTTGACTCTAGTGTTCCAGTCCTACATGTTGACTCTAGTGTTCTACATGTTGACTCTAGTGTTCCATAGTCCTACATGTTGACTCTAGTGTTCCATAGTCCTACATGTTGACTCTAGTGTTCCATAGTCCTACATGTTGACTCTAGTGTTCCATAGTCCTACATGTTGACTCTAGTGTTCCATAGTCCTACATGTTGACTCTAGTGTTCCATAGTCCTACATGTTGACTCTAGTGTTCTACATGTTGACTCTAGTGTTCCATAGTCCTACATGTTGACTCTAGTGACTCTAGTGTTCCATAGTCCTACATGTTGACTCTAGTGTTCCATAGTCCATGTTGACATGTTGACTCTACATGTTGACTCTAGTGTTCCATAGTCCTACATGTTGACTCTAGTGTTCCATAGTCCTACATGTTGACTCTAGTGTTCTACATGTTGACTCTAGTGTTCTACATGTTGACTCTAGTGTTCCATAGTCCTACATGTTGACTCTAGTGTTCCATAGTCCTACATGTTGACTCTAGTGTCCTACATGTTGACTCTAGTGTTCCATAGTCCTACATGTTGACTCTAGTGTTCTACATGTTGACTCTAGTGTTCCATAGTCCTACATGTTGACTCTAGTGTTCCATAGTCCTACATGTTGACTCTAGTGTTCTACATGTTGACTCTAGTGTTCCATAGTTCTACATGTTGACTCTAGTGTTCCATGTTGACTCTAGTGTTCTACATGTTGACTCTAGTGTTCCATGTTGACTCTAGTGTTCCATGTCCTACATTGACTCTAGTGTTCTACATGTTGACTCTAGTGTTCTACATGTTGACTCTAGTGTTCCATAGTCCTACATGTTGACTCTAGTGTTCCATAGTCCTACATGTTGACTCTAGTGTTCTACATGTTGACTCTAGTGTTCTACATGTTGACTCTAGTGTTCCATAGTCCTACATGTTGACTCTAGTGTTCCATAGTCCTACATGTTGACTCTAGTGTTCTACATGTTGACTCTAGTGTTCCATAGTCCTACATGTTGACTCTAGTGTTCTACATGTTGACTCTAGTGTTCCATAGTCCTACATGTTGACTCTAGTGTTCCATAGTCCTACATGTTGACTCTAGTGTTCCATAGTCCTACATGTTGACTCTAGTGTTCCATAGTCCTACATGTTGACTCTAGTGTTCCATAGTCCTACATGTTGACTCTAGTGTTCTATAGTCCTACATGTTGACTCTAGTGTTCCATAGTCCTACATGTTGACTCTAGTGTTCCATAGTCCTACATGTTGACTCTAGTGTTCCATAGTCCTACATGTTGACTCTAGTGTTCTACATGTTGACTCTAGTGGTCCATAGTCCTACATGTTGACTCTAGTGTTCCATAGTCCTACATGTTGACTCTAGTGTTCTACATGTTGACTCTAGTGTTCCATAGTCCTACATGTTGACTCTAGTGTTCTACATGTTGACTCTAGTGTTCCAAGTCCTACATGTTGACTCTAGTGTTCTACATGTTGACTCTAGTGTTCCATAGTCCTACATGTTGACTCTAGTGTTCCATAGTCCTACATGTTGACTCTAGTGTTCCATAGTCCTACATGTTGACTCTAGTGTTCCATAGTCCTACATGTTGACTCTAGTGTTCCATAGTCCTACATGTTGACTCTAGTGTTCCATAGTCCTACATGTTGACTCTAGTGTTCCATAGTCCTACATGTTGACTCTAGTGTTCTACATGTTGACTCTAGTGTTCCATAGTTCTACATGTTGACTCTAGTGTTCTACATGTTGACTCTAGTGTAGTGTTCTACATGTTGACTCTAGTGTTCTACATGTTGACTCTAGTGTTCCATAGTCCTACATGTTGACTCTAGTGTTCTACATGTTGACTCTAGTGTTCTACATGTTGACTCTAGTGTCCCATAGTCCTACATGTTGACTCTAGTGTTCCATAGTCCTACATGTTGACTCTAGTGTTCTACATGTTGACTCTAGTGTTCTACATGTTGACTCTAGTGTTCCATAGTCCTACATGTTGACTCTAGTGTTCCATAGTCCTACATGTTGACTCTAGTGTTCTACATGTTGACTCTAGTGTTCCATAGTTCTACATGTTGACTCTAGTGTTCTACATGTTGACTCTAGTGTTCCATAGTCCTACATGTTGACTCTAGTGTTCCATAGTCCTACATGTTGACTCTAGTGTTCCATAGTCCTACATGTTGACTCTAGTGTTCCATAGTCCTACATGTTGACTCTAGTGTTCCATAGTCCTACATGTTGACTCTAGTGTCCATAGTCCTACATGTTGACTCTAGTGTTCCATAGTCCTACATGTTGACTCTAGTGTTCCATAGTCCTACATGTTGACTCTAGTGTTCTACATGTTGACTCTAGTGTTCTACATGTTGACTCTAGTGTCCCATAGTCCTACATGTTGACTCTAGTGTTCCATAGTCCTACATGTTGACTCTAGTGTTCTACATGTTGACTCTAGTGTTCTACATGTTGACTCTAGTGTTCCATAGTCCTACATGTTGACTCTAGTGTTCCATAGTCCTACATGTTGACTCTAGTGTTCTACATGTTGACTCTAGTGTTCCATAGTTCTACATGTTGACTCTAGTGTTCTACATGTTGACTCTAGTGTTCCATAGTCCTACATGTTGACTCTAGTGTTCCATAGTCCTACATGTTGACTCTAGTGTTCCATAGTCCTACATGTTGACTCTAGTGTTCCATAGTCCTACATGTTGACTCTAGTGTTCCATAGTCCTACATGTTGACTCTAGTGTTCCATAGTCCTACATGTTGACTCTAGTGTTCCATAGTCCTACATGTTGACTCTAGTGTTCCATAGTCCTACATGTTGACTCTAGTGTTCCATAGTCCTACATGTTGACTCTAGTGTTCCATAGTCCTACCTGTTGACTCTAGTGTTCCATAGTCCTACATGTTGACTCTAGTGTTCCATAGTCCTACATGTTGACTCTAGTGTTCTACATGTTGACTCTAGTGTTCTACATGTTGACTCTAGTGTTCCATAGTCCTACATGTTGACTCTAGTGTTCTACATGTTGACTCTAGTGTTCTACCTGTTGACTCTAGTGTTCTACATGTTGACTCTAGTGTTCTACCTGTTGACTCTAGTGTTCCATAGGCCTACATGTTGACTCTAGTGTTCCATAGGCCTACATGTTGACTCTAGTGTTCTACATGTTGACTCTAGTGTTCCATAGTCCTACATGTTGACTCTAGTGTTCTACATGTTGACTCTAGTGTTCCATAGTCCTACATGTTGACTCTAGTGTTCTACATGTTGACTCTAGTGTTCCATAGTCCTACATGTTGACTCTAGTGTTCTACATGTTGACTCTAGTGTTCTACCTGTTGACTCTAGTGTTCTACATGTTGACTCTAGTGTTCCATAGTCCTACATGTTGACTCTAGTGTTCTACATGTTGACTCTAGTGTTCCATAGTCCTACATGTTGACTCTAGTGTTCTACATGTTGACTCTAGTGTTCCATAGTCCTACATGTTGACTCTAGTGTTCCATAGGCCTACATGTTGACTCTAGTGTTCCATAGTCCTACATGTTGACTCTAGTGTTCTACATGTTGACTCTAGTGTTCCATAGTCCTACATGTTGACTCTAGTGTTCCATAGTCCTACATGTTGACTCTAGTGTCCTACATGTTGACTCTAGTGTTCCATAGTCCTACATGTTGACTCTAGTGTTCCATAGTCCTACATGTTGACTCTAGTGTTCCATAGTCCTACATGTTGACTCTAGTGTTCCATAGTCCTACATGTTGACTCTAGTGTTCCATAGTCCTACATGTTGACTCTAGTGTTCTACAGTCCTACATGTTGACTCTAGTGTTCTACATGTTGACTCTAGTGTTCCATAGTCCTACATGTTGACTCTAGTGTTCCATAGTCCTACATGTTGACTCTAGTGTTCCATAGTCCTACATGTTGACTCTAGTGTTCCATAGTCCTACATGTTGACTCTAGTGTTCCATAGTCCTACCTGTTGACTCTAGTGTTCCATAGTCCTACATGTTGACTCTAGTGTTCTACATGTTGACTCTAGTGTTCCATAGTCCTACATGTTGACTCTAGTGTTCTACATGTTGACTCTAGTGTTCCATAGTCCTACATGTTGACTCTAGTGTTCCATAGTCCAACATGTTGACTCTAGTGTTCTACATGTTGACTCTAGTGTTCCATAGTCCTACATGTTGACTCTAGTGTTCCATAGTCCTACATGTTGACTCTAGTGTTCTACATGTTGACTCTAGTGTTCTACATGTTGACTCTAGTGTTCCATAGTCCTACATGTTGACTCTAGTGTTCCATAGTCCTACATGTTGACTCTAGTGTCCTACATGTTGACTCTAGTGTTCCATAGTCCTACATGTTGACTCTAGTGTTCTACATGTTGACTCTAGTGTTCCATAGTCCTACATGTTGACTCTAGTGTTCCATAGTCCTACATGTTGACTCTAGTGTTCTACATGTTGACTCTAGTGTTCCATAGTTCTACATGTTGACTCTAGTGTTCTACATGTTGACTCTAGTGTTCTACATGTTGACTCTAGTGTTCTACATGTTGACTCTAGTGTTCCATAGTCCTACATGTTGACTCTAGTGTTCTACATGTTGACTCTAGTGTTCTACATGTTGACTCTAGTGTCCCATAGTCCTACATGTTGACTCTAGTGTTCCATAGTCCTACATGTTGACTCTAGTGTTCTACATGTTGACTCTAGTGTTCTACATGTTGACTCTAGTGTTCCATAGTCCTACATGTTGACTCTAGTGTTCCATAGTCCTACATGTTGACTCTAGTGTTCTACATGTTGACTCTAGTGTTCCATAGTTCTACATGTTGACTCTAGTGTTCTACATGTTGACTCTAGTGTTCCATAGTCCTACATGTTGACTCTAGTGTTCCATAGTCCTACATGTTGACTCTAGTGTTCCATAGTCCTACATGTTGACTCTAGTGTTCCATAGTCCTACATGTTGACTCTAGTGTTCCATAGTCCTACATGTTGACTCTAGTGTTCCATAGTCCCATGTTGACTCTAGTGTTCCATAGTCCTACATGTTGACTCTAGTGTTCCATAGTCCTACATGTTGACTCTAGTGTTCCATAGTCCTACATGTTGACTCTAGTGTTCCATAGTCTACATGTTGACTCTAGTGTTCCATAGTCCTACCTGTTGACTCTAGTGTTCCATAGTCCTACCTGTTGACTCTAGTGTTCCATAGTCCTACATGTTGACTCTAGTGTTCCATAGTCCTACATGTTGACTCTAGTGTTCCATAGTCCTACATGTTGACTCTAGTGTTCCATAGTTCTACCTGTTGACTCTAGTGTTCCATAGTCCTACCTGTTGACTCTAGTGTTCCATAGTCCTACATGTTGACTCTAGTGTTCCATAGTCCTACATGTTGACTCTAGTGTTCTACATGTTGACTCTAGTGTTCTACATGTTGACTCTAGTGTTCCATAGTCCTACATGTTGACTCTAGTGTTCCATAGTCCTACATGTTGACTCTAGTGTTCCATAGTCCTACATGTTGACTCTAGTGTTCCATAGTCCTACATGTTGACTCTAGTGTTCTACATGTTGACTCTAGTGTTCCTACATGTTGACTCTAGTGTCCTACATGTTGACTCTAGTGTTCCATAGTCTACATGTTGACTCTAGTGTTCCATAGTCCTACATGTTGACTCTAGTGTTCCATAGTCCTACATGTTGACTCTAGTGTTCCATAGTCCTACATGTTGACTCTAGTGTTCCATAGTCCTACATGTTGACTCTAGTGTTCCATAGTCCTACATGTTGACTCTAGTGTTCCATAGTCCTACATGTTGACTCTAGTGTTCCATAGTCCTACATGTTGACTCTAGTGTTCCATAGTTCTACATGTTGACTCTAGTGTTCCATAGTCCTACATGTTGACTCTAGTGTTCCATAGTCCTACATGTTGACTCTAGTGTTCCATAGTCCTACATGTTGACTCTAGTGTTCCATAGTCCTACATGTTGACTCTAGTGTTCCATAGTACTACATGTTGACTCTAGTGTTCCATAGTCCTACATGTTGACTCTAGTGTTCCATAGTCCTACATGTTGACTCTAGTGTTCCATAGTCCTACATGTTGACTCTAGTGTTCCATAGTCCTACATGTTGACTCTAGTGTTCTACATGTTGACTCTAGTGTTCTACATGTTGACTCTAGTGTTCCATAGTCCTACATGTTGACTCTAGTGTCCTACCTGTTGACTCTAGTGTTCCATAGTCCTACATGTTGACTCTAGTGTTCCATAGTCCTACATGTTGACTCTAGTGTTCTACATGTTGACTCTAGTGTTCCATAGTCCTACATGTTGACTCTAGTGTTCCATAGTCCTACATGTTGACTCTAGTGTTCCATAGTCCTACATGTTGACTCTAGTGTTCCATAGTCCTACATGTTGACTCTAGTGTTCTACATGTTGACTCTAGTGTTCCATAGTCCTACATGTTGACTCTAGTGTTCTACATGTTGACTCTAGTGTTTAGAAACATTGTCTTCAGAAAAGCTTGGAACGAGAGGTAACTCTGTCGGGAGCGCGCGTCATGAGACCAAGGCATTCTGCCAGACCACTGACTCAAAGAGGTCTCATGAGCTCCTCCTTTATAGTAGAATCCTCATTCAAGTTTCTAAACACGGTTGACATCGAATTCTCCGGTTGGAACATTATTGATGTTTTATGTTAAACACATCCTAAAGATTGATTCCATACATCGTTTGACATGTTTCTAAAGCAATGTAACGGAACTTTTCGAGTTTTTGTCTGGACGAAGTGCCTGCAGCTGAACACGCTAACAACAAGTGGCTATTTGGACATAAATGATGGAACTTTATGGAACAAATCAGTCATTTATTGTCGAACTGGGATTCCTGGGAGTGCCTGCTGTAGAATATCATCAAAGGTAAGTGAATATTTATGGTGTTGTTTCTAACTTTGTTGACTCCAAAACGGCGGATATTCCTCTGGCTGTTTTGGCTTCTGAGCGCCGTTCTCAGATTATGCTTTTTCCGTGAAGTTTAAAAAAAATCTGACACAGCGGTTGCATTAAGGAGAAGTCTATCTTTAATTCTGTGAATAACACTTGTATCTTTTATCAATGTTTATTGTGAGTATTTCTGCAAAATCACCGGATGTTTTGGAATCTAAACATTACTGCACGTAATGCGCCAATGTAAACTGAGATTTTTGGATATAAATATACACATTATCGAACAAAACATACATGTATTGTGTAACATGATGTCCTATGAGTGTCATCTGATGAAGATCATCCAAGGTTACTGATTCATTTTATCTATATTTCTGCTTTTTGTGACTCCTATCTTTGGCTGGAAAAATGTCTGTGTGTTTTTTCATCTTGGCTATAACATAATCATATGTTGTGCTTTCGCTGTAAAGCATTTTTGAAATCGGACATGATGGGTAGATTAACAAGATGTTTATCTTTCATTTGCTGTATTTCCCAAAAATATTTTGGAATTTTGCGCGCTGCCTTTTCAGAATGTTGTCGAGGCCTAGAAAGGTTAATGGCGTCAGATCGAGGCTCTGCATCTGTCCTCGTGCTCCTAGACCTTAGTGCTGCTTTTGAAACATACCATCGATCACCTCATTCTTTTGGAGAGATTGGAAACCCAAATTGGTCTACATGTACAAGTTCTGGCCTGGTTTAGATCTTATCTGTCGGAAAGATATCAGTTTGTCTCTGTGAATGGTTTGACAAATCAACTGTAGATTTCGGTGTTCCTCAAGGTTCCGTTTTAGGACCACTGTTGTTTTCACTATATATTTTACCTCTTGGGGATGTCATTTGAAAACATAATGTTAACTTTCACTGCTATGCGGATGACACACAGCTGTGCATTTCAATGAAACATGGTGAAGCCCCAAAATTGCCCTCGCTGGAAGCCTGTGTTTCAGACATAAGGAAGGCGGATGGCTGCAAACGTTCTACTTTTGAACTCGGACAAAACAGAGATGCTTGTTCTAGGTCCCAAGAAACAAAGAGATCTTCTGTTGAATCTGACAATTCATCTTAATGGTTGTACAGTCGTCTCAAATAACTTGGCGTTACTCTGGACCCTGATCTCTCTTTTGACGAACATATCAAGACTGTTTCAAGGACAGCTTTTTTCCATTTTCGTAACATTGCAAAATTCAGAAATTCTCTGTCCAAAATTGATGCAGAAAAATTAATCCATGCTTTTGTTACTTCTAGGTTAGACTACTGCAATGCTCTACCTTCTGGCTACCCGGATAAATCACTAAATAAACTTCAGTTAGTGCTGAATACGGCTGCTAGAATCCTGACTAGAACCAACATTGATCATATTACTCCAGTGCTAGCCTCCCTACACTGGCTTCCTGTTAAGGCCAGGGCTGATTTCAAGGTTTTACTGCTAACCTACAAAGCATTACATGGGCTTGCTCCTGCCTATCTCTCTGATTTGGTCCTGCCGTACATACCTACACGTACGCTACAGTCACAAGATACAGGCCTCCTAATTGTCCCTAGAATTTCTAAGCAAACAGCTGGAGGCAGGGCTTTCTCCTATAGTGTCACACCCTGACCATAGTTTGCTTTGTATGTTTCTATGTTTTGGTTGGTCAGGGTGTGATCTGAGTGGGCATTCTATGTTTGATATCTTGTTTGTCTATTTCTATGTCTGGCCTGATATGGTTCTCAATCAGAGGCAGGTGTTAGTCATTGTCTCTGATTGGGAACCATATTTAGGTAGCCTGGGTTTCACTGTGTGTTTGTGGGTGATTGTTCCTGTCTTTGTGTTTGCACCAGATAGGGCTGTTTTGAGTTCTCACGTTTATTGTTTTCGTTAGTTTATTCATGTATAGTGTCTTCATTAAAAAACCATGAATAACCACCACGCTGCATTTTGGTCCGCCTCTACTTCACCTCAAGAAAACCGTTACATATAGAGTTCCATTGTTATGGAATGGTCTGCCTACCCATGTGAGAGACGCAGACTCTGTCTCAACCTTTAAGTCTTTACTGAAAACTCATCTCTTCAGTGGGTCATATGATTGAGTGTAGTCTGGCCCAGGAGTGGGAAGGTGAACGGAAAGGCTCTGGAGCAACGAACTGCCCTTGCTGTCTCTGCCTGGCCGGTTCCCCTCTTTCCACTGGGATTCTCTGCCTCTAACCCTATTACAGGTGCTGAGTCACTGGCTTACTGGGGCTCTCTCATACCGTCCCTAGGAGGGGTGCGTCACTTGAGTGGGTTGAGTCACTGACGTGATCTTCCTGTCTGGGTTGGGTCTGGTAGTTTATGTGTCGGGGGGCTAGGGTTAGTCTGTTATATCTGGAGTATTTCTCCTGTCTTATCCGGTGTCCTGTGTGAATTTAAGTATGCTCTCTCTAATTCTCTCTTTCTTTCTTTCTCTCTCTCGGAGAACCTGAGCCCTAGGACCATGCCTCAGGACTACCTGGCATGATGACTCCTTGCTGTCCCCAGTCCACCTGGCCGTGCTGCTGTTCCAGTTTCAACTGTTCTGCCTTATTATTATTCGACCATGCTGGTCATTTATGAACATTTGAACATCTTGGCCATGTTCTGTTATAATCTCCACCCAGCACAGCCAGAAGAGGACTAGCCACCCCACATAGCCTGGTTCCTCTCTAGGTTTCTTACTAGGTTTTGGCCTTTCTAGGGAGTTTTTCCTAGCCACCGTGCTTCTACACCTGCATTGCTTGCTGTTTGGGGTTTTAGGCTGGGTTCCTGTACAGCACTTTGATAAATCAGCTGATGTAAGAACGGCTATATAAATGTAATTTTATGACAATTAAACATTATACAATAGGCTGTGTTATACATTATACAATAGGCTGTCCTTCCCGCAAGGACAGAGGAGGTCAGAGAGTTTATTCTGAGGAGGAAGTGAAAGTCGTGCTTCAGCATCATGCCCCTCTTACCAAACTGTTTTCGCCAGTGGGTGGACACACACACGGTTACCAGATGGGATTCAGCTTCCATGACACATACACATGACTAAATTAGTTCTAAAAAAAAAATGTAAAGGATCTGGTGTCAGGTGGAATATGAGTTACTGGACTTATCATGTAGCATCACCTCTTGCTGCTGTAGGATGCAATTTAACACCTGCATGAAAAGAGACAGAGAGAGAGAGAGAGAGACGGAGAGAGAGAGACAAAGAGAGAGAGAGAGAGAGAGAGACGGAGAGAGAGAGAGAGACAGAGAGAGAGAGAGAGAGAGAGAGAGACAGAGAGAGAGAGAGAGAGAGAGAGAGAGAGAGACGGAGAGAGAGAGACAGAGAGAAACAGAGAGAGAGACAGAGAGAGAGACAGAGAGAGAGACAGAGAGAGAGACAGAGAGAGAGAGACAGAGAGAGAGACAGAGAGAGAGAGAGAGAGACAGAGAGAGAGACAGAGAGAGAGACAGAGAGGGAGACAGAGAGGGACAGACTCCACCCCTAACACTGGGGGTGGAGTTAGGGTTAGGGCTAATGCTGGGGGGTGGAGTTAGTTGGGGCTAATGCTGGGGGTGGAGTTAGGGATGGGGCTAACGCTGGGGGTGGAGTTAGGGTTGGGGCTTAACACTAGGGGTGGAGTTAGGGTTGGGGCTAACACTGGGGGTGGAGTTAGGGTTAGGGCTAATGCTGGGGGGGGTGGAGTTAGAGTTGGGGCTAATGCTGGGGGTGGAGTTAGGGTTGGGGCTTAACGCTAGGGGTGGAGTTAGGGTTGGGTAAAGAGAGAATTAGTAGGTGACAGCCAGACAGCTGTTAGATGTACTCGGCTCTGATTAGACTCCAGGGAAGACATAAAGCTACACTGAATGGACTCTCCCCCAACATGTACGCTCGCTCGCGCGCACACACACACACACACACACACACACGGGGGGAGCAAAAGGATACTAAATTGAATGAAATGACCACAGAATCTATTCCACCCGCTCATTATAAAACTCTAATACTAATCTGAATGAATCTACTGAACAGCTCATTATAAAACTCTAATACTAATCTGAATGAATCTACTCAACCAGATAAAGACCACATACTCAAAACAAATCACATTTTATTTGTCACATGCTCTGAATACAACAATTGTAGACCTTACCTTGAAATGCATACTTACGAGACCTGAACGAACAATGCAGTTCAAGAAATAGTTAAGAAAATCTTTACTAAATAAACTCAAGTTAAAAAATAACAATAACGGGGCTATTTACAGGGGGTACCGGTATCGAGTCAATGTGCGGGGGTACCGGTTAGTCAAGGTAATTTGTACATGTAGGTAGCGGTAAAGTGACAATGCATAGCAGTCTATAACTTGGATGAATGAAGTCTTTGTCAATTTTTTAGCCTTCCTCTGACACCGCCGAGTATAGAGGTCCTTGGATGGCAGAAAGCTTGGCCCCAGTGATGCACTATCTTCTGTAGCGCCTTACGGTCGGATGCAGAGCCAGTTGCCATAGCAGGCGGTGATGCAACCAGTGAGGATGCTCTCGATGGTGCAGCTATAGAACTTTTTGAGTTACTGAGGACCCAATGCCAAATCTTTTCAGTCTCCTGAGGAGGAAAAGGTGTTGCCGTACCCTTTTAACGACTGTCTTGGTGTATTTGGACCATGATAGTTCATTGGTGATGTGGACAGCTCCTTTGTCTTGTTGACGTTGAGGGAGAGGTTGTCGTCCTGGCACCACACTGCCAGGTCTCTGACCTCCTCCCTATAGACTGTCTCATTGTTGTCGGTGAAGAAGATTAAACATTATATGAAGTGGCATAGTTTAAAGTGGCTAGTGATAAAAAAAATTATCCATTTTTACATTATTAAAGTGGCTGGAGTTGAGTCAGTGTCAGTGTCAGTGTGTTGGCAGCAGCCACTCGATGTTAGTGGTGGCTCTTTAACAGTCTGATGGCCTTGAGATAGAAGCTGTTTTTCAGTCTCTCGGTCCCAGCTTTGATGCACCTGTACTGACCTCGCCTTCTGGATGATAGCAGGGTGAACAGGCAGTGGCTCGGGTGGTTGTTGTCCTTGATGATCTTTTTGGCCTTCCTGTGGCATCGGGTGTTGTATGTGTCATGGAGGGCAGGTAGTTTGCCCCCGGTGACGCGTTGTGCAGACCTCACTACCCTCTGGAGAGCCTTACGGTTGTGGGAGGAGCAGTTGCCGTACCAGGCGGTGATACAGCCCGCCAGGATGCTCTCGATTGTGCATCTGTAAACGTTTGTGAACGCCAGTCACACCACCACCCCCTCACTGGTCAACACCACCTCACAGACCCTTCCCAGTCAACACCACCACAGGTCAACACCACCCTAGACCCCCCAGTCAACACCACCTCACAGACCCTTCCCAGTCAACACCACCACAGACCCCCCCAGTCAACACCACCTCACAGGCCCCTCCAGTCAACACCACCTCACAGGCCCCCCAGTCAACACCACCTCACAGGCCCCTCCAGTCAACACCACCTCACAGGCCCCTCCAGTCAACACCACCTCACAGGACCTCCAGTCAACACCACCTCACAGGCCCCTCCAGTCAACACCACCTCACAGGCCCCTCCAGTCAACACCACCTCACAGACCCCCAGTCAACACCACCACTTAGACCCCCCCAGTCAACACCACCTCACAGGCCCTCCCAGTCAACACCACCTCACAGGCCCCCCAGTCAACACCACCTCACAGGCCCTTCCCAGTCAACACCACCACTTAGACCCCCCAGTCAACACCACCTCACAGGCCCATCCCAGTCAACACCACCTCACAGACCCCCCAGTCAACACCACCTCACAGGCCCCCCCAGTCAACACCACCTCACAGGCCCTCCCAGTCAACACCACCTCACAGCCACCCCCAGTCAACACCACCTCACTGGCCCTCCCAGTCAACACCACCTCACAGGCCCCCCAGTCAACACCACCTCACTGGCCCTTCCCAGTCAACACCACCTCACTGGCCCCTCCCAGTCAACACCACCTCACAGGCCCTCCCAGTCAACACCACCTCACTGGCCCTCCCAGTCAACACCACCTCACAGGCCCCCCCCAGTCAACACCACCTCACAGTTAACACCACCTCACTGGCCCTCCCAGTCACACCACCTCACTGGCCCTCCCAGTCAACACCACCTCACTGGCCCTCCCAGTCAACACCCTCCCAGTCAACACCACCTCACTGGCCCTCCCAGTCAACACCACCTCACAGCCACCCCCAGTCAACACCACCTCACTGGCCCCCAGTCAACACCACCTCACTGGCCCCCAGTCAACACCACCTCACAGGCCCCTCCCAGTCAACACCACCTCACTGCCCCCTCCCAGTCAACACCACCTCACAGCCACCCCCAGTCAACACCACCTCACAGCCACCCCCAGTCAACACCACCTCACAGGCCCCTCCAGTCAACACCACCTCACAGCCCCCCAGTCAACACCACCTCACACCCCCCAGTCAACACCACCTCACAGGCCCCCAGTCAACACCACCTCACAGCCACCACCAGTCAATACCACCTCACTGGCCCAGTCAACACCACCTCACAGGCCCCCCAGTCAACACCACCTCACAGGCCCTCCCACTGGCCCTCCCAGTCAACACCACCTCACTGGCCCAGTCAACACCACCTCACAGGCCCCCCAGTCAACACCACCTCACTGGCCCCTCCCAGTCAACACCACCTCACAGCCACCCCCAGTCAACACCACCTCACAGGCCCTCCCAGTCAACACCACCTCACAGGCCCTCCCAGTCAACACCACCTCACAGCCACCCCCAGTCAACACCACCTCACTGGCCCCCAGTCAACACCACCTCACTGGCCCCCAGTCAACACCACCTCACAGGCCCCTCCCAGTCAACACCACCTCACTGCCCCCTCCCAGTCAACACCACCTCACAGCCACCCCCAGTCAACACCACCTCACAGCCACCCCCAGTCAACACCACCTCACAGGCCCCCAGTCAACACCACCTCACAGCCCCCCAGTCAACACCACCTCACAACCCCCCAGTCAACACCACCTCACAGGCCCCCCAGTCAACACCACCTCACAGCCCCCCAGTCAACACCACCTCACAGCCCCACCAGTCAACACCACCTCACAGGCCCCCCAGTCAACACCACCTCACAGCCCCCCAGTCAACACCACCTCACAGCCCCCCAGTCAACACCACCTCACTGGCCCCCCAGTCAACACCACCTCACAGCCCCCCAGTCAACACCACCTCACAGCCACCACCAGTCAATACCACCTCACAGGCCCCCCAGTCAACACCACCTCACAGGCCCCCCCAGTCAACACCATCTCACAGCCCCCCCAGTCAACACCACCTCATAAAGATAAGGAAGTACATTGTTTAGGAGGATTGCTTGCTGCAGTTGTTCAAAATATGTACAGTTTGCAGCCAAACATGCAGCATAGGGAAAGCCAGCAAGGAAATCCTCAGCATCACGCAGACACGCCCCTCGCTGTGAGCATTCCTATACATGGAACAAGGAGGACACTTGAATCAGATCGGTGACATTTGACTTGGTCAAAGGTCGAAACAGTTTTTGAGTTTTTGTCCCAATTCACCTTCACCCAATCACTTAGCCTGGTGGAACAAACATGATCGCAGAGTTTAACATTCTATTTCACTTCGCATACAGCATCATGATATAATGGAGCCGGGACAGGATGGCTGACGTTTTACGGTCTCTTAATCAACCGTGCTATTTTGTTTGTTTTTCACATTGTTTGTAACTCATTTTGTACATAATGTTGCTGCGACCATCCATTAAGACAAAAAAACAAAACAGCTTTTGAACATCAGAACTGCGATTACTCAACGTCTTTAATGAGTCCGACGCAAAGGATATACTGATTTGTCGAGACAAGGCCCAAATCCCCGTCATCAGCGTGAAGTAAAGATAGAGAAAAAGGGGGAGGAGGGCGGGGTAGCTTGTAAGAATTTGCCGACGAGTAGGTAAATGAGCACTACCCTCAGAATTATTGGTCAACAATCATTGGAAAACAAATTGGACGATCTACGATGAAGACTGTCCTACCAACGGGACATTAAAAACTTGGCTGAACGACGACACAGAGAATTTAGAGCTTGCTGCCTTCTCTGTGTTTCGGCAGGACAGAGCAGCTACGTCGGGTAAGACGAGGGGTGGGGGTGTGTGTCTATTTGTCAAAACTGCTATTTGTCAATAAGTCTAGAGGCATTGCTCGCCTGAGGTATAATACCTCATGATAAGCTGTAGTCCACACTACCTACCAAGAGATGTCTCATCTATATTATTCGTATTCGTCTATTTCCCACTACAAACCGATGCCGGCTCTGAGACCGCACTCAACCAGCTGTATACGGCCATAAGCAAACAAGAAAATGCTCTTCCAGAAGTGGTGCTCCTAGTGGCCGGGGACTTTAATGCAGGCAAACATAAATCAGTTTTACCTCATTTCCACCAGCATGTCACATGTGCAACCAGAGGAAAAAAAACTTTAGACCACCTTTACAAAAAGGTGGAAAACACTCTGAAGTTTCTAAAACTGTTTGAATGATGTCTGTGAGTATAACAGAACTCATATGGCAGGCAAAAACCTGAGAGAAAAAATCCAACCAGTAAGTGGGAAATCTGAGGTTTGTAGTTTTTCAAGTCATTGCTATCGAATATACAGTATCTATGGGGTCATATTGCACTTCCTAAGGCTTCCACTAGATGTCAACAGTCTTTAGAACCTTGTTTGATGCTTCTACTGTGAAGGAGGGGGAATGGGAGCGGAATAAGTCAGAGGTCTGCCAGAGTGCTATGAGCTGACCACGCGCATGTACTTGAGAGTTAGCTTGTGTTCCATTGCAATTCTACAGACAAAGGAATTCTCCGGTTGAAACATTATTGAAGATTTATGATAAAAACATCCTAAAGATTGATTCTATACATCGTTTGACATGTTTCTACGGACTGTAACGGAACTTTTTGACCTTTCGTCTGCTGCTTTATCGAACATTTATTGTGGAACTGCGATTCCTGGGAGTGCATTCTGATGAAGATCATCAAAGGTAAGTGAATATTTATAATGCTATTTCTGACTTTGTTGACTCCACAACATGGCGGATATCTGTTTGGCTTGTTTTGTTATCTGAGCGCTGTACTCAGATTATTGCATGGTGTGCTTTTTCGGTAAAGCTTTTTTGAAATCTGACACAGAGGTTGCATTAAGGAGAAGTGGATCTAAAATTCCATGCATAACACTTGTCTTTTAGCAATGTTTATTATGAGTATATCTGTAAATTGATGTGGCTCTCTGAAAAATCACCAGATGTTTTGGAACTACTGAACCTAACACGCCAATGTAAACTGAGATTTTTGGATATAAATATGAACTTTATCGAACAAAACATACATGTATTGTGTAACATGAAGTCCTGTGAGTGCCATCTGATGACCATCATCAAAGGTTAGTGATTAATTTGATCTCTATTTCTGCTTTTTTGTGACTCTCTTTTTTTTCTGTGACTAGGTACTGACCTAACATAATCGTTTGGTGTGCTTGTGCCTTTTTGAAATCAGACACTGTGGCTGGATTTACAACAAGTTTATCTTTAAAATGGTGTGAAATACTTGTATGTTTGAGATATTTTAATTGTGGGATTTCTGTTGTTTTGAATTTGGCGCCCTGCACTTTCACTGGCTGTTGTTGTGTCCACATCACCAACAAACTGTCATGGTCCAAACACAGTGACCGGGTTGGTTACACCAGGCTAATCATAACCACCATTGATAATGTAATCAGTGCTCTGTGTGTGTGTTTGTGTGTGCTCAACCAGTATCTTATAGGGCGGTAGGTAAACCAGTGATTCAGAGCTTTGGTCCAGTAACTGAAAGGTTGCTTGTTCAAATCTTTGAGCCGACGAGGTGAAAAATCTGTCGACGTGCCCTTGAGCAAGGCACTTAACCCTAATTGCTCTGGATAAGAGCAAATGACAAAAATGTAAATGAGGGGCCAGGAGCAGATCTCCTGTATGCTGCCGTGCCCATCAATGGAGCGCTGATAAAGACCCTCCAGACGCACCACACCTCACCAATGGAGGTCAATGGGGAGACCAGAATTAAGTAGGTTTAGTCTGACTTGTTCAAATGTCAACATAGTGCCTGTTTGTTTGTTAGATATCACATAACCTGACTGCCGTTGGTCAAAGAACAGTGACTGTGTGTGTATGTGTTCACAGATTCATCTATGGAGTCAGCAAGATGAAATGATGGAGTACTGACTGACAGACAGGCTTGATACTGACATCTCTGAATGGTGTCAGTGTCAATTTTACTAGACACAACTTCTTTTTTAAATTTTTCATTGAATTGAAAGGTATCAGTCAATATGGGGAGGGAGAAACCCTGTGTATTCTGAACCAGGATCAGTCAATATGGGGAGGGAGAAACCCTGTGTATTCTGGACCAGGATCAGGTATCAGTCAATATGGGGAGGGAGAAACCCTGTGTATTCTTGACCAGGATCAGTCAATATGGGGAGGGAGAAACCCTGTGTGTTCTGGACCAGGATCAGTCAATATGGGGAGGGAGAAACCCTGTGTGTTCTGGACCAGGATCAGTCAATATGGGGAGGGAGAAACCCTGTGTGTTCTGGACCAGGATCAGGTATCAGTCAATATGGGGAGGGAGAAACCCTGTGTGTTCTGGACCAGGATCAGGTATCAGTCAATATGGGAAGGGAGAAACCCTGTGTGTTCTGGACCAGGATCAGTCAATATGGGGAGGGAGAAACCCTGTGTATTCTGAACCAGGATCAGTCAATATGGGGAGGGAGAAACCCTGTGTATTCTGAACCAGGATCAGACAATATGGGGAGGGAGAAACCCTGTGTATTCTGGACCAGGATCAGTCAATATGTGGAGGGAGAAACCCTGTGTATTCTGGACCAGGATCAGTCGATATGGGGAGGGAGAAACCCTGTGTATTCTGAACCAGGATCAGTCAATATGGGGAGGGAGAAACCCTGTGTATTCTGGACTAGGATCAGTCGATATGGGGAGGGAGAAACCCTGTGTGTTCTGAACCAGGATCAGGTATCAGTCAATATGGGGAGGGAGAAACCCTGTGTGTTCTGGACCAGGATCAGGTATCAGTCAATATGGGTAGGGAGAAACCCTGTGTGTTCTGGACCAGGATCAGGTATCAGTCAATATGGGAAGGAGAAACCCTGTGTGTTCTGGACCAGGATCAGTCAATATGGGGAGGGAGAAACCCTGTGTGTTCTGAACCAGGATCAGTCAATATTGGAGGGAGAAACCCTGTGTATTCTGAACCAGGATCAGTCAATATGGGGAGGGAGAAACCCTGTGTGTTCTGAACCAGGATCAGTCAATATTGGAGGGAGAAACCCTGTGTATTCTGAACCAGGATCAGTCAATATGGGGAGGGAGAAACCCTGTGTATTCTGAACCAGGATCAGTCAATATGGGTAGGGAGAAACCCTGTGTATTCTGAACCAGGATCAGGTATCAGTCAATATGGGGAGGGAGAAACCCTGTGTATTCTGGACCAGGATCAGTCAATATGGGGAGGGAGAAACCCTGTGTATTCTGGACCAGGATCAGTCAATATGGGGAGGGAGAAACCCTGTGTATTCTGGACCAGGATCAGTCAATATGGGGAGGGAGAAACCCTGTGTATTCTGGACCAGGATCAGTCAATATGAGGAGGGAGAAACCCTGGGTATTCTGAACCAGGATCAGGTATCAGTCAATATGGGGAGGGAGAAACCCTGTGTATTCTGGACCAGGATCAGTCAATATGGGGAGGGAGAAACCCTGTGTATTCTGGACCAGGATCAGTCAATTTGAGGAGGGAGAAACCCTGTGTATTCTGAACCAGGATCAGTCAATATGGGGAGGGAGAAACCCTGTGTATTCTGAACCAGGATCAGTCAATATGAGGAGGGAGAAACCCTGTGTATTCTGAACCAGGATCAGTCAATATGGGGAGGGAGAAACCCTGTGTATTCTGGACCAGGATCAGTCAATATGAGGAGGGAGAAACCCTGTGTGTTCTGAACCAGGATCAGGTATCAGTCAATATGGGGAGGGAGAAACCCTGTGTATTCTGGACCAGGATCAGTCAATATGGGGAGGGAGAAACCCTGTGTATTCTGGACCAGGATCAGTCAATTTGAGGAGGGAGAAACCCTGTGTATTCTGAACCAGGATCAGTCAATATGGGGAGGGAGAAACCCTGTGTATTCTGAACCAGGATCAGTCAATATGAGGAGGGAGAAACCCTGTGTATTCTGGACCAGGTATCAGTCAATATGAGGAGGGAGAAACCCTGTGTATTCTGAACCAGGATCAGTCAATATGGGAAGGGAGGAACCCTGTGTATTCTGGACCAGGATCAGTCAATATGGGAAGGGAGGAACCCTGTGTATTCTGGACCAGGATCAGGTATCAGTCAATATGAGGAGGGAGAAACCCTGTGTATTCTGGACCAGGATCAGGTAACAGTCAATATGGGGAGGGAGAAACCCTGTGTATTCTGGACCAGGATCAGTCAATATGGGGAGGGAGAAACCCTGTGTATTCTGAACCAGGATCAGTCAATATGGGGAGGGAGAAACCCTGTGTATTCTGAACCAGGATCAGGTATCAGACAATATGGGGAGGGAGAAACCCTGTGTATTCTGGACCAGGATCAGGTATCAGTCAATATGGGGAGGGAGAAACCCTGTGTATTCTGGACCAGGATCAGTCAATATGGGGAGGGAGAAACCCTGTGTATTCTGGATCAGGTATCAGTCAATATGGGGAGGGAGAAACCCTGTGTATTCTGGACCAGGATCAGTCAATATGGGGAGGGAGAAACCCTGTGTATTCTGAACCAGGATCAGTCAATATGGGGAGGGAGAAACCCTGTGTATTCTGGACCAGGATCAGTCAATATGGGGAGGGAGAAACCCTGTGTATTCTGAACCAGGATCAGTCAATATGGGGAGGGAGAAACCCTGTGTATTCTGGACCAGGATCAGTCAATATGGGGAGGGAGAAACCCTGGGTATTCTGAACCAGGATCAGGTATCAGTCGATATGGGGAGGGAGAAACCCTGTGTATTCTGGACCAGGATCAGGTATCAGTCAATATGGGGAGGGAGAAACCCTGTGTATTCTGAACCAGGATCAGGGAACTCATGTTGTATACGGGACACCACACAGGAAGGTATGACCACTCTGACATGTTACCATGGTAACCCCATTACCCCCACACAGGAAGGTATGAACACTCTGACATGTTACCATGGTAACCCCATTACCACCACACAGGAAGGTATGACCACTCTGACATGTTACCATGGTAACCCCATTACCCCCACACAGGAAGGTATGAACACTCTGACATGTTACCATGGTAACACCTGTCATGACGTTGGCCTGGGGGTAGGTTTATGACAGTCATAAATACCTCTTCCCCCCTATTTCCTCTCTCTACCCTACTGATGTTACATTTGCAAACACCTTGATTAACATAGAGATTCTGGGAACATCAGTATGTGGGGGGAAATGAAATATATTCTGGTAATCCAACAAATTGAACATATGCGGTGGTACTTAATGAATATGATGTCAGTTCGGTTGTCATCTGAGACATTCTCATCAATGATAGGATGACATAAACTCTACAGTGGAAAGTCTGCACATTGTAGTTATCGGATTCACATGGAATTGTTGTTCAATCTAATTGTTTGAATATAAAATTATTGGTGAAGAGATTAAATGTAATTTTAGCTTCCAAGTGAGCGATTTGGGTTTTCATAATGTTAGGGCTCTGCTCAATCAGTGGCCCGCCCCTGTGAAGAGACATGGGTTATAAAACTTTTCAGACACACCCTTCTCGCTCCACTATATAAAGCCTTGACGAAAATGTAACCTCCTGTTCCGAGGATGTGAGGACGACGGTCCATACGTTAAAAGGACTAACATGTCAACTACAGAACTAAGCCAACCTCAGTGTGAGCTTTGGTTGCGAATGGTATGAACTTTGAACTCTTATTCACTACAGAAGTGATACCTCCTAGCCGTTGAGTTCGCAACAGCAGCTGCAAACGCAGGTTAGGAAGGAACAGACAGAGTATTCCGTCTACCACACAGCGACGTTACTACAACGTATCCAATTTACCACCAGAGACAGTCTTCAAAAGACAAAGGACTCTGTTGGGCAACACAGCCTTCCATCTACCACCAACCTACCGAAGCGCAGCTCAGAGTAAATATTTATTGCATTTTCCTTTTCCAAATGGGCAGTAATTTAGAATGCATAAGATACTGTATTTACGATAGAGAAATTGCTTCTCCCTTTGTTCCTCAGTCTTCCCGCTCTTTCACTCAAACCCTTTTCTTTGTGTAACCAGCTGTCATATCTGTTCCGCCCGCTAGGGATGTTTTCCTTCATGATATAATTTGTAATCAAGGTATGATTCTGTGTATATGTAATTCTGTGTGATTAGTTAGGTATTTAGTAAATAAATAATTAAACCCAATTTGTATTACTGATTCAACTTGTTAGCCAGGGTTCGTGAAGACAACTTTCAGATGAGACTGAAAGAAGGTGACGATTAATATTGACTGCTATTGATGTAAAATATTACTAGGTCTTTAAGAGTTTATTTGGAAGATAACTGCTCTATAAATATTATTTCATGGTGCCCGACTCTCTAGTTAATTACATTTACATGGAAAGGATTTTATAGAATAGCATGTCATATCACTCACATAGCCAAAGACACGACACACCATTACCACCACACAGGAATGTATGAACACACTGACATGTTACCATGGTAACATCATTACCACCACACAGGAAGGTATGAACACTCTGACATGTTACCATGGTAACATCATTACCAAAACACAGGCAGGTATGATCACTGACATGTTACCATGGAAACACCATTACCACCACACAGGAATGTATGAACACACTGACATGTTACCATGGTAACATCATTGCCACCACACAGGCAGGTATGACCACTCTGACATGTTACCATGGTAACACCATTACCAAAACAAAGGAAGGTATGACCACTGACATGTTACCATGGTAACATCATTACCAAAACACAGGAAGGTATGAACACTCTGACATGTTACCATGGAAACACCATTACCACCACACAGGAAGGTATGACCACCTCTCTGACATGTTTGCCAAGGTAGGCCCATTACCACCACACTTGCTGGTGGCAAGGACACACCCATGAAACACCCACATCAAACCACACCCCCAACCCAACATACATTTGGCATCTGTCATGGCCGCCAGCATTTCGTGAGATTTCTTCTCATGTAATCATATAAAGTGTTTCTGCATAGGTCATCGCAGGTCTGTGGAGATCGTCACATAGCTGTAATAATCTGTGTAGGATCTGGAACAGAATTGATCACTTTCACCGTGTACTTTTAGAGTTGTTTTTGAACTAACCTGACACGATGGTAAATCTAAGTGCTGGAGGCTTGAGGGTGTGTCACAAATATTATTGCTGGGCCTCCCGAAGTGCGCAGCGGTCTAAGGCGCTGCATCGCATTGTTGTGGCTTTACTTCAGCCTGGAGGTTCGATCCCGGGCTGTTTCACAGCCGGCCGTGACCAGGACTCCAATAAGGCGGCGCACAATTGGCCCAATGCCGTTCGGGTTAGAGGAGCGTTTGACAGAAGGAGCTTTACATGGCTCATCGTACTCTAGCGACTCCTTGTGGTGGGCTGGGCACCTGCAGGCTTACGTCGGTTGTCAGTTGAACGGTGTTTCCTCCGACACGTTGCTGCAGCCGGCTTCCGTGTTAAGCGAGCGAGTGTTAAGAAGCGCATCTTGGCGGCTCAAGTTTCTGAGGACACATGACTCGACCTTCACCTGTTTCCGAGCCCGTTGGGGAGTTGCAGCGATGAGACAAGATCGGAATCATGAAATTGGGGAGAAAAAGGGGCACAAATTACAAAAAAAAAAAATATATATATATATATATATATATATATAAAAAAAAAAATATATATATACAGTACCAGTCCAAAGTTTGGACACCTACTCATTCATGGGTTTTTCTTTATTATTGCTATTTTCTACATTGTAGAATAACAGTGAAGACATCAACACAATTACATAACACATATGGAGTCATGTAGTAACCAACATAGTATTAAACAAATAAAAATATATTTTAGATTTTAGATTCTTCAAAGTAGCCACCCTTTGCCTTGATGACGGCTTTGCACACTCTTGGAATAGGCTACTTTGTTAAAGCATTGCCAGGACCAGAAACATCCCACTGGGCAAAAAAACAACAACTAACTAAACTATGTAAGACAAAACGGACAACACAGACAAGACACTGGCAACAGCACAAATGCAACAGAAAAACAACAGTGGATGTGTGTGTGCATGCATGTGAAAACAACAGTGGATGTGTGTGTGCATGTGAAAACAACAGTGGATGTGTGTGTGCATGTGAAAACAACAGTGGATGTGTGTGTGCATGTGAAAACAACAGTGGATGTGTGTGTGCATGTGAAAACAACAGTGGATGTGTGTGTGCATGTGAAAACAATAGTGGATGTGTGTGTGCATGTGAAAACAACAGTGGATGTGTGTGTGTGTGCATGCATGTGAAAACAACAGTGGATGTGTGTGTGTGTGCATGTGAAAACAACAGTGGATGTGTGTGTGTGTGCATGCATGTGAAAACAACAGTGGATGTGTGTGTGTGTGCATGCATGTGAAAACAACAGTGGATGTGTGTGTGTGTGCATGTGAAAACAACAGTGGATGTGTGTGTGTGTGCATGCATGCGCCAATGTGGTGTGAAAACAACATGCTTCCTTGCATAAGGTGGCATTTCCTAAACTAGGGGTTGCGATCCCATGTGGAGTCGCCTGATGTGAAAATGGGTTTGAAGAGAGAAACTCTGAAATGAAATAAATAAAATCGGGCTTGGTTAATAGAACCGGTGTTACGTCAGAACCGGGGTTACGTCAGCACCGGGGTTATGTCAGAACCGGGGTTACGTCAGAACCGGGGTTACGTCAGAACCGGGGTTACGTCAGAACCGGGGTTACGTCAGAACCGGGGTTACATCAGATGCATCAGAACTGGTGTTACATCACAACCGGGGTTACGTCAGATGTGGTTGTAATAAAAAGGAGTTTCTGTTTTCTTCCTCCGTGTGTGGCTCTATCATTTGAAACATTTAATTAAGCTACAAAATATTATGACCCCGTCACTGAAAGATAAGACTCTCATGAATATGTCTTCTGTTTCCCTCTGCAATGTCCTCAAGCCTCATTTGAACAGAGTGGACAAGACCAGGCACTAATCAGACTGGGGTGGAAGAACATCAATGATGATGATGTGTTCTACAGAGAAGATCATACATGCTTTCGGCAAAGGCTTTGGGGATGATCAGTGAGATATACCTTCTGGAGCGCGTGCTATGGGTGGGTGTTGTTATGGTGATCAGTGAGATATACCTTCTGGAGCGCGTGCTATGGGTGGGTGTTGTTATGGTGACCAGTGAGATATACCTTCTGGAGCGCGTGCTATGGGTGGGTGTTGTTATGGTGACCAGTGAGATATACCTGCTGGAGCGCGTGCTATGGGTGGGTGTTGTTATCGTGACCAGTGAGCTGAGATAAGGCGGAGCTTCACCTAGCAAAGACTTGTAGATGACCTGGAGCCAGTGGGTCTGGCGACAAATCTGTAGCGAGGGCCAGCCAACGAGACCATACAGTGGGGCAAAAAAGTATTTAGTCAGCCACCAATTGTGCAAGTTCTCCCACTTAAAAAGATGAGAGAGGCCTGTAATTTTCATCATAGGTACACTTCCATTATGACAGACAAAATGAGAAAAAAAATCCAGAAAATCACATTGTAGGATTTTTAATTAATTTATTTGCAAATTATGGTGGAAAATAAGTATTTGGTCAATAACAAAAGTTGATCTCAATACTTTGTTATATACCCTTTGTTGGTAATGACAGATGTCAAACGTTTTCTGTAAGTCTTCACAAGGTTTTCACACACTGTTGCTGGCCCTCCATGCAGATCTCCTCTAGAGCAGTGATGTTTTGGGGCTGTTGCTGGCCCTCCATGCAGATCTCCTCTAGAGCAGTGATGCAGCATTCGCGCAAAACTGAAAGAGCGAACCACCGTTTTAAAATCATAGCAAGATGACTGGATACATGACAGAATACAAACAGTGCAGCTGTCTCTCCGCAAGGCAATCAAACAAGCAAAGCGTCAGTATAGAGACAAAGTAGAGTCGCAATTCAATGTCTCAAACACGAGATGGGGGGGTCTACAGTCAATCACAGATTACAACAAAAAAAAACATCCCCGTCACGGACATCGACGTCTTGCTCCCAGACAAATTAAACAACTTCTTTGCACGCTTTGAGGACAATACAGTGCCCGCTACCAAAGCATGTGCGCTCTCCTTCGCTGAGGTGAGTAAAACATTTAAACGAGTTAACCCTCGCAAGGCTGCCGGCCCAGACGTCATTCCTAGCCGCGTCCTCAGGGCGCATTGTCAACAGATTGGATTGAATACCAGGTTGAAGACGTACAACGTCATTTCAAATGAGGCTCCTGTTAAAGGTGTGTGCAAGATGGTAAAGTAATAAAATACTTTAACTTCACCAAACTTTATTGTTCCCACAGGAGCTTCATTTGTTCATTTGAAATGACATTGTACCATAGGGGAGTAGTGACACCTCGTTTTGGTCATGCTGTTAACAAGTCCCCTCTGATCACACACACACACACACACACACACACACTCTCCCCTCTGATCAACACACACACACACACACACTTCCCTCTGATCATCACACACCTCCCTCTGATCATCACACACACACACACACACACACACACACGCTCTCCCCTCTGATCATCACACACCTCCCTCACACACACACACACACACACACACACACACACACACACACACACACACACACACACACACACACACACACACACACACATACATACACACACACACACACACATACACACACACACACACACACATACACACACACACACACACACACACACACACACACACACACACACACACACACACACACACACACACACACACACACACACACACACACACACACACACACACACGCTCTCCCCTCTGATCATCACACACACACACACACACACACACACACACACACACACACACACACACACACACACACACACACACACACACACACACACACACACACACACATCATCACACACACACACACACACACACACACACACACACACACACACACACACACACACACACACACACACACACACACACACACACACACACACGCTCTCCCCTCTGATCATTCTCTTTCTTTCTGTTCCTCGAGGAGACAACATTCTAATTGCTGTCCACTCCCCTGTTCATTCATTAGTGCACTAGGTAAGTCGTTCCCTCTGTAGGTTCCCTCCCTGGAGTTAGAGAGCACACAGCATCTCCTCTCCTCACTTCACAGTGGAAACCATGGAAATATGACTAAATGATAGACTCCAATAGATAGAGGTCTACACTGTGGATACTGAAGACGGTTCTCCTCCCCTCTCCTCCTCCTCCCCCCTCCTCATCCTCTCCTGTTCTCTCCCCCTCCTCATCCACCCCTGTCCTCTCCTCCTCCCCTCTCCTCCTCTCCCCCTCCTGCTATCTCATCCTCTCCTGTTCCCTCCTCCCCTCCCCCTCCCCCTCCTCATCCTCCCCCCATCCTCCCCCTGTCCTCTCCTCATCCTCCCCTGTCCTCTCCTCCTCCTCCTGCCCTCATCCTCCCCCTGACCCCCCTCCCCTCATCCCTCCCCTGTCCTCTCCCTCATCCTCCTCCCCTGTCCTCTCCCTCCTCCCCTGCCCTGCCCTCCTGCCCTGCCCCTCCTGCCCTGCCCTGCCCTCTCCTCCCCTAACCTCTCTTCCTCCCCTATCCTGTCCTCTCCTCCCCTCCTCCTCCTCCCCTGTCCCTCTCCTCCTCCTCCCCTGTCCGTTCCTCATCCTCCCCTGTTCTGACCTCTCCTCATCCCCTGTCCTCTCCTCCCCTCCTCCTCTCCTCCTCCTCCCGTGTCTGCTCCTCATCCTCCCCTGTTCTGACCTCTCCTCCCCTAACCTCTCCTCATCTCCCCTGTCCTCCCCTCCTCCTCCTCCTCCTCCCCTTTGTCCTCTCCTCCTCCCCTGTCCTCTCCTCTCCTCCCCTCCCCTGTCCTCTCCCTCCTCTTCCTCCCCTGTCCTCTCCTCCTCCACCCCTGTCCTCTCCTCCCCTCCTCTCCTCCCTTCCCCTGTCTCCTCCACCTCCCCTGTCCTCTCCTCCTCCTTCGCTGTCCTCTCCTCCTCCTCCCCTGTCCTCTCCTCCTCCTTCCGTCTTCTCCTCCTCCTCCCCTGTCCTCTCCTCCTCCCTCCCTGTCCTTTCCTTTCTTCTAGGAATATACTCCTAATGACAGGAGCAGGCCAGGGCTTGGGGTCTAAGGGGTCATAATGGGGTCTAATGGGTAATAATGGGGTCATAATGGGTTCTAAGGGGTCATAATGGGGTCATAATGGGGTCTAAGTCATAATGGGGTCTAAGGGGTCATAATGGGGTCATAATGGGGTCATAATGGATTCTAAGGGGTCATAATGGGGTCATAATGGGTTCTAAGGGGTCATAATGGGTTCTAAGGGTCATAAAGGGGTCAAAATGGGTTCTAAGGGGGCATAAAGGGGTCATAATGGGTTCTAAGGGGTCATAAAGGGGTCATAAATGGGTCTAATGGGGTCATAAAGGGGTCATAATGGGTTCTAAGGGGTCATAAAGGGGTCATAATGGGTTCTAAGGGGTCATAATGGGGTCATAATGGGTTCTAAGGGGTCATAATAATGGGTTCTAAGGGGTCATAATGGGTTCTAAGGGTCATAAAGGGGTCATAATGGGTTCTCTAAGGGGTCATAATGGGTTCTAAGGGGTCATAATGGGTTCTAAGGGGTCATAATGGGGTCATAATGGGTTCTAAGGGGTCATAATTGGTTCTAAGGGGTCATAAAGAGGTCATAATGGGTTCTAAGGGGTCATAATGGGTTCTAAGGGGTCATTGGTTCTAAGGGGTCATAAAGGGGTTGGGTTAAGGGGTCATAATTGGTTCTAAGGGGTCATAATGGGTTCTAAGGGGTCATAATAGGTTCTAAGGGGTCATAAAAGGGTCATACTGGGTTCTAAGGGGTCATAATGGGGTCATAATGGGTTCTAAGGGGTCATAAAGGGGTCATAATGGGTTCGACTCATTAATCCCCTGGCCCTCTGCCCTGGTCTGTCCCACTAATTACACCCAGACATCGTTTACCCTTCCCGTCAAGCTGCACCAAGTGGCTGCATGGGACAGCATTACTAAACTAACATCGGCTCCTCCCTCTCCTCCCTCTCCTCCCTCCCTGACAGAGAGGGAGTGAGATGCATGGGACAGCCATACTAAACTAACATCGGCTCCTCCCTCTCCTCCCTCCCTGACAGAGAGTGAGTGAGATGCATGGGACAGCATTACTAAACTAATATCGGCTCCTCCCTCTCCTCCCTCTCTTCCCTCTCCTCCCTCCCTGACAGAGAGTGAGTGAGATGCATGGGACAGCCATACTAAACTAACATCGTCTCCTCCCTCTCCTCCCTCTCCTCCCTCCCTGACAGAGAGGGAGTGAGATGCATGGGACAGCATTACTAAACTAATATCGGCTCCTCCCTCTCCTCCCTCTCTTCCCTCTCCTCCCTCCCTGACAGAGAGGGAGTGAGATGCATGGGACAGCTGTACTAAACTAACATCGGCTCCTCCCTCTCCTCCCTCACTGACAGAGAGGGAGTGAGATGCATGGGACAGCTGTACTAAACTAACATCGGCTCCTCCCTCTCCTCCCTCACTGACAGAGAGGGAGTGAGATGCATGGGACAGCTGTACTAAACTAACATCGTCTCCTCCCTCTCCTCCCTCTCCTCCCTCACTGACAGAGAGGGAGTGAGATGCATGGGACAGCCATACTAAACTAACATCGTCTCCTCCCTCTCCTCCCTCTCTGACAGAGAGTGAGTGAGATGCATGGGACAGCCATACTAAACTAACATTGTCTCCTCCCTCTCCTCCCTCTCCTCCCTCCCTGACAGAGAGTGAGTGAGATGCATGGGACAGCTGTACTAAACTAACATCGGCTCCTCCCTCTCCTCCCTCTCCTCCCTCCCTGACAGAGAGGGAGTGAGATGCATGGGACAGCCATACTAAACTAACATCGTCTCCTCCCTCTCCTCCCTCCCTGACAGAGAGTGAGTGAGATGCATGGGACAGCCATACTAAACTAACATCATCTCCTCCCTCTCCTCCCTCTCCTCCCTCCCTGACAGAGAGTGAGTGAGATGCATGGGACAGCATTACTAAACTAACATTGTCTCCTCCCTCTCCTCCCTCTCCTCCCTCCCTGACAGAGAGTGAGTGAGATGCATGGGACAGCCATACTAAACTAACATCGTCTCATCCCTCTCCTCCCTCCCTGACAGAGAGTGAGTGAGATGCATGGGACAGCCATACTAAACTAACATCGTCTCATCCCTCTCCTCCCTCTCCTCCCTCCCTGACAGAGAGTGAGTGAGATGCATGGGACAGCCATACTAAACTAACATCGTCTCATCCCTCTCCTCCCTCCCTGACAGAGAGTGAGTGAGATGCATGGGACAGCCATACTAAACTAACATCGTCTCATCCCTCTCCTCCCTCCCTGACAGAGAGTGAGTGAGATGCATGGGACAGCCATACTAAACTAACATTGTCTCCTCCCTCTCCTCCCTCTCCTCCCTCCCTGACAGAGAGTGAGTGAGATGCATGGGACAGCCGTACTAAACTAACATCGGCTCCTCCCTCTCCTCCCTCTCCTCCCTCCCTGACAGAGAGTGAGTGAGATGCATGGGACAGCCATACTAAACTAACATTGTCTCCTCCCTCTCCTCCCTCTCCTCCCTCCCTGACAGAGAGTGAGTGAGATGCATGGGACAGCCATACTAAACTAACATTGTCTCCTCCCTCTCCTCCCTCTCCTCCCTCCCTGACAGAGAGTGAGTGAGATGCATGGGACAGCCTTACTAAACTAACATTGGCTCCTCCCTCTCCTCCCTCTCCTCCCTCTCTTCCCTCTCTTCCCTCTCCTCCCTCCCTGACAGAGAGGGAGTGAGATGCATGGGACAGCCATACTAAACTAACATCGTCTCATCCCTCTCCTCCCTCTCCTCCCTCCCTGACAGAGAGGGAGTGAGATGCATGGGACAGCCATACTAAACTAACATCGTCTCATCCCTCTCCTCCCTCCCTGACAGAGAGGGAGTGAGATGCATGGGACAGCCATACTAAACTAACATCGTCTCCTCCCTCTCCTCCCTCTCTGACAGAGATAGGTAGGTAAACATTAGCTAGTTCTGCCCATTCAACCTTCCCAGCCTCAGAGAGAGAGAGAGAGAGAAAGAGAGAGAAAGAGAGACAGAGAAAGAGAGAGAGAGAGACAGAGACAGAGAAAGAGAGAAAGAAAGGGAGAAAGAGAGAGAGAAAGAAAGAAAGAAAGAAAGAAAGAGAGAGAGAGAGAGAGAGAGACGGAGTGAGTGAGTGAGTGAGTGAGTGAGTGAGTGAGTGAGTGAGTGAAGTGAGTGAGTGAGTGAGTGAGTGAGTGAGTGAGTGAGTGAGTGAGTGAGTGAGTGAGTGAGTGAGTGACAGACAGAGAGTGAGACAGACAGACAGAGAGAGAGACAGACAGACAGACAGACAGACAGACAGACAGACAGACAGACAGACAGACAGACAGACAGACAGACAGACAGACAGAGAGACAGAGAGACAGACAGAGAGACAGACAGACGGAGAGACAGACGGAGACAGACACAGACAGACAGACAGACAGACAGACAGACAGACAGAGAGACAGACAGACAGACAGACAGACAGACAGACAGACAGACAGACAGACAGACAGACAGACAGACAGACAGACAGAGAGACAGAGAGACAGAGAGACAGAGTGAGATAAAGATAGGGAGAAAGCACATCCCCTGTTTTTAACATTCTGTTATCTTGTTGTAGAGAGCTACTGAATCATTTTTATTTTTTCACTTTTATGTCAGACACAGCTGGGGAAAATGTCACTGTCTGGGAAGAACTTCTATCTAATCGTTAAGGAGAGTAACTTCTATCTAATCGTTAAGGAGAGGAGAGTAACTTCTATCTAATCGTTAAGAAGAGAGTAACTTCTACCTAATCGTTAAGGAGAAGAGAGTAACTTCTACCTAATCGTTAAGGAGAAGAGAGTAACTTCTACCTAATCGTTAAGAAGAGAGTAACTTCTACCTAATCATTAAAGAGAAGAGAGTAACTTCTACCTAATCGTTAAGGAGAAGAGAGTAACTTCTATCTAATCGTTAAGAGAGTAACTTCTACCTAATCGTTAAGAAGAGAGTAACTTCTATCTAATCGTTAAGAAGAGAGTAACTTCTATCTAATCGTTAAGAGAGTAACTTCTACCTAATCGTTAAGAAGAGAGTAACTTCTACCTAATCGTTAAGAGAGTAACTTCTACCTAATCGTCAAGAAGAGAGTAACTTCTATCTAATCGTTAAGAAGAGAGTAACTTCTACCTAATCATTAAGGAGAGGAGAGTAACTTCTATCTAATCGTTAAGAAGAGAGTAACTTCTACCTAATCGTTAAGAGAGTAACTTCTACCTAATCGTTAAGAAGAGAGTAACTTCTACCTAATCGTTAAGAAGAGAGTAACTTCTATCTAATCGTTAAGAAGAGAGTAACTTCTACCTAATCGTTAAGAAGAGAGTAACTTCTACCTAATCGTTAAGAAGAGAGTAACTTCTACCTAATCATTAAGGAGAGGAGAGTAACTTCTATCTAATCGTTAAGAAGAGAGTAACTTCTACCTAATCGTTAAGAGAGTAACTTCTACCTAATCGTTAAGAAGAGAGTAACTTCTACCTAATCGTTAAGAGAGTAACTTCTACCTAATCGTTAAGAAGAGAGTAACTTCTATCTAATCGTTAAGAAGAGAGTAACTTCTACCTAATCGTTAAGAAGAGAGTAACTTCTACCTAATCGTTAAGAAGAGAGTAACTTCTACCTAATCGTTAAGAAGAGAGTAACTTCTATCTAATCGTTAAGAAGAGAGTAACTTCTACCTAATCGTTAAGAAGAGAGTAACTTCTACCTAATCGTTAAGAGAGTAACTTCTACCTAATCATTAAGGAGAGGAGAGTAACTTCTACCTAATCGTTAAGGACACTTACAAGGGATGAAATGTGATAAAAGCTTATTTCCGTTTCACAGGGCAAATCTGCTGAAACAGCATTGCTTGGTCAACAGATGGCCTGACTTGGACTCAGCATGAGTTTTTTTTTTTAATATTCCCTCTTTCCCCCCCCCCCTCTCTTTCTCTCCATCTCCTCTCTCTCTCCCTCTAATAACTCACAGAGAATGAGGAAAGGGAAGTGGGTGAAAAGTCAAATACGGAGAAAGAAACAGAGATATACACTGAGTGTACAAAACATTAAGAACACCTGCTGTTTCCAGGACACAGACTGACCAGGTGAATCCAGGTGATAGATATGATCACTTATTAAATCCACTTCAATCAGTGTAGATAAAGGGGAAGAGACAGATTAAAGAAGGATTTTTTTTGCCTTGAGACAATTGAGACATGGATTGTGTCTGTGTGTCGTTCAGAGGGTGAAAGGACAAGACAAAGATTGAAGCGTCTTTGAACAGGGTATGGTAGGTGGTGCCAGGCGCACCGGTTTGTGTCAAGAACTGCAACGCTGCTGGATTTTTCACGCTCAACAGTTTCCCCATGTGTATCCAGAATGGTCCACCCCCCAAAGGACATCCAGCCAACTTGACACAACTGTGGGAAGCATTGGAGTCAACATGGGCCAGCATCCCTGTGGAACGCTTTCCACACCTTGTAGAGTTCATGACCCTGACTAATTGAGGCAAAAAGGAGAGGGCTGCAACTCAATATTAGGAAGGTGTTCCTAGTGTTTGGTGTACTGAGTGTATATAGAAAGACAACAGAGAGAGAGTTTGGTAATACCGGACACTTCCCACAAATCATATTTCCTCATTTGAATTCCACACTACTCTGTGTCTACCTCACCATGGGAGTTGATTCAACTGAATTCCACTCAACTCTGTGTCTACCTCACCATGGGAGTTGATTCAACTGAATTCCACTCAACTCTGTGTCTACCTCACCATGGGAGTTGATTCAACTGAATTCCACTCAACTCTGTGTCTACCTCACCATGGGAGTTGATTCAACTGAATTCCACTCAACTCTGTGTCTACCTCACCATGGGAGTTGATTCAACTGAATTCCACTCAACTCTGTGTCTACCTCACCATGGGAGTTGATTCAACTGAATTCCACTCAACTCTGTGTCTACCTCACCATGGGAGTTGATTCAACTGAATTCCACTCTGTGTTTGGGTCATCATTGCCTCATTCTCATAATATTTCAGACATATTGTATGATAACGGACACTTTCTGGGCTGGTTCCCGAACACTTTGGATATTTCCCAGGGTGACTGTTATCCATCTTACATACAGAATGTCATTTCGCTGACATGAAACAGGATATGGGAGATGAATGAATGAACCGTAGAACAGCCCATGAAATTAGTTATGTTTTCTTCCCTCCTGACACCCTATTCCCTATATAGTGCACTCCTTTTGACCAGAGCCCTATGGAACCCTATTCCCTATATAGTGCACTCCTTTTGACCCTAAGCCCTATAGAACCTTATTCCCTATATAGTGTGCACTGTTATAGGGAATAGGGTTCTATAGGGCTCTGGTCTACAGTAGTGCACTATATAGGGAATAGGGTTCCATAGGGCTCTGGTCTACAGTAGTGCACTATATAGGGAATAGGGTTCCATAGGGCTCTGGTCTACAGTAGTGCACTATATAGGGAATAGGGTTCCATAGGGCTCTGGTCTACAGTAGTGCACTATATAGGGAATAGGGTTCCATAGGGCTCTGGTCTACAGTAGTGCACTATATAGGGAATAGGGTTCCATAGGGCTCTGGTCTACAGTAGTGCACTATATAGGGAATAGGGTTCCATAGGGCTCTGGTCAAAAGGAGTGCACTATATAGGGAATAGGGTTCCATAGGGCTCTGGTCTACAGTAGTGCACTATATAGGGAATAGGGTCCCATAGGGCTCTGGTCTACAGTAGTGCACTATATAGGGAATAGGGTCCCATAGGGCTCTGGTCTACAGTAGTGCACTATATAGGGAATAGGGTTCTATAGGGCTCTGGTCAAAAGGAGTGCACTATATAGGGAATAGGGTTCTATAGGGCTCTGGTCTACAGTAGTGCACTATATAGGGAATAGGGTTCCATAGGGCTCTGGTCTACAGTAGTGCACTATATAGGGAATAGGGTTCCATAGGGCTCTGGTCTACAGTAGTGCACTACATAGGGAATAGGGTTCTATAGGGCTCTGGTCTACAGTAGTGCACTACATAGGGAATAGGGTTCCATAGGGCTCTGGTCTACAGTAGTGCACTATATAGGGAATAGGGTTCCATAGGGCTCTGGTCTACAGTAGTGCACTACTACGTAGGGAATAGGGTTCCATAGGGCTCTGGTCTACAGTAGTGCACTATATAGGGAATAGGGTTCCATAGGGCTCTGGTCTACAGTAGTGCACTACATAGGGAATAGGGTTCTATAGGGCTCTGGTCTACAGTAGTGCACTACATAGGGAATAGGGTTCTATAGGGCTCTGGTCTACAGTAGTGCACTATATAGGGAATAGGGTTCCATAGGGCTCTGGTCTACAGTAGTGCACTATATAGGGAATAGGGTTCCATAGGGCTCTGGTCTACAGTAGTGCACTACATAGGGAATAGGGTTCTATAGGGCTCTGGTCTACAGTAGTGCACTACATAGGGAATAGGGTTCCATAGGGCTCTGGTCTACAGTAGTGCACTATATAGGGAATAGGGTTCCATAGGGCTCTGGTCTACAGTAGTGCACTATATAGGGAATAGGGTTCTATAGGGCTCTGGTCTACAGTAGTGCACTATATAGGGAATAGGGTTCCATAGGGCTCTGGTCTACAGTAGTGCACTATATAGGGAATAGGGTTCCATAGGGCTCTGGTCTACAGTAGTGCACTACATAGGGAATAGGGTTCTATATGGCTCTGGTCTACAGTAGTGCACTACATAGGGAATAGGGTTCTATAGGGCTCTGGTCTACAGTAGGGCACTATTAGGACCGTTTGTGAAACAAGCATAATCCTCCAAGAATGGCTTTTATGTTTATTGGCAGTGTTGTAACGATCTCGAGTCCTGTCTTGTCTTGGTGTCGGATACATTTGTGCTTGGTCTTGACTAGGTCTCCGTCTCGGACAGTGAAAACTCATAATTTCTTCCCGAGACCAGCTGACTAAAAAAACTCATCATTATCAGCTTCCATTCAGCGTAATAAAACCAATAAAACCAATGCACCAGATCACATAAAAATATGCACTCCTTTCTGGAAACATAAATATCTTAACAGACTTTATATCTATTGTAGACATGTTAATATAGTGGTGAACCTATAGACCTTCAGTGGTGAACCTATAGACCCTTCAGTGGTGAACCTATAGAACCTTCAGTGGTGAACCTATAGACCCTTCAGTGGTGAACCTATAGACCCTTCAGTGGTGAACCTATAGACCCTTCAGTGGTGAACCTATAGACCCTTCAGTGGTGAACCTATAGGACCTTCAGTGGTGAACCTATAGACCTTCAATGGTGAACCTATAGACCCTTCAGTGGTGAACCTATAGACCCTTCAGTGGTGAACATCCAGGCCTTCAGTGGTGAACCTATAGACCCTTCAGTGGTGAACCTACAGGCCCTTCAGTGGTGAACCTATAGACCCTTCAGTGGTGAACATCCAGGCCTTCAGTGGTGAACCTATAGACCCTTCAGTGGTGAACCTATAGACCCTTCAGTGGTGAACCTATAGACCCTTCAGTGGTGAACATCCAGGCCTTCAGTGGTGAACCTATAGACCCTTCAGTGGTGAACCTACAGGCCCTTCAGTGGTGAACCTATAGACCCTTCAGTGGTGAACCTATAGACCCTTCAGTGGTGAACATCCAGGCCTTCAGTGGTGAACCTATAGACCCTTCAGTGGTGAACCTACAGGCCTTCAGTGGTGAACCTATAGACCCTTCAGTGGTGAACCTATAGACCCTTCAGTGGTGAACCTATAGACCCTTCAGTGGTGAACCTCCAGGCCTTCAGTGGTGAACCTATAGACCCTTCAGTGGTGAACCTATAGACCCTTCAGTGGTGAACCTATAGACCCTTCAGTGGTGAACATCCAGGCCTTCAGTGGTGAACCTATAGACCCTTCAGTGGTGAACCTATAGACCCTTCAGTGGTGAACCTATAGACCCTTCAGTGGTGAACATCCAGGCCTTCAGTGGTGAACCTATAGACCCTTCAGTGGTGAACCTATAGACCCTTCAGTGGTGAACCTTCAGTGGTAGACCCTTCAGTGGTGAACAGTGGTGAACCCAGGCCTTCAGTGGTGAACCTATAGACCCTTCAGTGGTGAACCTATAGACCCTTCAGTGGTGAACCTATAGACCCTTCAGTGGTGAACCTACAGGCATTCAGTGGTGAACCTATAGGACCTTCAGTGGTGAACCTATAGACCCTTCAGTGGTGAACCTATAGACCCTTCAGTGGTGAACCTATAGACCCTTCAGTGGTGAACCTATAGACCCTTCAGTGGTGAACCTATAGACCCTTCAGTGGTGAACCTATAGACCCTTCAGTGGTGAACCTATAGACCTTCAGTGGTGAACCTATAGACCCTTCAGTGGTGAACCTATAGACCTTCAGTGGTGAACCTATAGACCCTTCAGTGGTGAACCTATAGACCCTTCAGTGGTGAACCTATAGACCCTTCAGTGGTGAACCTATAGACCTTCAGTGGTGAACCTTCATAGACCCTTCAGTGGTGAACCTATACCTTCAGTGGTGAACCTATAGACCTTCAGTGGTGAACCTATAGACCCTTCAGTGGTGAACATCCAGGCCTTCAGTGGTGAACCTATAGACCCTTCAGTGGTGAACCTATAGACCCTTCAGTGGTGAACCTATAGACCCTTCAGTGGTGAACATCCAGGCCTTCAGTGGTGAACCTATAGACCCTTCAGTGGTGAACCTATAGACCTTCAGTGGTGAACATCCAGGCCTTCAGTGGTGAACCTATAGACCCTTCAGTGGTGAACCTATAGGACCTTCAGTGGTGAACCTACAGGCCTTCAGTGGTGAACCTATAGACCCTTCAGTGGTGAACCTATAGACCGTTCAGTGGTGAACCTACAGGCCTTCAGTGTGTGACAGGTTCTTGATTCTGAAAGGACTGAAACCGTAATACCAGCGTAACCACGTCTGATAGTTGTACACTCTTTTTTTAGACTCCCTTCTTAATCCCTCCTGATGAGTATCAAAGTAGTGTAGTGGAGGTATACGACTTATCAATTATGTAATACAGTATTGAAATCGCGTACATGTACAAAGTTGCCTACACAATCGCAAAGCACGTGAAATATATTTACGTCCTCCCCCGCAAACATACTGAATGGCTGGCGTCAGCAGAATATCGCCTGCAGGCAGCGAGAGTGTGCAGCTTTCAACTGGTTTTTGACATGGATCAGCTCACAGAAGAATGACATCGGTAGCCGGTAAGGTAGGAAAGACGTTTGAACTTAAATCTACCAGTAAATGCTAACTAAGACAACAATGAGTATGGAAACCAGGTATTGTAAAAGTGTTGGTTAAGTCGGCTATTTGTGACGCACAACTGTCATCGTGCTCTGTTTCCATCAGGGGCGTGGACAGAGGCCCATTAACTGGGGAGCCAGGCCCTAAACAGGCCCACCCAATCAGATTGATGGGACTTAAGTATTGTCGTGGACAAAAAAAAAGTGTGATTTTAAGAGTGAAAATCAGACAAATCTAAAGGGAAAACACGTTAAAAATATATATTTTCACACAGAGTGTCTTTCCTTCATAAGTTGTTTCTAAATGAGAGTCGACCCACTTCTCTGCTACACATAGATAGATAGGATAGGATGGCTCCAGGCTCCACTACACCACTGGATAGATAGGATAGGATGGCTCCAGGCTCCACTACACCACATACACATAGATAGATAGGATAGGATGGCTCCAGGATCCACTACACATAGATAGATAGGATAGGATGGCCCCAGGCTCCACTACAAGTCACACACAGCACGATGTTAACTTCTCCAGGCTCCACTACAACACCGGATAAGGCTGAAGGACAGACAGCAGTCACACACAGCACGATGTTAACTTCTCTAGGGTAGGGGGCAGCATTTGGAATTTTGGATGAAAAGCATGACCAAATTAAACTGCCTTCTACTCGGGGCCCAGAAGATAGGATATCCACATAATAGATTAGTAGATTTGGATAGAAAACAATCTAAAGTTTCCAAAACTGTTAAAATAATGTCTGTGAGTATAACAGAACTGATTTGGCAGGTGTTGTTGTAGTTTTCTATTCAATGCCATTACAGTATCCATTGACTTAGGACTCAAATTGCAGTTCCTATGCCTTCCACTAGATGCCA
Source organism: Oncorhynchus tshawytscha (assembly GCF_018296145.1). Lineage (NCBI taxonomy): Eukaryota > Metazoa > Chordata > Actinopteri > Salmoniformes > Salmonidae > Oncorhynchus > Oncorhynchus tshawytscha. Next base: position 89,975,297 of record NC_056441.1, read on the forward strand.
ACAGTCTTTAGAAATTGTTTCAGGCTTGTATTCTGAAAAATGAGGGAGTGAGAGCTGTCTGAATGAGTGGACTCTGCTGTGTCACAGAGCTTTTTCATGCGCATGACCAGAGAGAGTGCATTTCTTGTTTACCTTTTATATTGACAACGTTATTGTCCGGTTGAAATATTATAGATCATTTAGGCTAAAAACAACCTGAGGATTGAATATAAACATTGTTTGACATGTTTCTATGAACTTTACGGATACAATTTGGATTTTTTTGTCTGCCTGTTGTGACTGTGTTTGAGCCTGGAGATTACTGAAGAAAACGCGCAATCAAAATGGAGGTTTTCGGATATAATGATAGACTTTATCGAACAAAAGCAACATTTATTGAATAAACTAATGTCTTCTGAGTGCAAACATATGAAGATCATCAAAGGTATGTAATTCATTTTATCTCTATTTCTGACTTGTGTAACTCTTCTACTTGGCTGGTTACTGTTTGTAATGATTTGTCTGCTGGGCTATGTTCTCAAATAATTGTAAGGTATGCTTTCACCGTAAAGCATTTGTTTAAATCTGACACAGTGGTTGGATTCACAAGAAGTTCATCTTTAAACCTATGTTTAATAGTTGTATCTTTTCTGAATTTTTATAATGAGTATTTCTGTATTTGAATTTGGCGCTCTGCAATCTCACTGGATGTTGGCCAGGTGGGACGCTAGCGTCCCACATACCCTAGAGAGGTTTTAAAGGATAAACAGTCCATAAACTCGGACATAATAAGCCAGTAGGTCCTGTCATGACGTTGCCCTGTTGGTGAGGTTTATGACCCCATAAATACCTTTCCCCCTTTTCTCTCTCTACTCTACAGAATGGACTCTTGGAAAGCCCTTTGTTAACATAGAGATAGTATGGTAACATCAGAAGGTTTGGAACCGAACAACATTTTGGTAATCCAACCGGTTGAAAGTGTCCGTTGGTACTTAAAGAATATGATGTCAGATCAGTTGTCGTCTGAGACATTATATCGGATGATAGGACGACATAGACTGTATCTTGGAAAGTCTACACATTCTAGTTAGCAGATTCACATGGAACTGTTGTGCAATTTAAATGTTTAAAAATGAAACTATTTGTGAAAAGATTAAATGTAATTTTAGTTTTTCAAATAAGTCAAATATGCTCAATCAGTGGCCACGCCCATGTGAATAGGCATTGGTTGGAAATGATGAACCAACCCCTTTTCTACATTTCCATAAGAACCCCCGTGACCCAATTCATGGCGGACTAAGCCAACCTCCGTGTGAGCTCTGGTTGCGAGTTGTTGAAGGACTACAACCTAACGAAATTAACATTGTGTTCCCGATCACGTGAGGACTGAGGTCCATACGTTTAGAAGTGCGAATTTCAATGTGGAGGTGACAATCGCCACGCTGGAAGGATGAATTTGATTACACCAGCCAGAATATAGCATGAGTTTATAGTATGGCAACTTGGTATGAACTTTGAACTCTTATTCACTAAAGAAGTGATACATCGTCGATGTCACATCTGCTCCTGCTATACCCCCTAGTGGACATCCGGTGACTCCTTGACCTGCAGCCATTCCCCCAGTTCCCTCTCCCCCTCCCTCTTCTCTCTCTGTGTTTGTAATTGTGTGGTTGGAGACAGGTATGCTGGAGTCAGAGCAGTTCTCCACCAGCTGCAACCCGTTCCATAATCAAGACCTCTACAAATACTCAGTTCTGCCACTCTGGTAATCACCAGGAAAATATCAGTTTCCACATAAACAGTCCCAAATCCCCCCTGGTTCTGGGCCATCCATGGTTAAAACTACAGAACACACAGATTGACTGGACTACCGGGAGGGTAACTACTTGGAGTACATTTTGTCATTCCAATTGTTTACATTCTGCCCTTCCCCCTGTCTTGTTTGTACCCCAGTCCATTCCAGATCCCCCGGACCTGTCTTCTGTTCCTCCAGAGTATCACGGTCCTGTGTTCAGTAAGCACCACACCAAACTTTGCCGCCTTATCGACCTTACGACTGCGCTATAGAGCTTCAGCCTGGATCTCCTCTCCCCAGTAGCAGGTTGTATAACCTCTCTCGCCCTGAGCAAGAGGCTATGGAGGAATTCATCCAAGATTCCCTGGCTGTCGGACAAACTTTTTTTGTCCGACATCCAGGTAAATTGTTTGTTAAGGCTGAGAAATGTGAGTTTCATGTTTCCTCTGTGTCCTTCGTGGGTTACATTATTGCACAAGGACAGCTACGACTGGACCCTGCCAAGGTTAGGGCAGTCACAGAGTGGCTAATCTGTAGCAGCTAATCCGCTAATCTGTAGCAGCTAATCCGCTAATCTGTAGCAGCTAATCCGCTAATCTGTAGCAGCTAATCCGCTAATCTGTAGCAGCTAATCCGCTAATCTGTAGCAGCTAATCCGCTAATCTGTAGCAGCTAATCCGCTAATCTGTAGCAGCTAATCCGCTAATCTGTAGCAGCTAATCCGCTAATCTGTAGCAGCTAATCCGCTAATCTGTAGCAGCTAATGCGTTTTCATGGGGTTTTACAGACGTTTCATCCGTGACTACAGTCTTTTGGCAGCTCCTCTCACCACTCTCCCCTCCACTCCATTCCACCGGTCCCCCGAGGCAGAGGCAGCATCCAGAAACTCATGCACCGCTTCACTTCCGTTCCAATCCTTACCCAGCCAGAACCAGAAACTCCAGATTGTCCTCGAGGTGGACGCTTCCGAACACCGGGGTAGGTGCTGTTCTGTCTCAACGTTCACCCTCTGATCAGAAGCTCTATCCATGTGCATTCTTGTCCCGCAAGCGCTCACCTGCAGATACACTTTGACATGGGTAACCAGGGAACTTCTGGCCATGAAGCTTGCTCTTGAGGAGTGGCGTCACTGGTTGGAGGGCTCAGTTCTCCCCTTGTGTGGATGGATCATAAAAACCAATCCTACATCCAGACCGCCAAACGTCTGAACTCTCGGCAGGCCAGGTGGGCATTATTTTTTCGGAAGATTCAACCTCACACTCACTTATAGCCCGGATCTAAGAATACTAAGCCCTAAGTCCTCTCCCGTCAGTTCACCGCAGACAACACAGATTCCGAGCCAGAAACCATTATGCCATCCTCCTGTATCGTTGCTGCTGCCTCCTGGGAGATTGAGTCCTGTGTTCTCCAGGGGATCAGCAGAACCAACCTGACTCAGGTAATGGTCCTAGTAAGGCTCTGTTTGTGCCAGATTCAGTTCGCTCTGAAGTTCTTCAGTGGGCCCATGCTACTCACCTCACCTGTCACCCTGGCATGAACCGGACTGTCGACTTCCTGCTTCAGCGATTTTGGTGGCCCACCATGGAGAAAGATGCCCTGGAGTTAATCTCAGCTTGCTCGGTCTGTGCCCGGAACAAAACCTCAGACCAAACCTACGTCCGATCTGCTTTGCCCTCTTCCCATACCCAGTTGCCCCTGGTCACACATAGCTCTGGACTTCGTCACTGGCTCTCCCCCATCTAACGGTAACTCAGTCATCTACACTATTATTGACCGATTTTCCAAAGCGGCTCACTTCATTCCCCACTCCAAGCTTCCTTCCTCCAGGGAGACTGCGGACCTGCTGGTATCCTGTGTGTTGCGGATGCATGGCATCCCTATTGACATTGCTTCTGACAGGGGACCCCAGTTTACATCCCAGGTATGGAGAGCACCGCACTCGGTATTAATGTTAGCCTTTCATCTGGATATCACCCCCAGACCAATGGCCAGACTGAGCGAGCCAACCTGGAGTTGGAGACTGCTCTTCGCTGTGTGACTTCGGCTAAGCCTTCCTCCTGGAGTGGCCAGTTACCCTGGGTGGAATATGCCCACAATACCCTGTCACATCTGGAGACAGGTGTGCTGGAGTCAGAGCAGTTCCCCACCAGCTGTAACCTGTTCCATAATCAAGACCTCTACAAATACTCAGTCCTGCCACTTCCAATTTGCCAGATTGTAATCTCTTCAGAACGACAGGCTACTACAACGTATCCGTTCTACCACACGACCGACTACAACGTATCCACCCAGAAATATTCTTCAAAGGACAAGGGAGATCTCTGCTGGGCAACCCGGCCTTCCATCTTCGACCAACCTATCGAAGCGCAGCTCAGAGCAAATACATTTCCTGCATTTTCCTTTTCCGAATGGGCGGCTATTTAGAATGCATAAGATTCTCTATTTACGATGGCATAGCTTCATAAGGTCCGATAGAGACCCAATCCTTTTGTTGCTCAGTCTTCCCGTGCTTTCATTCAAACTCGACCCTCTTTCTTTGTGTAACCAGCCGCCATATCGGTTTCGTCCACTAGGGGCATTTTCTTTTATGACATAAGTAATCAATGTATGATCCATCCTGTGTATATGTAATTCTGTTTGATTATTTAGTAGATAAATAATGAAACCACATTTTTGTATTGGTGATTCAACTTGTTAGCCATGTTTCGTGAAGATAACCAATAAATATTTTTTCGACGTTCAGATGAGACTGAATAAGGTGACGATTAATAATTGACTGCTATTGATATAAAAGATTACCAGATCTTTAAGAGTTTATTCGGAAGACAACAGCTCTATAAAACATTTACCAATTCGCAACACCGGCTGAATATGACCAGTGTCAGTAAACATAGACAAAAAAGTAACAGTGAAGAACACTCTGGATAACATGTAAACAGCCTAACCAGCTCTGCTACGGTGAGTGAAATGGTCAGAGTGAGGTGTTCTCTCATTTGTGTCTGGAAGTAACTAACTAGCAAGATAGCCAACTTTAGTCAGTTATCTTCGGTGCTTGTTTTGGACAAACCTGCATTGGCAGGCAAGTTACAGAAGGACGAGGAGGCTACAATTCCCCGTCGTTTATCAGTGCAATTTGGAAGGCCAACTGGCTGTAAAAGTTTGAGAGGGTTCATCTAATGTTTCTTAGATTTTAGCTCATCTTGCTCTGGCTAGCTTAAATTGTTGAATTTTTATTATTATTCATGTACAAAAACTGAGGGAGAGAGAGCCTACCTTTTACATGGTTGTTTGATCAATAGGACTGTAAAGTTCCCAAATGTAAGAGGACTCCAATGGTGTTTACATACAGTATTTACAGACATCCATTCAAGAGTATTTTGTGGCTTTTGGGTGAATATGTTCTAATGATCTAAAGTCTCGCTGTTGCTACTTCCTGTTAACACACAGTCCAGTTCAAAGTGAATGATGACAGGCCCTACTGCCTGTTAACACACAGTCCAGTTCAAAGTGAATGATGACAGGCCCTACTGCCTGTTAACACACAGTGAGGTTCAAAGTGAATGATGACAGGCCCTACTGCCTGTTAACACACAGTGAGGTTCAAAGTGAATGATGACAGGCCCTACTGCCTGTTAACACACAGTGAGGTTCAAAGTGAATGATGACAGGCCCTACTGCCTGTTAACACACAGTCCAGTTCAAAGTGAATGAGGCCTGTGTGGCAAATGGCCTGTTTGTATAAAGCTCTACTGTAGTTCTGATTGGCTATAGCGCCCTGGTCTGTGTAGACTCCGGTCCTGGTTTTATTTACTCCAGTGTCTATTAATTGTCCAAACGCACGGCTGCATTCCCACTCTATGTTGCTACAGAATTTTCACAAATGCCTTAGTGTAGGTAATTCCCTAACATTCTAAGAACTTATGAAAACGTGAAAATGACCATATTTAATTATTATAATTTTAAAAAATATTTTTTTACCTTTATTTAACCAGGCAAGTCAGTTAAAGAACAAATTCTTATTTTCAATGACGGCCTAGGAACAGTGGGTTAACTGCCTGTTCAGGGGCAGAACGACAAATTTGTACCTTGTCAGCTCAGGGATTCGAACTTGCAACCTTTCGGTTACTAGTCCAACGCTCTAACCTACCCTGCCGCCCCTACTAATTAAGTGGTCGCTTGTCAGATTTAAAAAAAAATTTAAGTGATATATTCTTCCTGGGGATGTAACTGAACATATTTTAAAAAAATTTAATTGATCTAAAATGCTGTCAGTTCCACGTTAAATGTAATTTAAACACATGTAATTTTCAAAGAGATGGCGAACAACAGGAAGTGACGCTGCAATAATACACTCAGTTCCACTCACCAGATGACGTTCACTTGAAACTTAACTTTTTGTTGAAAGATATTATTGAAAAGGGAGAAGATAACAAATGAGCAACAACATCCTCTTTGATAACACTTACTGCAGACGCTGCAAACCAGCCTACAACTAAAGCTAGCTAGCTAGACGGTGGGACAACTACAGCTCGCTATTGAGCAGTGATCTGTTGGACTTCAAGAAGGCAGAAGTTTCACGTGTGTTTTTTCTTCTCTCTTCTTTTGTTTATCTTCTCTTGTCCAAACACTCTCAGGGTTCTGCTATCATACCAGAGGAACATCACAGGGTTCTACTATCATACCAGAGGAACATCACAGGGTTCTACTATCATACCAGAGGAACATCACAGGGTTCTGCTATCATACCAGAGGAACATCACAGGGTTCTGCTATCATACCAGAGGAACATCACAGGGTTCTGCTATCATACCAGAGGAACAACACAGGGTTCTGCTATCATACCAGCAGAACATCACAGGGTTCTGCTATCATACCAGAGGAACATCACAGGGTTCTGCTATCATACCAGAGGAACATCACAGGGTTCTACTATCATACCAGAGGAACATCTCAGGGTTCTGCTATCATACCAGAGGAACATCACAGGGTTCTGCTATCATACCAGAGGAACATCACAGGGTTCTGCTATCATGCCAGAGGAACATCACAGGGTTCTGCTATCATACCAGAGGAACAACACAGGGTTCTGCTATCATACCAGCAGAACATCACAGGGTTCTGCTATCATACCAGAGGAACATCACAGGGTTCTACTATCATACCAGAGGAACATCACAGGGTTCTACTATCATACCAGAGGAACATCACAGGGTTCTGCTATCATGCCAGAGGAACATCACAGGGTTCTGCTATCATACCAGAGGAACAACACAGGGTTCTGCTATCATACCAGCAGAACATCACAGGGTTCTGCTATCATACCAGAGGAACATCACAGGGTTCTACTATCATACCAGAGGAACATCACAGGGTTCTACTATCATACCAGAGGAACATCACAGGGTTCTACTATCATACCAGAGGAACATCACAGGGTTCTACTATCATACCAGAGGAACATCACAGGGTTCTACTATCATACCAGAGGAACATCACAGGGTTCTACTATCATACCAGAGGAACATCACAGGGTTCTACTATCATACCAGAGGAACACCACAGGGTTCTACTATCATACCAGAGGAACATCACAGGGTTCTACTATCATACCAGAGGAACATCACAGGGTTCTACTACCATACCAGAGGAACATCACAGGGTTCTACTATCATGCCAGAGGAACTTCAGGGCCTTCTACTATCATACCAGAGGAACATCACAGGGTTCTACTATCATACCAGAGGAACATCACAGGGTTCTACTACCATACCAGAGGAACATCACAGGGTTCTACTATCATGCCAGAGGAACTTCAGGGCCTTCTACTATCATACCAGAGGAACATCACAGGGTTCTACTATCATACCAGAGGAACATCACAGGGTTCTACTGTCATACCAGAGGAACATCACAGGGTTCTACTATCATACCAGAGGAACATCACAGGGTTCTACTATCATACCAGAGGAACATCACAGGGTTCTACTATCATACCAGAGGAACATCACAGGGTTCTACTATCATACCAGAGGAACATCACAGGGTTCTACTATCATACCAGAGGAACATCACAGGGTTCTACTATCATACCAGAGGAACATCTCAGGGTTCTACTATCATACCAGAGGAACATCACAGGGTTCTACTATCATACCAGAGGAACATCTCAGGGTTCTACTATCATACCAGAGGAACATCACAGGGTTCTTCTACCATACCAGAGGAACATCTCAGGGTTCTACTATCATACCAGAGGAACATCACAGGGTTCTACTATCATACCAGAGGAACATCACAGGGTTCTACTATCATGCCAGAGGAACTTCAGGGCCTTCTACTATCATACCAGAGGAACACCACAGGGTTCTACTATCATACCAGAGGAACATCACAGGGTTCTACTATCATACCAGAGGAACATCACAGGGTTCTACTATCATACCAGAGGAACACCACAGGGTTCTACTATCATACCAGAGGAACATCACAGGGTTCTTCTACCATACCAGAGGAACATCTCAGGGTTCTACTATCATACCAGAGGAACATCACAGGGTTCTGCTATCATACCAGAGGAACAACACAGGGTTCTGCTATCATACCAGAGGAACATCACAGGGTTCTACTATCATACCAGAGGAACATCACAAGGTTCTACTATCATACCAGAGGAACATCACAGGGTTCTGCTATCATACCAGAGGAACAACACAGGGTTCTGCTATCATACCAGAGGAACATCACAGGGTTCTACTATCATACCAGAGGAACATCACAAGGTTCTACTATCATACCAGAGGAACATCACATGGTTCTACTATCATACCAGAGGAACATCACAGGGTTCTACTATCATACCAGAGGAACATCACAGGGTTCTACTATCATGCCAGAGGAACTTCAGGGCCTTCTACTATCATACCAGAGGAACATCACATGGTTCTACTATCATACCAGAGGAACATCACAGGGTTCTACTACCATACCAGAGGAACATCACAGGGTTCTACTATCATGCCAGAGGAACTTCAGGGCCTTCTACTATCATACCAGAGGAACATCACAGGGTTCTACTATCATACCAGAGGAACATCACAGGGTTCTACTGTCATACCAGAGGAACATCACAGGGTTCTACTATCATACCAGAGGAACATCACAGGGTTCTACTATCATACCAGAGGAACATCACAGGGTTCTACTATCATACCAGAGGAACATCACAGGGTTCTACTATCATACCAGAGGAACATCACAGGGTTCTACTATCATACCAGAGGAACATCACAGGGTTCTACTATCATACCAGAGGAACATCACAGGGTTCTACTATCATACCAGAGGAACATCACAGGGTTCTACTATCATACCAGAGGAACATCTCAGGGTTCTACTATCATACCAGAGGAACATCACAGGGTTCTTCTACCATACCAGAGGAACATCTCAGGGTTCTACTATCATACCAGAGGAACATCACAGGGTTCTACTATCATACCAGAGGAACATCACAGGGTTCTACTATCATGCCAGAGGAACTTCAGGGCCTTCTACTATCATACCAGAGGAACACCACAGGGTTCTACTATCATACCAGAGGAACATCACAGGGTTCTACTATCATACCAGAGGAACATCACAGGGTTCTACTATCATACCAGAGGAACACCACAGGGTTCTACTATCATACCAGAGGAACATCACAGGGTTCTTCTACCATACCAGAGGAACATCTCAGGGTTCTACTATCATACCAGAGGAACATCACAGGGTTCTGCTATCATACCAGAGGAACAACACAGGGTTCTGCTATCATACCAGAGGAACATCACAGGGTTCTACTATCATACCAGAGGAACATCACAGGGTTCTGCTATCATACCAGAGGAACAACACAGGGTTCTGCTATCATACCAGAGGAACATCACAGGGTTCTACTATCATACCAGAGGAACATCACAAGGTTCTACTATCATACCAGAGGAACATCACATGGTTCTACTATCATACCAGAGGAACCTCACAGGGTTCTACTATCATACCAGAGGAACATCACAGGGTTCTACTATCATGCCAGAGGAACTTCAGGGCCTTCTACTATCATACCAGAGGAACATCACATGGTTCTACTATCATACCAGAGGAACATCACAGGGTTCTACTATCATACCAGAGGAACATCACAGGGTTCTACTATCATACCAGAGGAACATCACAGGGTTCTACTATCATACCAGAGGAACATCACAGGGTTCTACTATCATGCCAGAGGAACTTCAGGGCCTTCTACTATCATACCAGAGGAACATCACAGGGTTCTACTATCATGCCAGAGGAACATCACAGGGTTCTACTACCATACCAGAGGAACATCACAGGGTTCTACTATCATGCCAGAGGAACTTCAGGGCCTTCTACTATCATACCAGAGGAACATCACAGGGTTCTACTATCATACCAGAGGAACATCACAGGGTTCTACTACCATACCAGAGGAACATCACAGGGTTCTACTATCATGCCAGAGGAACTTCAGGGCCTTCTACTATCATACCAGAGGAACATCACAGGGTTCTACTATCATACCAGAGGAACATCACAGGGTTCTACTGTCATACCAGAGGAACATCACAGGGTTCTACTATCATACCAGAGGAACATCACAGGGTTCTACTATCATACCAGAGGAACATCACAGGGTTCTACTATCATACCAGAGGAACATCACAGGGTTCTACTATCATACCAGAGGAACATCACAGGGTTCTACTATCATACCAGAGGAACATCACAGGGTTCTACTATCATACCAGAGGAACATCACAGGGTTCTACTATCATACCAGAGGAACATCACAGGGTTCTACTATCATACCAGAGGAACATCACAGGGTTCTACTATCATGCCAGAGGAACTTCAGGGCCTTCTACTATCATACCAGAGGAACATCACAGGGTTCTACTATCATGCCAGAGGAACATCACAGGGTTCTACTACCATACCAGAGGAACATCACAGGGTTCTACTATCATGCCAGAGGAACTTCAGGGCCTTCTACTATCATACCAGAGGAACATCACAGGGTTCTACTATCATACCAGAGGAACATCACAGGGTTCTACTACCATACCAGAGGAACATCACAGGGTTCTACTATCATGCCAGAGGAACTTCAGGGCCTTCTACTATCATACCAGAGGAACATCACAGGGTTCTACTATCATACCAGAGGAACATCACAGGGTTCTACTGTCATACCAGAGGAACATCACAGGGTTCTACTATCATACCAGAGGAACATCACAGGGTTCTACTATCATACCAGAGGAACATCACAGGGTTCTACTATCATACCAGAGGAACATCACAGGGTTCTACTATCATACCAGAGGAACATCACAGGGTTCTACTATCATACCAGAGGAACATCACAGGGTTCTACTATCATACCAGAGGAACATCTCAGGGTTCTACTATCATACCAGAGGAACATCACAGGGTTCTACTATCATACCAGAGGAACATCTCAGGGTTCTACTATCATACCAGAGGAACATCACAGGGTTCTTCTACCATACCAGAGGAACATCTCAGGGTTCTACTATCATACCAGAGGAACATCACAGGGTTCTACTATCATACCAGAGGAACATCACAGGGTTCTACTATCATGCCAGAGGAACTTCAGGGCCTTCTACTATCATACCAGAGGAACACCACAGGGTTCTACTATCATACCAGAGAACATCACAGGGTTCTACTATCATACCAGAGGAACATCACAGGGTTCTACTATCATACCAGAGGAACACCACAGGGTTCTACTATCATACCAGAGGAACATCACAGGGTTCTTCTACCATACCAGAGGAACATCTCAGGGTTCTACTATCATACCAGAGGAACATCACAGGGTTCTGCTATCATACCAGAGGAACAACACAGGGTTCTGCTATCATACCAGAGGAACATCACAGGGTTCTACTATCATACCAGAGGAACATCACAAGGTTCTACTATCATACCAGAGGAACATCACATGGTTCTACTATCATACCAGAGGAACATCACAGGGTTCTACTATCATACCAGAGGAACATCACAGGGTTCTACTATCATGCCAGAGGAACTTCAGGGCCTTCTACTATCATACCAGAGGAACATCACATGGTTCTACTATCATACCAGAGGAACATCACAGGGTTCTACTATCATACCAGAGGAACATCACAGGGTTCTACTATCATACCAGAGGAACATCACAGGGTTCTACTATCATACCAGAGGAACATCACAGGGTTCTACTATCATGCCAGAGGAACTTCAGGGCCTTCTACTATCATACCAGAGGAACATCACAGGGTTCTACTATCATACCAGAGGAACATCACAGGGTTCTACTATCATACCAGAGGAACATCACAGGGTTCTACTATCATACCAGAGGAACATCACAGGGTTCTACTATCATACCAGAGGAACATCACAGGGTTCTACTGTCATACCAGAGGAACATCACAGGGTTCTACTATCATGCCAGAGGAACTTCAGGGCCTTCTACTATCATACCAGAGGAACATCACAGGGTTCTACTATCATACCAGAGGAACATCACAGGGTTCTACTATCATACCAGAGGAACATCACAGGGTTCTACTATCATACCAGAGGAACATCACAGGGTTCTACTATCATACCAGAGGAACATCACAGGGTTCTACTGTCATACCAGAGGAACATCACAGGGTTCTACTATCATACCAGAGGAACGTTAAAGGCTCCTAAAACACACACCACCATCGCAGGTTGTGCAAAACAAAGTGCGTTTGTGTGTTCCAGTTGTTATTGCTCTTTAAAGGGACATGGCCTGTCATTGACGGGAACAGAGGGGAGCACAACAACACCTACGTAGGACAGAAGAGGGGTGAAAACCAGTACAATGCCAAAGATACACCTGTAGTACACACACACACACACACAGAGCCACACACACACACACACACACACACACACACACACACACACACACACACACACACACACACACACACACACACACACACACACACGCGGACACGGACACGGACACACACACACGCACACAAACACACACAAACACACACAAACACACACAAACACACACACACGTGATGCTTTGTTTTGTTTTGTACGTCCTGTTCCACTCTCCAGGATAAGGTGTTATTTAGAGAGGGAGCAGAGAGAGAGAGGATAACATGACCCTTATTAATACTGGAGCAGTGGTTTCAATGAGCCATACCAACCACCCAGAGAGAGAGAGAGAGATAGGGGATAGACCCCCTACTGCTACTATAGTATTAAACTTATGAATAATCTATCCCTAGTTCTCCTACCACTATAGTATTATACTCATGAATAAACTGTCACACCCTGATCTGTTTCACCTGTCTTTGTGATTGTCTCCACCCCCCCTCCAGGTGTCGCCCATCTTCCTCATTATCCCCTGTGTATTTATACCTGTGTTCTCTGTTGGCAGTTTGTTTTGTTCATTCAAACCTACCAGCGGTTTTCCCCTTGCTCCTGTCCTGTCTATAGTACCTGTTTCCTAGTTTTCCCAGTTTTGACATTTCTTCCTTCTCTGACCCCGTCTACCGTCCTGTACCTTTTACTCTGGGGCAAAGGTACCTGACCTGACCCTGAGCCTGCCTGCCTCAACTCCTCTTGATTACCGACCTCTGCCTGACCTGACCCTGAGCCTGCCTCAACTCCTCTTGATTACCGACCTCTGCCTGACCTGAGGCTGCCTGCCTCAACTCCTCTTGATTACCAACCTCTGCCTGACCTGAGCCTGCCTGCCTCAACTCCTCTTGATTACCGACCTCTGCCTGACCTGACCCTGAGCCTGCCTCAACTCCTCTTGATTACCGACCTCTGCCTGACCTGAGGCTGCCTGCCTCAACTCCTTTTGATTACCGACCTCTGCCTGACCTGAGGCTGCCTGCCTCAACTCCTCTTGATTACCAACCTCTGCCTGACCTGAGCCTGCCTGCCTCAACTCCTCTTGATTACCGATCTCTGCCTGACCTGACCCTGAGCCTGCCTCAACTCCTCTTGATTACCGACCTCTGCCTGACCTGACCCTGAGCCTGCCTCAACTCCTCTTGATTACCGACCTCTGCCTGACCTGAGCTTGCCTGCCGTCTTGTACCTTTGCCTGCCCGTGTTCGCTTTAATAAACTTTTGTTACTTCAACATTGTCTACACCTGGGTCTTACCTTCAAACCTGATAGTATGAAATGGGCACAACTGACCCAGCAGACCTGGACCAGCTGTGCAACGCCATCTCCTCCCAAGGATCCACCATCGGGAGACACGAGGAACTGCTTCGTGGCCTTATGGAAGGGGTTGGATAGCATTGGATAGTTTGCTGGAGCAATTCAGCTGGATGTCTGGGAGCCAGCCTACCACGGGGGTAACCCCACAGCCCTTCAGTTATCCAGCTGCTAACAGTAACCCCCCCCCGGAATGCTTCAATGGAGAGCCGAGCACCTGTCGGGCTTTTCTAGCTCTGTGTGGCCTAATTTTCGAGCTTCAGCCCTCCTCCTTCACCTTGGTTCGCTACCAGATAGCCTATCTCTTCACGCTGATGTCCGGCAGGGCTCTAACCTGGGCTACTGATGTATGGGAACAACAGCCGGCCATATGCGTTAGTCTGGAGGGGTTCGTGTGAGAGGGGAGGGTTTTTACGCCGCATTCTCCGGGAGAGAAGCTGCCCGGCAGCTAATCCAGCTTCGGCAGGACTCCTGAAGTGTGCCAGAATATGCGGTGGGTTTCCACACGTTGGCAGCGGAGAGTGCTTGGAACCAGGAAGCACTGTTCGATAAGTTCCAACACGGCATCTCGGAGGAGGTCAAGGACAAGCTTGCAGCTCGGGAGTTACCTACGTATCTCAATTCCCTCATCGATTTGACCATCCGAATCGATGGGCAACTATGGGAACGACGGAGCGAGAGGAAATTCGCCTTCACTTCCAGGGATTCTACCTTACCTCCTAGTCATCCCGGAAGTCCCCGACGATCCCGTTGCTGAGTGAACCCAAGGCTTCCCGACCTTCCCAGAGTTGTCGCTGAAGACGACTGAGTCACCGCTCCCTGAGCCGATGCAACTAGGTAGAGCTGGGCTGTCGTCAGCGGAACAGTACAGGATCAACACGAAGAGTTGTCTGTATTGCGTCCTCTTGTCCTTTAAAAAGACCAGACTCACTGGTAGGAGCGAGTACTCTGGTGGCCCAAACAAAGAACTTTCCAGCTGGCCTTGCTCGCACCCCTTTTCATGCCATTCTGCTGTGGGGAAACCAGTCTAAATCTCTCCGGGTCCTCATTGACTCTGGGGCCGATTAGCGATTTTGGACGCTACCCTGGCTTCTGAGCTGAACATCCCCACTCACTCTCTCCACTCCCATGGATGTTGGAGCGCTGGACGGGCGCCCTATAGGCCGGGTCACTCATAATACCACTCCCATCAACCTACGGGTGTCAGGGAATCACAGCGAGACTACTAGACTAATTCCTGCTCATCAATTCTCCTCAGATTTCCGTGGTATTGGGATTCTCCTGGCTCCAGTGACACAATTCCCTCATCAACTGGTCTACTGGTGCCATCATGGGCTGGAGTCACTTCTGCCACGCCCAGTGTCTGAAGTGAGCGCAACCTGCCCCGTGACGTCTTTCTGGGGGCTCAGAAGGTGCCCTGGACCTCTCCGCAATTCCAGCGATGTACCAGGACCTTTGGGAGGTGTTCAATAGGGCCCGGGCCACTTCGCTTCCGCCGCACTGACCAAATGACTACAAGATTGACCTTCTCCCTAGCACCACTCCGAGGATGTCTGTACTCTCTGTCGGGACTCTCTGTCGGGACTGGAGACCAAGGCTATGGACACCTACATTGGGGACTCCCTAGCTGCAGGATTTATACGCCCTTCATCCTCTACCGCTGGAACAGGGTTCTTCTTTGTGGAGAAGAAGGACAAGACCCTGTGCCTCGACTACCGGGGTCTCAACGACATAACGGTGAAGAACCGCTACCCGCTACCTCTCATCTCCTCTGCCTTTGAGCCGCTCCAGGAGGCCACCGTGTTTTCCAAGCTGGATCTACGGAACGCCTACCACCTGGTGCCGATACGGGAGGGGGATGAGTGGAAAACCGCTGGCCTTCAACACGGCCAACGGCCACAACAAGTATTTGGACATGCCATTTGGCCTCACCAACGCCCCTGCTGTGTTTCAGGCTCTGGTAAATGCTGTTCTTCACGACATATTTAAATGTATTTATTTATTAATTTTACCCCTTTACCTCCCCAATGTTGTGTTATCCAATTGTTTAGTAGCTACTATCTTGTCTCATCGCTACAACTCCCGTACGGGCTCGGGAGAGATGAAGGTTGAAAGTTATGCGTCCTCCGATACACAACCCAACTAAGCCGCACTGCTTCTTAACACAGCACCATCCAACCCGGAAGCCAGCCGCACCAATGTGCACCAATGTGTCGGAGGAAACACCGTGCACCTGGTAACCTTTGTTAGTGCGCACTGCGCCCGGCCCGCCACAGGAGTCGCTGGTGCGCGATGAGACAAGGATTTCCCTACCGGCCAAACCCTCCCTAACCCGGACGACGCTAGGCCAATTATGCGTCGCCCCCCGGTCGCGGCCAGTTACGTCAGAGCCTGGGCGCGAACCCAGAGTCTCTGGTGGCACAGCTGGCGCTGCAGTACAGCGTCCTTAACCACTGCGCCACCCGGGAGGCCTTTCTCCGCGACATATTGAACCAGTTCATCTTCATCTACATGGATGACATCCTCGTCTTCGCCCGCTCCCTCCAAGAACATGTGCTCCACAGCAGACAGGTTCTTCAATGCCTCATTGAGAACCAGCTGTTTGTTAAGGCAGAGAAGTGTGAGTTCCATCGCTGCACCATCCCCTTTCTGGGGTACATAATCTCCACTGGAAGTGTCCAGATCGATCCCGGGAAGGTGAGAGCTTTGGTGGATTGGCCCCAGCCTTCGTCCAGGGTTTAGCTGCAACATTTCCTGGGGTTCGCCAACTTCTATCGCCATTTCATCCGGGGATACAGCACCCTGGCTTCCCCCCCTGTCAGCACTCACCTCTCCCAAGGTTCCATTCACGTGGTCCCCTGCGGCTGATTGGGTGTTCTGGAACCTCAACCACCACTTCACCCGGGGTTAGAGCACCCTGGCTTCCCCCCCTGTCAGCTCTCACCTCTCCCAAGGTTCCATTCACGTGGTCCCCTGCTGCTGACCGGGCATTCTGGGACCTCAATCACCGCCTCACCACTGCTCCTATCTTGGTTCATCCTGACTCTTCCCGTCAGTTCGTGGTGGAGGCCGATGCGTCTGATATAGGAGTGGGGGCGGTCCTTCCCCAGCATTCTGCCCTGGACCCGAAGCTACATCCCCGTGCCTTCTCCCCATCGCCACGGAGAAAAACTACAATGTGGGAAATCGTGAGCTTCTCGCAGTGAAGATGGCGTTGGAGGAATGGAGGCACTGGCTGGAAGGGGCGGAACACCCGTTCATCATAGGGACCTACCACAAAAATCTGGAGTATCTTCGCACCACTAAATGCCTCAACTCCAGGCAAGCTAGATGGGCACTGTTGTTCACATGGTTCAACTTCTCCCTCTCATATCGGCCGGGGATCACAAAAACTGTCTCGCCATTATAGCCCCATGGCTATTACCCCGGAGCCCAAGGCCATCCTTCCCACCTTGTGCCTGGCAACGGCACTCAGCTGGGGTATAGGGAAACAGGTCCGGGAGGCGCAGCTGTCCCAGTCAAACCCCAGGGGGGGGACACACACCCTAACTCTACTACCACTATAGTATTAAACTCATGAATAATCTAACCCTAGTTCTCCTACCACTATAGTATTAAACTCATGAATAATCTAACCCTAGTTCTCCTACCACTATAGTATTAAACTCATGAATAATCTAACCCCCATTCTCCTACCACTATAGTAACATGCTGTTACACTCATGAATAATCTAAACCTAACTCTGCTACCACGATAGTGCTAAAGTCATGAATAATCTAACCCTCATTCTCCTACTACTATAGTAACATGCTATTGGACTAATGGAGTCTGTGTCCTCTCCCCTCCTGATAGACTAATGGAGGCTGTGTCCTCTCCCCTCCTGATAGACTAATGGAGGCTGTGTCCTATCCCCCTCCTGATATACTAATGGAGGTTGTGTCCTCTCCCCCTCCTGATAGACTAATGGAGGCTGTGTCCTCTCCCTTCCTGAGAGCCTAATGGAGGCTGTGTCCTCTCCCCCTCCTGAGAGACTAATGGAGGCTGTGTCCTCTCCCCTCCTGAGAGACTAATGGAGGCTGTGTCCTCTCCCCCTCCTGAGAGACTAATGGAGGCTGTGTCCTCTCCCTTCCTGAGAGCCTAATGGAGGCTGTGTCCTCTCCCCTCCTGAGAGCCTAATGGAGGCTGTGTCCTCTCCCCTCCTGAGAGCCTAATGGAGGCTGTGTCCTCTCCCTTCCTGAGAGCCTAATGGAGGCTGTGTCCTCTCCCTTCCTGAGAGCCTAATGGAGGCTGTGTCCTCTCCCTTCCTGAGAGCCTAATGGAGGCTGTGTCCTCTCCCTTCCTGAGAGCCTAATGGAGGCTGTGTCCTCTCCCTTCCTGAGAGCCTAATGGAGGCTGTGTCCTCTCCCTTCCTGAGAGCCTAATGGAGGCTG
Organism: Oncorhynchus tshawytscha; assembly: GCF_018296145.1. Classification (NCBI taxonomy): domain Eukaryota; kingdom Metazoa; phylum Chordata; class Actinopteri; order Salmoniformes; family Salmonidae; genus Oncorhynchus; species Oncorhynchus tshawytscha. Next base: position 89,993,813 of record NC_056441.1, read on the forward strand.
TGTCCTCTCCCCTCCTGCGAGACTGTATAGTGTTCCGTGTATAGAGGGTTCTGAATGAGACCCTGTTCCCTGTATAGAGGGCTCTGAATGAGACCCATTTCCCTGTACAGAGGGTTCTGAATGAGACCCATTTCCCTGTACAGAGGGTTCTGAATGAGACCCTGTTCAGAGGGTTCTGAATGAGACCCTGTTCAGAGGGTTCTGAATGAGACCCTGTTCCCTGTATAGAGGGTTCTGAATGAGACCCTGTTCCCTGTATAGAGGGCTCTGAATGAGACCCTGTTCAGAGGGTTCTGAATGAGACCCTGTTTCCTGTACAGAGGGTTCTGAATGAGACCCTGTTCCCTGTATAGAGGGCTCTGAATGAGACCCTGTTCCCTGTATAGAGGGTTCTGAATGAGACCCTGTTCAGAGGGTTCTGAATGAGACCCTGTTTCCTGTACAGAGGGTTCTGAATGAGACCCTGTTCAGAGGGTTCTGAATGAGACCCTGTTTCCTGTACAGAGGGTTCTGAATGAGACCCATTTCCCTGTACAGAGGGTTCTGAATGAGACCCTGTTCAGAGGGTTCTGAATGAGACCCTGTTCCCTGTATAGAGGGCTCTGAATGAGACCCTGTTCAGAGGGTTCTGAATGAGACCCTGTTCCCTGTTCAGAGGGTTCTGAATGAGACCCTGTTCAGAGGGTTCTGAATGAGACCCTGTTCAGAGGGTTCTGAATGAGACCCTGTTCAGAGGGTTCTGAATGAGACCCTGTTCCCTGTATAGAGGGCTCTGAATGAGACCCTGTTCCCTGTACAGAGGGCTCTGAATGAGACCCTGTTCCCTGTACAGAGGGCTCTGAATGAGACCCTGTTCCCTGTACAGTGGGCTCTGAATGAGACCCTGAATAGAGATCTCATGGTCAAAGATAGTGCGTAACGTAGGCAACAAGGTGGTATTTGTGACGCCGCCAAAGTCAAGGCCAGAAAGTTGCATCATTATCCAGTTACACTCCAGGCGAGACAGACTGAAGCAAGCAGATACAAACAGGCCTGGCTGGTACTGGGGGAACAGAGGGAGAGAGAGGGGGGGGATGGGCAGCAAGCTGGCGTGCCTGAACAAGAGCTGGTGTGCCTGGGCATCTCCCAGGGGGGAGGAGAGGGCTGCCTGGAGGGTGAGAGCCAGACAGGAGAGGGAGCCGCTGGGAACAGTGGATAAGGGAGATCCTCGTTAGGAAACGAGGAGTTTGAATGTTAAAAAGGTCTTAGCGACGGTTTGACCCCCCCCCCCATGTTGTTCTCCTTCTTTATACCCTGATCCTCTCTACCTGTGGGGGTTGAATGGATATGTTATACAGCATGTGTGACAGGTGGAGGCTCTCTCTTTTCCGTGTGTGTGTGTGTGTGTGTGTGTGTGTGTGTGTGTGTGTGTGTGTGTGTGTGTGTGTGTGTGTGTGTGTGTGTGTGTGTGTGTGTGTGTGTGTGTGTGTGTGTGTGTGTGTGTGTGTGTGTGTGTGCGTGCGTGCGTGCGTGCGTGCGTGCGTGCGTGCGTGCGTGCGTGACACTTCCCTGCGTGCGTGCGTGCGTGCGTGCGTGCGTGTCTTCAATAAAATGACACTTCCCTAAACAAAAGCAGTTCATTATTCACATAGGCCATCATACAGTGTTAACATCCTAGAATATGGGACGGGGAAGATTGACATGAAAGGTCAAGTATATACAGACGTACTCACACATACAGTTGTGATATCTCCTTCATTGAAACACCTGACACCAAAGAGCTTTTGGAGAAGTCGCTAACACAACACAGCTTCTAAAGCCATAACATCATTTTCTGGAATTATCCAAGCTGTTTAAAGGCACAGTCAACTTAGTGTATGTAAACAGCTGACCCACTGGAAGTGTGATACAGTACATTATAAGTGAAATAATCTGTCTGTAAAACAATTGTTTGGAAAAATGACTTGTGTCATGAACAAAGTAGATGTCCTAACAGACTTACCAAAACTATAGTTTGTTATTAACAAAAAAATTGTGGAGTGGTTGAAAAATGAGTTTTAATCACTACAACCTAAGTGTATGTAAACTTCTGATTTCAACTGTATTTGGGGTTTTAGCATTACTCCAAGGTATTTAACTCCTGGAATTACTCGCAATTCAACGGCTCAGACACGAGAGGTATGTGGCAGGGTCTTCCGTCAATCACGGACTACAAAAAAAAAAACAGCCCCGTCGCGGAGCCCGATGTCTTGCTCCCAGACAAACTAAACAACTTCTTTGCTCGCTTTGAGGACAATACAGTGCCACCGACATGGCCTGCTACCTAAACCTGCGGGCTCTCCTTCACTGCAGCCAACGTGAGTAAAACATTTAAACGTGTTAACCCTCGCAAGGCTGCCGGCCCAGACGGCATCCCCAGCCGCGTCCTCAGAACATGCGCAGACCAGCTGGCTGGTGTGTTTACGGACATATTCAATCAATCCCTATCACAGTCTGCTGTTCCCACATGCTTCACGATGGCCACCATTCTTCCTGTTCCCAAGAAAGCTAAGGTAACTGAGTTAAACGACTATCGCCCTGTACACCTGGGTCCTGGCCTTTCACCTGGGTCCTGGACTTTCTGACCGGACGCCCCCAGGTGGTGAGGGTAGGAAACAACATCTCCACCCGCTGATCCTCAACACTGGGGCCCCACAAGGGTGTGTTCTCAGCCCCTTCCTGTTCACCCATGACTGCGTGGCCATGCACGCCTCCAACTCAATCATCAAGTTTGCAGACGACATTACAGTGGTAGGCTTGATTACCAACAACGACGAGACGGCCTACAGGGAGGAGGTGAGGGCCCTCGGAGTGTGGTGTCAGGAAAATAACCTCACACTCAACGTCAACAAAACAAAGGACATGATCGTGGACTTCAGGAGCAGCAGAGCTATCCACATTGAAGGGACAGTAGGGGAGAAGGTGGAAAGTTTTAAATTCCTCAGCATACACATCACGGACAAACTAAAATGGTCCACCCACACAGACAGCCTGGTGAAGAAAATGTGGCTTCTCACCGAAAACACACCCTAACTTTTACAGATGCACAATTGAGAGCATCCTGTCGGGCTGTATCACCGCCTGGTACGGCAACTGTATCGCCCTCAACCGCAAGGCTCTCCAGAGGGTAGTGCGGTCTGCACAACGCATCACTGGGGGCAAACTACCTGCCCTCCAGGACACCTACACCACCCGATGTCACAGAAAGGCCATAAAGATCATCAAGGACAACAACCACCCGAGCCACTGCCTGTTCACCCCACTATCATCCAGAAGGCGAGGTCAGTACAGGTGCATCAAAGCTGGGACCAAGAGACTGAAAAACAGCTTCTATCTCAAGGCCATCAGACTGTTGTTGTGAAATTGTTAGATTCCTTGTTAGATATTACTGCATGGTCGGAACTAGAAGCACAAGCATTTCGCTACACTCGCATTAACATCTGCTAACCAGGTGTATGTGACCAATAAAATTTGATTTGATTTTGATTTGTAGACCATATATTTGTGGTTTTAGCCATTACTCAAAGCTATTCACTTCCTGGAGACCACCTAGTTGGGGGTTTAGCAATACTCCAAGGTAATTACCTCCTGGAGACAATTTGAATGGGAGGGATTTTCCCCAGTTGCTCTTATAGCCTCAAGCTTTCTAAAATTTCAAGCATTTCGCTACACTCACATTAACATCTGCCAACCCTATGTATGTGACCAATACAATTTGATTGATTTGAAATTTTATTTTAGCTTTGTTTAACCAGGCAAGTCAGTTAAGAACAAATTCTTATTTTCAATGACGGCCTAGGAACAGTGGGTTAACTGCCTGTTCAGGGGCAGAACGACAGATTTGTACCAACTCAGGGGTTTGAACTTGCAACCTTCCGGTTACTAGTCCAACACTCTAACCACTAGGTTACCCTGCCGCCCCTAGGCGTGAGTATATTTCTAGTCCACGCTTAAGTAATGTCTGGGGGATTCGCTACTGTTTAGCAATATGTCCTCTGAATAGAGGTTTAAGTTTGACAGTCTCTTTGCATATCTTAAATCCCTGGTGTTATTTTACCATCTCTAAGTAAGCAGGCTAAAGGGTTGTAAAAAAAACAGAATGAAGAACAAATGATGAGAGAACCTACCGTTGGCGTGTTCCTCTGTGGATGGTGAAGGCATCTGACATTAGACCATTAGTGCAGATTTTGGCTGTTGGTGACTTTTTATATACATTTTTTAAAAAATAAAAAAACTTGGCTTTAAACCAAACTCTGAGAACCAAACTCTGAGAATAATAAGTATGGCCATTTTTTGCCGTTAAATGCCTTCTCCCTGTCCACGGAAACCACCGCTGTTTGGAGAATGGTACTCTCTGGCATTAAAAAAATACAATAAAAAGACTATGCATCCGTTTCGTCATGTTGTCTGCTACTTGTCTATCTTTTTAAAACCAAAAGCCAATTCGTTTTTTTTTTGTGGATTTTAGTTTAACATCTTATCTCGTCTTACAGTTAATATCTTCTAAAATATTTAATTATTCAATTAAAAGTTTAATTGGTCTGTAACTGCTAAGATCTTTATTTGGTTTGGACAATATGGGGTTACTATCGAGGCGTGAAATGGTTTCGCCTCGTGTTATACCTTGAGTTTATCTGGAAGTATCTCAATAAGAGTTTTATAGAAGTTAACAGAGAAGCTGTCATCACATTATTACTAGTAAGTGATTTAATTGCTTTGGTAACTTCCTCAATGCTTATATATATATATATATCTCCCTCTAATGTGTCTCTGTCATCAGTTAAAGTACATTTACACAGGGGGAAAAGTATTCAGCTTTGTATAGGTCTGCATAGTAGGCCCTAGATCTACAATTGATTACATATGGATCTGTGAATATATTCTTATCAGTGGATTAGAGGGTAGATTAAATGGCAGGGATGAGACGTGAGGGTGGTTGTAATAGCAGGGATGAGAGTTGAGGGTGGTTGTAATAGCAGCGATGAGAGGTAAGGGTGGTTGTAATAGCAGGGATGAGAGTTGAGGGTGGTTGTAATAGCAGGGATGAGAGGTAAGGGTGGTTGTAATAGCAGCGATGAGAGTTGAGGGTGGTTGTAATAGCAGCGATGAGAGGTAAGGGTGGTTGTAATAGCAGGGATGAGGGGTGAGGGTGGTTGTAATAGCAGGGATGAGAGGTGAGGGTGGTTGTAATAGCAGGGATGAGAGGTAAGGGTGGTTGTAATAGCAGGGATGAGAGGTGAGGGTGGTTGTAATAGCAGGGATGAGAGGTAAGGGTGGTTGTAATAGCAGCGATGAGAGGTGAGGGTGGTTGTAATAGCAGGGATGAGAGGTGAGGGTGGATGTAATAGCATGGATGAGAGGTGAGGGTGGTTGTAATAGCAGGGATGAGAGGTGAGGGTGGATGTAATAGCAGGGATGAGAGTTGAGGGTGGGTGTAATAGCAGGGATGAGAGGTGAGGGTGGTTGTAATAGCAGGGATGAGAGGTAAGGGTGGTTGTAATAGCAACGATGAGAGTTGAGGGTAGATTAAATAGCAGGGATGAGAGGTGAGGGTGGTTGTAATAGCAAATCAAATCAAATCAAATTTTATTTGTCACATGGTTAGCAGATGTTAATGCGAGTGTAGCGAAATGCTTGTGCTTCTAGTTCCGACAATGCAGTAATAACGAACAAGTAATCTAACTAACAATTCCAAAAAACTACTGTCTTATACACAGTGTAAGGGGATAAAGAATATGTACATAAGGATATATGAATGAGTGATGGTACAGAGCAGCATAGGCAAGATACAGTAGATGATATCGAGTACAGTATATACATATGAGATGAGTATGTAAACCAAGTGGCATAGTTAAAGTGGCTAGTGATACATGTATTACATAAGGATGCAGTCGATGATATAGAGTACAGTATCTACGTATGCATATGAGATGAATAATGTAGGGTAAGTAACATTATATAAGGTAGCATTGTTTAAAGTGGCTAGTGATATATTTACATCATTTCCCATCAATTCCCATGATTAAAGTGGCTGGAGTAGAGTCAGTGTCATTGACAGTGTGTTGGCAGTAGCCACTCAATGTTAGTGGTGGCTGTTTAACAGTCTGATGGCCTTGAGATAGAAGCTGTTTTTCAGTCTCTCTGTCCCAGCTTTGATGCACCTGTACTGACCTCGCCTTCTGGATGACAGCGGGGTGAACAGGCAGTGGCTCGGGTGGTTGATGTCCTTGATGATCTTTATGGCCTTCCTGTAGCATCGGGTGGTGTAGGTGTCCTGGAGGGCAGGTAGTTTGCCCCCGGTGATGCGTTGTGCAGACCTCACAACCCTCTGGAGAGCCTTACGGTTGAGGGCGGTGCAGTTGCCGTACCAGGCGGTGATACAGCCCGCCAGGATGCTCTCGATTGTGCATCTGTAGAAGTTTGTGAGTGCTTTCGGTGACAAGCCGAATTTCTTCAGCCTCCTGAGGTTGAAGAGGCGCTGCTGCGCCTTCCTCACGATGCTGTCTGTGTGAGTGGACCAATTCAGTTTGTCTGTGATGTGTATGCCGAGGAACTTAAAACTTGCTACCCTCTCCACTACTGTTCCATCGATGTGGATGGGGGGGTGTTCCCTCTGCTGTTTCCTGAAGTCCACAATCATCTCCTTAGTTTTGTTGACGTTGAGTGTGAGGTTATTTTCCTGACACCACACTCCGAGGGCCCTCACCTCCTCCCTGTAGGTCGGGTGGTTGTAATAGCAGCGATGAGAGGTGAGGGTGGTTGTAATAGCAGGGATGAGAGGTGAGGGTGGTTGTAATAGCAGCAATGAGAGGTGAGGGTGGTTGTAATAGCAGGGATGAGAGGTGAGGGTGGTTGTAATAGCAGGGATGAGAGGTGAGGGTGGTTGTAATAGCAGGGATGAGAGGTGAGGGTGGTTGTAATAGCAGGGATGAGAGGTGAGGGTGGTTGTAATAGCAGGGATGAGAGGTAAGGGTGGTTGTAATAGCAGGGATGAGAGGTGAGGGTGGTTGTAATAGCAGGGATGAGAGGTAAGGGTGGTTGTAATAGCATGGATGAGAGGTGAGGGTAGATTAAATAGCAGGGATGAGAGGTGAGGGTGGTTGTAATAGCAGGGATGAGAGGTGAGGGTGGTTGTAATAGCAGGGATGAGAGGTGAGGGTGGTTGTAATAGCAGGGATGAGAGTTGAGGGTAGATTAAATAGCAGGGATGAGAGGTGAGGGTGGTTGTAATAGCAGGGATGAGAGGTGAGGGTGGTTGTAATAGCAGCGATGAGAGGTGAGGGTGGTTGTAATAGCAGGGATGAGAGGTGAGGGTGGTTGTAATAGCAGGGATGAGAGGTGAGGGTGGATGTAATAGCAGGGATGAGAGTTGAGGGTGGGTGTAATAGCAGGGATGAGAGGTGAGGGTGGTTGTAATAGCAGGGATGAGAGGTAAGGGTGGTTGTAATAGCATGGATGAGAGGTGAGGGTAGATTAAATAGCAGGGATGAGAGGTGAGGGTGGTTGTAATTGCAGGGATGAGAGGTAAGGGTGGTTGTAATAGCAGGGATGAGAGGTGAGGGTGGTTGTAATAGCAGGGATGAGAGGTGAGGGTGGTTGTAATATCAGGGATGAGGGGTGAGGGTGGTTGTAATATCAGGGATGAGGGGTAAGGGTGGTTGTAATAGCAGGGATGAGAGGTGAGGGTGGTTGTAATAGCAGGGATGAGAGGTGAGGGTGGTTGTAATAGCAGGGATGAGAGGTGAGCGCGACTGAAGTCTGTATTCTTATGGATCAGGATCCCTCTACTTGTACTTAATATTTCATTACTATCGTAGCAAGAAGAAAACACTTGACCAACCCATTTCTGACTTAAGAGCCTCTTTATTAATCAAGTGGGTTTCCTGCAGAAAAGCTACATCTGATTTCAGTTGTGATAAATGTGCCAGACTTTAGGTGCACGTCTGAGTACGTGCGTTTGTGTGGTCAGCTACGCTCTCTGGCTGAGGGAGTGGAGGCAATTTGTCTCCAGCAGCAGGACTCAACAGCCTCTTATTTCCTGTGATTTTCTCTCAACAGGAAGTTTGAAAGAGAATGTCTCCTTTCTACTGGCTTTGAGAAGGCTAATAGGACAAGTGATTTTCAGATCGAACAACAACAACAGTGTTGCTGAAGTTAATGAATATAATACTATATATTAATACTATTGATAATGAATATAATAATATATAATAACAATGTTGATCATGAATCTAATATAACAATGTTGATAATGAATCTAATATTATATAACAACAACGTTGATAATGAATATGATTTTTTAATTTTTTTAATTTAACCTTTATTTAACTAGGCACGTCAGTTAAGAACAAATTCTTATTTTCAATGACGGCCTAGGAACAGTGGGTTAACTGCCTGTTCAGGGGCAGAACGACAGATTTGTACCTTGTCAGCTCCGGTTACTAGTCCAACGCTCTAACCACTAGGCTACCCTGCCGCCCCATAATAACAATGTTGATAATGAATATATTATTATATAATAACAATGTTGATAATGAATATAATATTATATAATAATGTAAATAGTGAAGAAAATTTAAAAAAAATAATATTGGTAATAAATATAATTAGAATAAAGATAATAATATACAATAATAATGCTGATAATGAATATCATTTTATATAATAATGCTGATAATAATATAATAATAATGCTGATATTGAATATAATTTAATAGAATATCATTGTAATGTTGATCATGACGATAATAATATATAATATTGTTGATACTGAATATAATAATATACATTAATAATGACTATACTAATATATATTAATAATATTAATAATGAATATAATAATATATATTAATAAAATAGATGAATATAATATATATTAATAATATTGATAATCAATACAATAATATATATTAATAATATTGCTAATGAATATAATCATATATATTAATACTATTGATAATGAATATGATATATATTGATAATGAATAAAATAATATATATATATAATATTGATAATCAATATAATAATATATATTAATAATATTGATAATCAATATAATAATATATATTAATAATATTGATAATGAAGATGATATATATTGATAATGAATAAAATAATATATATATAATATTGATAATCAATATAATAATATATATTAATATTTATAATGGATATAATCATATATATTAATACTATTGATAATGAATATGATATATATTGATAATGAATAAAATAATATATATATATATATAATATTGATAATCAATATAATAATATATATTAATAATATTGATAATCAATATAATCATATATATTAATACTATTGATAATGAATATGATATATATTGATAATGAATAAAATAATATATATATATAATATTGATAATCAATATAATAATATATATTAATAATATTGATAATCAATATAATAATATATATTAATAATATTGATAATGAAGATGTTTGCCTTTTTGTGCCACCTTTTGACTAAAGCTGGCTATTCTGTTTTTCCTCACGACTTGGTGATAAGTCAGCCACTTTTGGGACAAAGTAACACATTTCCTCATTACATGGTTTTGTCATTAGTGTATTTATTTCTGGATCATTCTCCTTTAACACCTCTTGACAAAGTGTAGACTACTAATGTTCTTCAGACTTGGACTGCTAGAACATCAATGGACTGCAAGAGAGAATGGCTCTCTGGAAGGAGAGAGGTAGTCAAATAAAAATACTATTTTTACTCTCTCTCTCTCTTTTTACTCTCTCTCTCTGTCTCTCTCTCTCTCTTTACTCTCTCTCTCTCTTTTTACTCTCTCTCTCTCTCTTTACTCTCTCTCTCTCTGTCTCTCTCTCTCTCTCTCTCTTTACTCTCTCTCTCTCTCTTTACTCTCTCTCTCTCTCTTTACTCTCTCTCTCTCTCTCTTTCTCTCTCTCTCTCTCTCTTTACTCTCTCTCTCTCTCTTTACTCTCTCTCTCTCTCTCTCTCTCTCTCTCTTTACTCTCTCTCACTCTTTACTCTCTCTCTCTCTCTTTACTCTCTCTCTTTACTCTCTCTCTCTCTCTTTCTCTCTCTTTACTCTCTCTCTCTCTCTTTACTCTCTCTCTCTTTACTCTCTCTCTCTCTCTCTTTCTCTCTCTCTCTTTCTTTACTATCTCTCTCTTTCTCTCTCTCTCTCTCT